>NC_089837.1:196169523-196480373 GCF_035609145.1 Eleutherodactylus coqui
ACAGGGTCATCCCTGTCGGAACCATCGCCCCGGCATGCAGGTAGGTTTTCTGGGGTTAGTTATCTCATTAGAGTAGGGACCTACAGGACAGTGAGGACCCTTTAAGTGGGCTTGGAGACTTAAGTATCTTGGCCAAAATACAAACCAATAACTTGTGCATTCCATAGTTATTCCATCTGGCTATGTATGCAGGTGAGTGTTTTGAGCGCTTGTCAGTTGTTGGTTTATGTCTGTCCACGATTATTGAGTATGGAGTCTAGTTCACAGTTCTGCGATTCTGTCTGAGTTCTTGTGTGGACTGGACATACCGTATATACCGGCGTATAAGACGACTTTTGAACCCCGAAAAATCTGCTCTGAAGTCGGGGGTCGTCTTATACGCTGGTAATACAAAAAAAAAAGTGTAAAAAAAAAAAAATCATTACTCACCTTCCCCGGCGTTCTGTCGCGCTCCAGCAGGATGTCGCTCGCTCCGACAGGATGTCGCTCGCTCCTCGTCCCCGGCGCAGCATTGCTTTCTGAATGCGGGGCTTGAAATCCCCGCCTCCAGAAAGCTAATACACACGCCGTCAGCCAGCTACAGCCATTCAATGACATCATTGAATGGCTGTGATTGGCTGAAGGCGCACGTGTGTTGGCAATCACACCCATTCAATGATGTCATTGAATAGTGTGATTGGCTGAAGCCACGTGTGTTTAAGCCAATCACAGCCATTCAATGATGTCATTGAATGGCTGTAACTGGCTGACGGCGTGTGTATTAGCTTTCTGGAGGCGGGGATTTCAAGTCCCGCATTCAGAAAGCAATGCTGCGCCGGGGACGAGGAGCGAGCGACATCCTGCCGGAGCGAGCGACATCCTGCCGGAGCGCGACAGAACGCTGGGGGAGGTGAGTAATGATTTTTTTTTTCTCCACTGTATTACCGGCGTATAAGGTGAAAGTTGGGGGGTCGTCTTATATGCCCCATCGCCTTATACGCCGGTATATACGGTAACAGAGTTGACAAGTTTCAGGTGGGAGGTATGCGTGTCATTTGGGCCCCTCTATGTGTATGTTATGTCTGTCTATGAGTCCAGTTCGCAGAACACAAACCTCCTACAGATTAATAAACACAGGCTCCAGTAGATTCATTTGGGAGGAGGTCTCAGCTGGCGTAATAAACATGTCTCAGAATATTTTTAACATATTAGAAGCAAGCTCATGGAATGTGGTCTTGACTTAGGATCTAACTAGGAAAGCCGCTAAATGTTTCCTCTGGAATCAATCTAAGTTACATACTAAAAAAGATTCTTTTTTTATACTTAAAAAGTTCTAAAAGCATTTACTCCATATGCCATATGCATTGTTAAGACATTGATATTCCAACATATATTGTTTTACTAGCATTTGGCTTTATTTAAAATAATGTACATAAATGAGAATGATAGGTCCTTGTAGTATATACATGAGTAAATACATTTCTAAATGAGCGTATACAAATTGACATCACTAATGAGACAGATAAAAGTCAATAATAAAGACAAACTGTCATCAAAATGATTGTGCTGCCTAAAGTCAGAGAGAAAATTAAATAAGGGAATTACTTATCATTCTCCATTTCAAGATAAGCGCAGTAAAAGCTAGTGGGAACTTTTTAATTTGTTTCACTTTTTTTTTTTCATGTTAATCGCTGAAATAATTATTCAGAGCATTTCAAGTGAAAGTGTATAATTATATTCAATTACCTTATAAGAGATAACACTGCCTACAGGGTATATATTGATAGTCATGGTAACAAGTCTTTATACTCGCCTTTTTAAGGACTCACTCACACAAGTAATACGGAGTACATCAAATGCATAAAGCCCATTGACTTACATTGGGGTATTCAAACCTGTGTTTTTTCATGTGCATACTTTACACGCGTGAAAAAAATAACGCCGTGTCCTAATTTGGTGTGTATTACACACATAATACACCTATTCAAGTCTATGGGTGTGTAAAATATGTAGTTTGCCAGGAGATCTGAAAGGGACATTTCTGAGATTGTTTGGACAAGCTTGTGTTTTTCTTTGAGCGCGTAAAATATGTGTAAATGCACAGGAAATACACACGCAAAAGAGAATGCATGTCCACAAAGTAAAGGCTTAATCCCACAGAGTGTAGTTATGCCTGAATGAGGGGAATCCCTTCCCCTTTGCTTTCTTTTCAAACTCTGTGCCAGAGCGCAGGACTTTGGAAAAAAAAAAAGATAGGTGCCACCCGATCTTCCCCGCATGTAGCAGTCACTATGTGTGGGAAAGATAAAACAGGTCCTATCTTTTCTCGCCCATACAATTAACGGGAAAGAATCCATTGATATCAGTGGTTTCGTTTTTTCCCCGTCATACAGTACAAGGGGAGAAATTCACGGACATCTGAATCCGCCCTAAAAACGCTGTGTATTTTGTGGACTAAATAATGCATACGCTCGTGTGAGTGACCCTTAAGGCTGAAAACACACATGCAATATTTTCACACAGGACTCGATCTTGAAAGAAGAAAAAGTATATGGCTGACCCGTAAAATGTTTATGCCTTGTTATTAGAGATGAGCGAACGTACTCGTCCGAGCTTGATACTCGTTCGAGTATTAGCGTGTTCGAGATGCTTGTTACTCGTGACGAGTACCACGTGATGTTCGAGTTGCTTTCACTTTCATCTCTGAGACGTTAGTGCGCTTTTCTGGCCAATAGAAAGACAGGGAAGGCATTACAACTTCCCCCTGCGACGTTCAAGCCCTATACCACCCCCCTGCAGTGAGTGGCTGGCGAAATCAGGTGTCACCCGAGTATAAAAATCGGCCCCTCCCGCGGCTCGCCACAGATGCGTTCTGACATAGTTTAGGGAAAGTGCTGTCTTGGTGGAGTTGCTATAGGGAGAGCGTTAGGAGTATTTTAGGCTTCAAGAACCCCAACGGTCCTTCTTAGGGCCACATCTAACCTTGTGCAGTACTGTGGAGGCTGCTTTTTGCAGTGTTGCACATTTTTTTTTTTTTTTGTATATCGGCCGTGCAGAGCATTGCGCCCTGCAGTAATACTCCAGGGCCAGAAGTGGTGGTTAGGCAGGGACAGAAGACATATATTGTGAGGCAGGGACAGAACACATATATTGTGAGGCAGGGACAGAAGACATATATTTATTGAATATAGGCAGTGGGCCTTTGCAAAAACATTTGGGGAAAAAAATCTATTTGGGCTGCCTCTGACTGTCCTCAGTGTTCTGGGTCTGTGCTGGGTGTAGTAGTCCTCCTAATTCATACGCAGCCAGCTAAGTGTTACAGCAGGCTTGCGCAAAATTATTTCCTGGCTCTGTGTTGGCTGTTAAATCACCGCTGTATTCCAGTCCACAGTGCAACACTCTGCAGTTATTTGACATACTCCAGGGCCAGTAGCGGTGACGCAGAGAGAGAAGAGATATATTTATTGAATATAGGCAGTGGGCCTTTGCAAAAATATTTGGGGAAAAAAATCTATTTGGGCTGCCTGTAACTGTCCTCAGTGTTCTGGGTCTGTGCTGGGTGTAGTAGTCCTCCTAATTCATACGCAGCCAGCTAAGTGTTACAGCAGGCTTGCGCAAAATTATTTCCTGGCGTTCCGTAAGCGAAGTCAGCCTCCAACCACAGGCCAACAAGCGGCACATTTAATTACAGCGTTCTGTTTCTGCACTACTGGTAATACATCATGCTGAGGGGTAGGGGTAGGCCTATAGGACGTGGACGCGGAGGCCCAAGTCAGGGTGTGGGCACAGGCCGAGCCAGTGCGGTGGCCAGGGGTAGAGGCAGGGCCAGACCGAATAAGCCACCAACTGTTTCCCAAAGCGCCCCCTCGCGCCATGCCACCCTGCAGAGGTCAAGGTGCTCTACGGTGTGGCAGTTTTTCACAGAGACGCCTGACGACCGACGAACAGTGGTGTGCAACCTTTGTCGCGCCAAGATCAGCTGGGGAGCCACCACCACCAGCATGCGCAGGCATATGATGGCCAAGCACCCCACAAGGTGGGACGAAGGCCGTTCACCGCCTCCGGTTTGCACCACTGCCTCTCCCCCTGTGCCCCAACCTGCCACTGAGATCCAACCCCCCTCTGAGGACACAGGCAGTACCGTCTCCTGGCCTGCACCCACACCCTCACCTCCGCTGTCCTCGGCCCCATCCAGCAATGTCTCTCAGCGCACCGTCCAGACGTCGCTAACGCCACTGTTTGAGCACAAGCGCAAGTACGCCACCACGCACCCGCACGCTCAAGCGTTAAACGTGCACATTGCCAAATTGATCAGCCTGGAGATGCTGCCGTATAGGCTTGTGGAAACGGAGGCCTTCAAAAGCATTATTGTGGCGGCGGCCCCGCGCTACTCGGTTCCCAGTTGCCACTACTTTTCCCGATGTGCCGTCCCAGCCCTGCACGACCACGTCTCCCGCAACATTGTACGCGCCCTCACCAACGCGGTTACTGCCAAGGTCCACTTAACAACAGACACGTGGACAAGCACAGGCGGGCAGGGCCACTATATCTTCCTGACGGCACATTGGGTGAATTTAGTGGAGGCTGGGACAGAGTCAGAGCCTGGGACCGCTCACGTCCTACCCACCCCCCGAATTGCGGGCCCCAGCTCGGTGGTGGTATCTGTGGCGGTGTATGCTTCCTCCACTAAACCACCCTCCTCCTCCTCTTCCTCCTCCTACGCAACCTCTGTCTCGCAATCAAGATGTGTCAGCAGCAGCACGTCGCCAGCAGTCGGTGTCGCGCGGCACGGCAGCACAGCGGTGGGCAAGCGTCAGCAGGCCATGCTGAAACTACTCAGCTTAGGAGAGAAAAGGCACATGGCCCACGAACTGCTGCAGGGTCTGACAGAGCAGAGCGACCGCTGGCTTGCGCCGCTGAGCCTCCAACCGGGCATGGTCGTGTGTGACAACGGCCGTAATCTGGTGGAGACTCTGCAGCTCGGCAGCCTCACGCACGTGCCATGCCTGGCCCATGTCTTTAATTTGGTGGTTCAGTGCTTTCTGAAAAGCTACCCACACTTGTCATACCTGCTCGGAAAGGTGCGCCGGGTCAGCGCACATTTCCGCAACTCCATGATGGACGCTGCCACCCTGCGGACCCTGCAACATCGGTTTCATCTGCCAGTGCACCGATTGCTGTGCGACGTGCCCACACAGTGGAACTCTACGCTCTACATGTTGGCCAGGCTCTATGAGCAGCGTAGAGCTATTGCGGAATACCAACTCCAACATGGGCGGCGTAGTGGGAGACAGCCTCCTCAATTATTTACAGAAGAGTGGGCCTGGTTGGCAGACATCTGCCAGGTCCTTGGAAACTTTGAGGAGTCTACCCAGATGCTGAGCGGGGATGCTGCAATCATTAGCGTCACCATTCCTCTGCTATGCCTCTTGAGAAGTTCCCTGCAAAGCATAAAGGCAGACGCTTTGCACTCGGAAACGGAGGCGGGGGAAGACAGTATGTCGCTGGATAGTAAGAGCACCCTCATGTCTATATCTCAGCGCGTTGAGGAGGAGGAGGAGGGGGAGGAGCATGAGGAGGAGGGGGAAGAGACAGCTTGGCCCACTGCTGAGGGTACACATGCTACTTGCCTGTCATCCTTTCAGAGTGTATGGCCTGAGGAGGAGGAGGAGGATCCTGAAAGTGATCTTCCTAGTGAGGACAGCCATGTGTTGCGTACAGGTACCCTGGCACACATGGCTGACCATGTTAGGATGCCTTTCTCGTGACCCTCGTGTTACACGCATTCTGGCCACTACGGATTATTGGGTGTACACACTGCTCGACCCACGGTATAAGGAGAACCTTTCCACTCTCATACCCGAAGAGGAAAGGGGTTCGAGAGTGATGCTATACCACAGGACCCTGGTGGACAAACTGATGGTAAAATTCCCATCCGACAGCGCTAGTGGCCGAAGGCGCAGTTCCGAGGGCCAGGTAGCAGGGGAGGCGCAGAGATCAGGCAGCATGTACAGCACAGGCAGGGGAACACTCTCTAAGGCCTTTGACAGCTTTTTGGCTCCCCAGCAAGACTGTGTCACCGCTCCCCAGTCAAGGCTGAGTCGGCGGGAGCACTGTAAAAGGATGGTGAGGGAGTACGTAGCCGATCGCACGACCGTCCTCCGTGACGCCTCTGCCCCCTACAACTACTGGGTGTCGAAGCTGGACACGTGGCCTGAACTCGCGCTGTATGCCCTGGAGGTGCTTGCTTGTCCTGCGGCTAGCGTCTTGTCAGAGAGGGTGTTTAGTGCGGCTGGGGGAATCATCACGGATAAGCGTACCCGCCTGTCAACCGACAGTGCCGACAGGCTTACACTCATCAAGATGAACAAAGCCTGGATTTCCCCAGACTTCTCTTCTCCACCAGCGGACAGCAGCGATACCTAAACAATACGTAGGCTGCACCCGCGGATGGAAGCATTGTTCTCTATCACCATCAAAAACGTGGACCTTTTAGCTTCATCAATCTGTGTATAATATTCATCCTCCTCCTCCTGCTCCTCCTCCTGAAACCTCACGTAATCACGCCGAACGGGCAATTTTTCTTAGGCCCACAAGGCTCAGTCATATAATTTTTGTAAACAATTTTTATACGTTTCAATGCTCATTAAAGCGTTGAAACTTTCACCTGAACCAATTTTTATTTTAACTGGGCTGCCTCCAGGCCTAGTTACAAATTAAGCCACATTAACCAAAGCGATTAATGGGTTTCACCTGCCCTCTTGGTTGGGCATGGGCAATTTTTCTGACATACATTAGTACTGTTGGTACACCAATTTTATGGGGCCCTCGCCTACAGTGTAATCCAATTAATTTTTTGCCCACCTGCATTAAACATGACATTACCTCAGCTGTGCTGGGCAATGCAATGGGATATATTTATGTACCGCCGGTGGCTTCCTGGCACCCACCCATGCTGTGGGTCCACAGGGAGTTGTAACTGCATGTGTCCACTTCTAAAGAACCCCAGTCTGACTGGGGCATGCAGTGTGGGCCGAAGACCACCTGCATTTAATCGGACGTTACCTCAGCTGTGATGGGCACTGCAATGGGATACATTTATGTACAGAAGGTGGGTTCCAGGGAGCCACCCATGCTGTGCGTGCACACGGATTTCCCATTGCGGAGTTGTACCTGCCTGTGACTATTTATAAAAAAACGCGGTCTGACTGGGGCATGCAGACACCTTGACAGAATGAATAGTGTGTGGCACATAGGTTCCCCATTGCTATGCCCACGTGTGCAGCTCCTGATGGCGGTGGCACAGGATTATATTTCTCATTGCTTCTGTACAGCATTGTGGGCTATCGCCCCGCCCCTTTTAAAGAGGGTCGCTGCCTAGCCGTGCCAACCCTCTGCAGTGTGTGCCTGCGGTTCCTCCTCATGGCAGACGCACTTATAAATAGACATGAGGGTGGCGTGGCATGAGGGCAGCTGAAGGCTGCGCAGGGACAATTTGGTGTGCTCTGTGGACACTGGGTTGTGCAGGGGGGGGGGGGGTTGGGCAGCATGTAACCCAGGAGAAGTGTCAGTGGAGTGTCATGCAGGCAGTGATTGTGCTTTGTTGGAGGTAGTGTGGTGCTTAGCTAAGGTTTGCATTGCTAATGAGGGCTTTTCAGAAGTAAAGTTTGTTGGGAGGGGGGGGGGGGGGCACTCTTGCCGGTATTGTGGCTTAATAGTGGGACCTGGGAACTTGAGATGCAGCCCAACATGTAGCCCCTCGCCTGCCCTATCTGTTGCTGTGTCGTTCCCATCACTTTCTTGAATTGCCCCGATTTTCACAAATGGAAACCTTAGCGAGCATCGGCCATATACAAAAATGCTCGGGTCGCCCATTGACTTCAATGGGGTTCGTTACTCGAAACAAACCCTCGAGCATCGCGATAATTTCGTCCCGAGTAACGAGCACCCGAGCATTTTGGTGCTCGCTCATCTCTATTAGGTACGCTTTAATTAATATGTATGACGATATTAGTGAACAGTTACCATAGTATTACATTATACAGCGATCTGACAGGCATTCTATCAAGCCACACCACAAGCATGGCTTCATAGACAATCAACTATAGCAGCTCTGGAAGCCTTCAGACCGGCACTCTGAGATCTCATCAACAGTTGTAACAATTTTAACAACTTTAAATGTTATGGGGATCAACACCTTCACAGCTGGTTGATCTGCCTGTGCAAGCACTGGCATTCTTAACAGTTTTTTTGTTTGCCCAACACTCGTCCCTGCACTTACTCGCTCTCGTGCTGCTGCATGGGAGCTTGTATCGCTGGCTCACAGCGGGGCGGCTGGAGGAGATTTCTCTCCTCGCTCCCCCTCGCCCCTCTCCATTGACCTAACATAGCGGCCGTTCAGTACTGAAGGCTGCTATTTACACTGAACGATCATCACTCAGCTCATCGTCCATCATTTATGCAGCATAAACGATGAGCTGAATGATGATCATTCAGTGTAAATAGCAGCCGTTCAGTATCGAAAGGCCGCTATGTTAAGTCAATGGAGAGGGGCGGGGGAGCGCGTGGAGAGAAATCTCCTGCAGCCGCCCCGTTCCCCTGCTGGACACTCTGAGCGAGCCAATAATACTAGCTGCCGTGCAATAGCACGGGACCGAGTGTATGCAGGGACAAGTGTCAGGCATCGTTTGCCCAACATTCGTCCTGTCTAAATGGGCCTTAACTCCAACAGGGCTGTCCAGTTTTAGTGATTGTTAGTGCACATCTGAGGATACTGTATCTGTTTAAAGACTATAGACACTTTTGGAGGAATTTATTTTCACTTAAATCTGGCATTTTGGGCTGACAGTCATCTTTGCAATAAGTCTTAACCCATTAAGGACCTATTTTGGTGCTGAAGGGCTCTTTCACATGGGCTACACAATTTTCGGCACACCTGCAACCGGTGTATTCTGGAAAAAGATGGGACAAGTCCTATCTATTCTGGCTGCACGTAAAAGCGACCGGTTGGAATCCACAACGTTTGGGCTGTTTTTTCCTGCTGGATAGTTTTACGTACCGTAAAAACGTCCATCTGAACAAATGCATTGAAATCCAATGCTTCAGATGGTCACGATTTTCAGCTGGAGTTTTATAAAGCCATGATAAAATGCTCGTTTGAAAGAGGCCTAAGGAATAGAGATGAGCGAGCACCAAAATGCTTGGGTGCTCGTTACTCGAGACGAACTTTTCGCGATGCTCGAGGGTTCGTTTCGAGTAACGAACCCCATTGAAGTCAATGCGCAACTCGAGCATTTTTGTATATCGCCGATGCTCGCTAAGGTTTTCATTTGTGAAAATCTGGGCAATTCAAGAAAGTGATGGGAACGACACAGCAACGGATAGGGCAGGCGAGGGGCTACATGTTGGGCTGCATCTCAAGTTCCCAGGTCCCACTATTAAGCCACAATAGCGGCAAGAGTGGGCCCCCCCTCCCAACAATTTTTACTTCTGAAAAACCCTCATTAGCAAGGCATACCTTAGCTAAGCACCACACTACCTCCAACAAAGCACAATCACTGCCTGCATGACACTCCACTGCCACTTCTCCTGGGTTACATGCTGACCAACCCCTCCGCACGACCCAGTGTCCACAGCGCACACCAAAGTGTCCCTGCGCACCCTTCAGCTGCCCTCATGCCACACGCTGGCCTCATGGCCACACCACCCTCATGTCTATTTATAAGTGCGTCTGCCATGAGGAGGAACCGCAGGCACACACTGCAGAGGGTTGGCACGGCCAGGCAGCGACCCTCTTTAAAAGGGGTGGGGCGATAGCCCATAATGCTGTACAGAAGCAATGAGAAATCCAATACTGTGCCACCTCCATCAGGAGCTGCACACGTGGGCATAGCAATGGGGAACCTATGTGCCACACAGTATTCATTCTGTCAAGGTGTCTGCATGCCCCAGTCAGACCGGGGTTTTTTATAAATAGTCACAGGCAGGTACAACTCCGCAATGGGAATTCCGTGTGCTCCCTGGAACCCACCAGCTGTACATAAATGTATCCCATTGCAGTGCCCATCACAGCTGAGGTAACGTCCGATTAAATGCAGGTGGTCTTCGGCCCACACTGCATGCCCCAGTCAGACTGGGGTTCTTTAGAAGTGGACACATGGAGTTACAACTCTGTGTGGACCGACAGCATGGGTGGGTCCCAGGAAGCCACCGGCGGTACATAAATATATCTCATTGCAGTGCCCATCACAGCTGAGGTAACGTCAGCTTTAATGCAGGTGGGCTTCGGCCCACACTGCATGCCCCAGTCAGACTGGGGTTCTTTAGAAGTGGACACATGGAGTTACAACTCCGTGTGGACCGACAGCATGGGTGGGTGCCAGGAACCCACCGGCGGTACATAAATATATCCCATTGCAGTGCCCATCACAGCTGAGGTAACGTCAGCTTTAATGCAGGTGGGCTTCGGCCCACACTGCATGCCCCAGTCGGACTGGGGTTCTTTAGAAGTGGACACATGGAGTTACAACTCCGTGTGGACCGACAGCATGGGTGGGTCCCAGGAAGCCACCGGCGGTACATAAATATATCCCATTGCAGTGCCCATCACAGCTGAGGTAACATCAGGTTTAATGCAGGTGGGCTTCGGCCCACACTGCATGCCCCAGTCAGACTGGGGTTCTTTAGAAGTGGACACATGGAGCTACAACTCCGTGTGGACCGACAGCATGGGTGGGTCCCAGGAAGCCACCGGCGGTACATAAATATATCCCATTGCATTGCCCAGCACAGCTGAGGTAACGTCAGGTTTAATGCAGGTGGGCTAAAAATTAGTAGGATTACACTGTAGGCGAGGGCCCAAAAAATTGGTGTACCAACAGTACAAATGTACGTCAGAAAAATTGCCCATGCCCAACCAAGAGGGCGGGTGAATCCCATTAATCGCTTTGGTTAATGTGGCTTAATTTGTAACTAGGCCTGTAGGCAGCCCAGTTCAAATCAAAATTGGTTCAGGTGCAAGTTTCAACGCTTTATTGAATTGAGAATTGAAACGTATAAACATTGTTTACAAAAGTTATATGACTGAGCCTTGTGGGCCTAAGAAAAATTGCCCGTTCGGCGTTATTACGTGAGGTTCCAGGAGGAGGAGCAGGAGGAGGAGGATGAATATTATACACAGATTGATGAAGCTAAAAGGTCCCCATTTTTGATGGTGATAGAGAACGATGCTTCCATCCGCGGGTGCAGCCTATGTATTCTTTATGGTGCAGCTTATGTATCGCTGCTGTCCGCTGGTGGAGAAGAGAACTCTGGGGAAATCCAGGCATTGTTCATCTTTATGATTGTAAGCCTGTCGGCACTGTCGGTTGACAGGCGGGTACGCTTATCCGTGATGATTCCCCCAGCTGCACTAAACACCCTCTCTGACAAGACGCTAGCCGCAGGACAAGCAAGCACCTCCAGGGCATACAGCGCGAGTTCAGGCCACATGTCCAGCTTCGACACCCAGTAGTTGTAGGGGGCAGAGGCGTCACGGAGGACGGTCGTGCGATCGGCTACGTACTCCCTCACCATCCTTTTACAGTGCTCCCGCCGACTCAGCTTTGACTGGGGAGTGGTGACACAGTCTTGCTGGGGAGCCATAAAGCTGTCAAAGGCCTTGGACAGTGTTCCCCTGCCTGTGCTGTACATGCTGCCTGATCTCCGCGCCTCCCCTGCTACCTAGCCCTCGGAACTGCGCCTTCTGCCACTAGCGCTGTCGGATGGGAATTTTACCATCAGTTTGTCCGCCAGGGTCCTGTGGTGTAGCATCACTCTCGAACCCCTTTCCTCTTCGGGTATGAGAGTGGAAAGGTTCTCCTTATACCGTGGGTCGAGCAGTGTGTACACCCAGTAATCCGTAGTGGCCAGAATGCGTGTAACGCGAGGGTCACGAGAAAGGCATCCTAACATGAAGTCAGCCATGTGTGCCAGGGTACCTGTACGCAACACATGGCTGTCCTCACTCGGAAGATCACTTTCAGGATCCTCCTCCTCCTCCTCAGGCCAGACACGCTGAAAGGATGACAGGCAAGCAGCATGGGTACCCTCAGCAGTGGGCCAAGCTGTCTCTTCCCCCTCTTCCTCATGCTCCTCCCCCTCCTCCTCCTCCTCCTCAACGCGCTGAGATATAGACAGGAGGGTGCTCTGACTATCTAGCGACATACTGTCTTCCCCAACCTCTGTTTCCGAGCGCAAAGCGTCTGCCTTTATGCTTTGCAGGGAATTTCTCAAGAGGCATAGCAGAGGAATGGTGACGCTAATGATTGCAACATCGCCGCTCACCATCTGGGTAGACTCCTCAAAGTTTCCAAGGACCTGGCAGATGTCTGCCAACCAGGCCCACTCTTCTGTAAAGAATTGAGGAGGCTGTCTCCCACAACGCCGCCCATGTTGGAGTTGGTATTCCACTATAGCTCTACGCTGCTCATAGAGCCTGGCCAACATGTGGAGCGTAGAGTTCCACCATGTGGGCAAGTCGCACAGCAGTCGGTGCACTGGCAGATTAAACCAATCTTGCAGGGTCCGCAGGGTGGCAGCGTTCGTCTTGGACTTGCGACAGCAGTTCGTGGGCCGTGTGCCTCTTCTCTACTAAGCTGAGTAGTTTCAGCACGGCCTGCTGACGCTTGGCCACCGCTGTGCTGCCACGCCGCGCGACACCGACTGCTGGCGACGTGCTGCTGCTGACACATCTTGATTGCGAGACAGAGGTTGCGTAGGAGGAGGAGGAGGAGGGTTGTTTAGTGGAGGAAGCATACACCTCCGCAGATACCACCACCGAGCTGGGGCCCGCAATTCTTGGGGTGGGTAGGACGTGAGCGGTCCCAGGCTCTGACTCGGTCCCAGCCTCCACTAAATTCACCCAATGTGCCGTCAGGGAGATATAGTGGCCCTGCCCGCCTGTGCTTGTCCACGTGTTCGTTGTTAAGTGGACTTTGGCAGTTACCGCGTTGGTGAGGGCGCGTACAATGTTGCGGGAGACGTGGTCATGCAGGGCTGGGACGGCACATCGGGAAAAGTAGTTTTTGAAAGCCTCCGTTTCCACAAGCCTATACGGCAGCATCTCCAGGCTGATAAATTTGGCTATGTGCACGTTTAACGCTTGAGTGTGCGGGTGCGTGGCTGCGTACTTGCGCTTGCGCTCAAACACTTGCGCTAGCGACGGCTGGACGGTGCGCTGAGAGACATTGCTGGATGGGGCCGAGGACAGCGGAGGTGAGGGTGTGGGTGCAGGCCGGGAGACAGTAGTGCCTGTGTCCTGAGAGGGGGGTTGCATCTCAGTGGCAGGTTGGGGCACAGGGGGAGAGGCAGCGGTGCAAACCGGAGGCGGTGAACGGCCTTCGTCCCACCTTGTGGGGTGCTTGGCCATCATATGTCTGCGCATGCTGGTGGTGGGGAGGCTGGTGGTGGTGGCTCCACAGCTGATCTTGGCGTGACAAACCTGGCACACCACAGTTCGTCGGTCGTCTGCTCTCTCAGTGAAAAACTGCCACACCTTTGAGCACCTCGGCCTCTGCAGGGTGGCATGGCGTGAGGGGGCGCTTTGGGAAACAGTTGGTGGATTATTTGGTCTGGCCCTGCCTCTACCCCTGGCCACCGCACTGCCTCTTCCAACCTGCCCTGCTGCTCCACCTGCCTCCCCCTCTGAAGACCTGTCCTCAGTAGGCGTAGCAAACCAGGTGGGGTCAGTCACCTCATCGTCCTGCTGCTCTTCCTCCGAATCCTCTGTGCGCTCCTCCCTCGGACTTACTGCAATTACTACTACCTGAGTGATAGACAACTGTGTCTCATCGTCGTCGTCCTCCTCACCCACTGAAAGCTCTTGAGACAGTTGCCGGAAGCCCCCAGCCTCATCCCCCGGACCCCGGGAACTTTCCAAAGGTTGGGCATCACGACAAACTCCTCCGGTGGGAGATGAACCATTGCTGCCCATTCTGGGCAGGGGCCCGAGAACAGTTCCTGGGAGTCTGCCTGCTCCTCAGAATGTGTCATTGTAATGGAGTGAGGAGGCTGGGAGGAAGGAGGAGCAGCAGCCAGAGGATTCAGAGTTGCAGCAGTGGACCGCGTAGAACTCTGGGTGGTCGATAGATTGCTGGATGCACTTTCTGCCATCCACGACAGGACCTGCTCCCACTGCTCATTTTCTAATAAAGGTCTACCGCGTGGACCCATTAATTGTGAGATGAATGTGGGGACGCCAGAAACGTGCCTCTCTCCTAATCCCACAGCAGTCGGCTGCGATACACCTGGATCAGGAGCTCGGCCTGTGCCCACACCCTGACTTGGGCCTCCGCGTCCTCGCCCGTGTCCACGTCCTCTAGGCCTACCCCTACCCCTCAGCATGGTGTATTACCAGTAGTGCAGAAACAGAACGCTGTAATTAAATGTGCCGCTTATTGGCCTGTGGTTGGAGGCTGACTTCGCTTACGGAACGCACAGCAGAGCCAGGAAAGAATTTTGCGCAAGCGTGTAGTGAGATGTTGGTGCATATGACTGAGCTAGTGGAATTCACAGCGCAGAAGCAGTCAAGTGTCCAAAGGCCACTAGTAGGCCTTAAGTATTTTGCTTCTTTTTTTTTAAAGGCTGAGCTGAGACAGCAGACAGATATTGTAGGCAGCGTATATATGTATACTGTTTCCCTCTGGATGGGATGACGGCGGTGATGTAACGGGCAACGCAGAGCCAGGAAAGAATTTTGCGCAAGCCTGCTGTAACACTTAGCTACGTAATAATTAGGACTACTACCCCCAGCAGAGACGCAGTACACTCAAGACGATCACAGGCAGCCCAAAGATAGTATTTTTCCCAAATTTGTTTGAAAAAGCCCACTGCCTATATAGCCTGTATATCTTTTTCCCTGCCTCACCAGTACTGGCCCTATACTATGTACAAGGACTGCAGACTGAGGACGCAATGCTCTGCACGCCCGATATACAAAAAAAAAAAAAGTGCAACACTGCTCACAGCAGCCTTAACAGTACTGCACGCGGTCAGATGTGGCCCTAAGAAGGACCGTTGGGGTTCTTCAAGCCTAAAATAACTCCTAACGCTCTCCCTATAGCAGCAGCACCAGCAGCAGCACTGTCCCTGATCTATGTCAGAATGCATCTGTGGCGAGCCGCGGGCGGGGCAGATTTAAATACTCGGGTGACACCTGATCTCGCCAGCCACTCACTGCAGGGGAGTGGTATAGGGCTTGAACGTCGCAGGGGGAAGTTGTAATGCCTTCCCTGTCTTTCTATTGGCCAGAAAAGCGCGCTAACATCTCAGAGATGAAAGTGAAAGTAACTCGAACATCGCATGGTGCTCGTCTCGAGTAACGAGCATCTCGAACACCCTAATACTCAAACGAGCATCAAGCTCGGACGAGTACGTTCGCTCATCTCTACTAAGGATGTAACAATTTGGGGGATTTTCATCACCACTTTTAAAAAGTTGTAACATTTTTTTTCCTGTTGAAGTAGCCATATAGGTTTTTTTCATAGTACCATCTTTGGGTACATATGTTCTGTAACTTCTATTCATTTTTTTTTGGGGGGGGGAGTAAATTTTTTGCATTGCTGCATTTAGGGCTCAGTCAGAAGGGCTTTTTTTTGTGCATGTTTTTTGCATTTGCGATTTGCATCTATTAGAACCAATAATTTTCAATGTTAGCAGTCACATATCCGATTTTTACATGAGCAAAAAATTAGCACGACATTGAATCTCAAAACACAACTAAAATTTGCACATAAAGTGCGGTCCCATTGCTATTCCCTGCTGCGGCACTGGCAGAGGATTTCTTCATCTCCGAGGGGAGTTCCCTTATCAGTGAACACTTTGACAGCACTCTCGCAGTGTTCTGTGACAAGGGGACTCTCCGCGGGGATGAAGAATTCCCCTATCACAGCTGTCACAGCTGTGGCAGATAAACCCGATGTACTCCCTTTGCTTTCAATGGAGCCAGTGCTGCTACCACCCTATTAAAAGCAATGGGATGAAGGTAAGCCCTTAATTCACCTAGCAGCTCTGACCGGCTCTTCTCTGCCTCCCCGGCTGCGTTCTTTCTTCTTCTCATGACCGGGGATTGAAAATCCCCATCTCCAGAAAGCGCTCCCTCTGATTGGTCCCTGTGTTCAATTCTCAGCCACCAGAAAATAGAAGAACACAGCCAGGGATGGAGTGAAGAGTTGGTCAGCGCTTGTAGGTGAGTTAACTTTTTTTAAAATTATTTTTCTACAGTTATGGATGAATCATGAATCAATTTTTTTTTCACAGGGCTGCCTCCAGGCTCTGTTACAAATTAAGCAACAGCGAGCTGTATCTTTAAAAAATGTTTATGGGTTTCACCTGCCTTTGCGGTTAAGCAATTTTTCAGGGGTGCACTTGTACTCTTGGTACACCAATTTTTCTGGCCCTCACCTATACTGTTATCTAACTAATTTTCCCAGCCTTCGCCTACACTCTTGATAACCAATTTTTTTCAGGTGTTTGCCTATACTCTTGGTACACCAATGTTTCAGGGGTTCCCCTACACTCTTGTTACAGAAATGTTACAGGGGTCTGCCTATACATTTGCTACAGAAATGTTACTGGGGTCCGCCTATGCAGTTTTTACTGAATGGTTTGAGGGGTTCGCCTATACTCTTGCTACAGAAATGTTACTGGGGTCTGCTTATACTCTTGCTACAGAAATGTTACAGGGGTCTGCCTATACTTTTGCTACAGAAATGTTACTGAGGTCCCCCTATACTCTTGTTACAGAAATGTTACTGGGGTCTCCCTATACTTTTACTACAGAAATGTTACTGGGGTCCGCCTATACTCTTGCTACAGAAATGTTACTGGGGTCCGCCTATGCAGTTTCTACTGAATGGTTTGAGGGGTTCGCCTATACTTTTGCTACAGAAATGTTACTGGGGCCCGCCTATACTCTTGCTACAGAAATGTTACTGGGGCCCGCCTATACTCTTGATACAAAAATATTACTGGGGTTTCCCTATACTTTTGCTAAAGAAATGTTACTGGTGTCCGCCTATACTCTTGCTATAGAAATGTTACTGGGGTCCGCCTATACTCTTGCTACAGAAATGTTACTGGGGTCTGCCTATGCTGTGGGTGCACAAAGACTTCCTATTGCAGTGTTTTATCTATCTGGCACAAATACACTGACTGACTTGGGCAGAAATGTGGGCCAAGGCCCTTGTCAGGGTGAAACTCTGCCATGTTTGGGCACTTTGATTTCTTGCTGTGTAATACCATATTTGTGCACCCATAGCATAGGCGAGCCCAAGGAACTCAAAGACTTCCCCTTGCGGTGTTGAACTATCTGACACTTACACAGAATGAAGTGTGGGGGGACACATGAATTTCCCATAGCTATTTAACTCACGGCAGCTTGGGTCACACAAGGTGGAGGCTGGGACTGAGACTGACCCAAGGCCCGCTCACATACCTCCCACACAGAGTATTGCGGGTCCTACCTCGGTCATGGTTTCTCGGCCTTATTATGCCACCTCCTCCTCCTGCTTGCGGTCTGGGGATCAGCGCTGGGCAACATGTATTTTCTCTCGTGTTAGCACAGTTATCTGAGACACCAGTTTGGGCCAAACAAAAGGAGCGTTACTGCATTAATGAGACGTTCACAGCTGCGCTAGCATCCGAGTCCGCTTTAAGCCCATGATTAATGAGGGTGTGAGCCGAGGCTGAGGTCCTTGGCAGGGTGACACTGCCATGTTTGGGCGCTCTGATTTCTTTATATGTAATACCTTCATTGTGTTCCAGGGGCTCGCCTATGCTGTGGGTGCACAAAGAATTCCCCTCGCTGTTTTACCTGTCTGGCACAAATACGCTGACTAACTAGGGCAGAAATGTGGGCCGAGGTCCTTGACGGGGTGAAACTCTGCCATGTTTGGGCACTCTGATTTCCCCATGTGTAATACTATGTTTGAGTTCCTTGGGCTTGCCTATGCTGTGGGTGCACAAAGACTTCCCATCGTGGTGTTTTACCTGTCTGGCACAAATACACTGACTGACTAGGGTAGAAATGTGGGCCGAAGCCCTTGGCGGGGTGAAACTCTGCCATGTTTGGGCACTCTGATTTCCCCATGTGTAATACTATGTTTGAGTTCCTTGGGCTTGCCTATGCTGTGGGTGCACAAAGACTTCCCATCGTGGTGTTTTACCTGTCTGGCACAAATACACTGACTGACTAGGGTAGAAATGTGGGCCGAAGCCCTTGGCGGGGTGAAACTCTGCCATGTTTGGGCACTCTGATTTCCTCATGTGTAATACCATCTTCAAGTTCCTTGGTCTTGCCTATGCTGTGGGTGCACAAAGACTTCCTATTGCGGTGTTTTACCTGTCTGGCACAAATACACTGACTGACTAGGGCAGAAATGTGGACCGAGGCCGAGGTCCTTGGCAGGGTGAAACTCTGCCATGTTTGGGTGCTCTGATTTCTTCCTGTGTAATACCATCTTTGTGCACCCACAGCATAGGCGAGCCCAAGCAACTCAAAGACTTCCCATTGCGGTGTTCAGCTATCTGACACCTACACAGAATGAATTGTGTGGATTTCCCATTGCTATGTAACTTGCGGCACCTTGGGTCACACAAGGTGGAGGCTGAGACCGAGTCTGACCCTGGGCCCGCTCATGTGCTTCCCACAGAGTATTGCTGCATTGTGTAGAAGTGCTGGCACCTGAGTTCCCTTTATGCCCATGTTTGCGGCTCCTGACATTTTTGTGACGGAGGTGGCATGGGATTGGAATGATAATTGTACGTCAATTTATCATCAATTCTCAACAGTATTGTTCGCTATCGCCAACACTTTCAAAGAGGGTCGCTGCCTAGCACTGCAAACCCTCTGCAGTATGTGCCTCCGGTTCCTCCACATCCAGTACGCACTTATAAATAGACATGAGAGTGGTGTGGCTATCAAGCGAGCGTGTGGCATGAGGCCAGCTGAACGCTGCGCAGGGAAAATTTTGTGTGCGCTGTGAACACAGGATCGTGCGGGGGGTTGGACAGCAATGCCAGCATGTAACCCAGGAGAAGAGGCAGCGGTGTCACCCGCAGGCAGTGATTGTCCTTGGTTGCAAGTAGTGTGGTGCTTAGCTAAGATGTGCCTACACGTGTGCCTTGCTAATGAGGGTTTGCCCAAGTAAATTGTTAAGGGGGTGACCGCCAGGCTCTTGCCCCCATTTCGGCTTAATAGTGGGACTTGGGAGCCTCAGATGCAGCCCTGCATGCTGCCCCTGTCGTTCCCTATCCGTTTTTGTGGTGTTTCCATGACTTTCTGATGTTTTCTGGTGTTTCACAAGTCATCACCTATGCGGAGCATCGGTCCCATACAAAAATGCTCGAGTCCCCCATGGTTCGTTACTTGAAACGAGCTCTCAAGCATTACGAAAAGTTTGACTCGATCAACGAGCACCCGAGCATTTTGGTGCTCGCTCATCTCTAGTTGTCATATATTATACTCCTGAGGTAACATGAAAGCTGCGCTGTGATTGGTTGTTATATATTATAACGCTGAGGTAACATGAAAGCTGCGCTGTGATTAGTTGTTATATATTATACCCCTGAAGTTAAACTAACCTTGTCTTCATAAAATTTTCCGTGCAAACAACGCGTAAGCACCTGAAATTAACTTAGGCGAGGCTGGGTATATCAGCTAGTACTGTATGTAAAACCTATTTTACTGTGTACAGTCATAAGTTATTGCCAGTTTATGGTAATAAATATTGCATTTACTTTACTTGCTACCTGTTAACATAATCCCTATAATAAATAATTTGTTAAAAGGCTATTTTCACATTCTTCAACCTGAAAATGTTCTTTGTACATAATTATATCCATTTTTCAAGGCAATTTAGTGAATCCACTTTTACTTGAAACCTTGGATTGAAGCATTGTTACATCGGAGATACAAACAACACATTGGTCAAAGTCCATTTGAAAATATAAAAGACAAATTTATAAAATGTTCTCGGCAAATATTGTACTTTGTGTCCCTGGAAAAGATGTTTATTTGCTATGTAATTCTTTTTAAACATTGACCCATGTAAAGTATTGCATTGAGTATAAAGTGTTTAAAGGGAACGTGTAATCAAAAAACCTATTGTTTCAGTTTCAGTAAAGCCTTCATGTTAAACATATTGAGGCAGACTTATTAAGACTCTGCAGCAGTCATCTCACTAAAATCATAGGCAAGACTACACTGAAAAGTAAACACTTATATGTAGATAACATAGGATTCACCACCCATAATTGGTGATAAGGTGTGACCATCTACTCCCCCTTACCTGCAAAGTCACAGAGCATGTCTAGAACAGTCTCACATAGAAGTCAATGGGTCTGCTCCCATCCATTGTGTGAATGGCCCGTGAAGCTGCTATAAAGCATCTCTCTAAATACCATTAAATGCAGCTCAGGAAAGATAGCAGCCCCCATAGTCATGTACAGACAATGGAATAAAAAAATTCTACTGTCAGAAAATGAAAAATGGAAAATGTTTCTCTATATGATTTTAATTAGTAATAATACAGATGATATATTCCTTTTTAGGAGGCATGCGCTTCTCAATAAATTCGGTTCATGTCTAGCTACCCATGTCCCACAAACCGAAATCTATATGAGTTATAAACTAGTAGCTAACTACAAGAATAAAAGAGCTCCATTAGCACTTTCTGTAAATAAATGTGAAGGTACACGTAAACCATGGCTGCAACAATATAGTTGCAAAAATACATGCCTCAGCGCTCTGCTAATCTAATACCCGAATAAACCAAACTTTTCAATAGCTTAAAATAGGATAACTCGTGGCAGAAAATTATAACAGTCTGGTTAAACTTTGCTACGTAAATGGACATTCAGCCACCACTCACTATAGTACCTACAGATTTGTAGCAGTTCCCTTTGGCCGCCTGCACACAGGCGGAAATCCCGCGGCGGGATTATCCGCGGGATTTCCGCCACTGAAAGCCTGCATAGGAGTGCATCACAATACGCACTCCTATGCAGACGGCCGCGGTTTGGCCGCGCAGAATGTCGCGCGGCAAGCAAACGGCGGCATGTCCTATTTCTGTGCGGGGCTTGCAGAGCCTCGCACAGAAACGTCACTCACCCGGCCGCCTGCTCCGGTCTGCGCATGCGCCGGCTGCCCGGCAGCTGGCACATGAAAGAGCCGGGGCTGCCAGGCACGGGTGAGTACGCGCTCCTCCCTGCAGGCACTGGGGTCGGGTCCCGCGGCGAGAATTCCCGCCGCCGGATCCGGCCCGCCCGTCTGCAGGCGGCCTTTGAGTTCAATACTAGTCGTAAAAAAATCCACATGTAGGTAATTTAATGTATCTAGAATTACCAGGTATAACTTATCAAGTTAGAAAAACATACACATATGTATTAGAGACATAGCAAAATTTAACTCAACTGTGATAACGTGCTGCAACAAGTTATCTTAACAAAACAAAGGCCATTGAAAATGCAAATAAATATTGCCACAGAAGTTTTTGCTTAACATATTAAATGTCAAGTTACATTTTGCTATTTCTGTATAAAATCATCACAAAATTTGTGAGCCTAAAACGGTTTGGTAAAAATTGCTTATAATAAAGGCTTAGCACATTTGCAGAGCTCTCAGTGGTGCTGAGTAGTGCTACTCATAGAATCATAGAATGGTGGAGTTGGAAGGGACCTCCAGGGTCATCTGGTCCAACCCCCTGCTCAATGCAGGATCACTAACCTAGAAAAAAAAAAAAAGCTTGGGACCTGGCGTCCCACATACAAAAATGCTCGAGTCTCCCATTGTAGTCAGTGGGGTTCGTTACTCGAGTAGAGCTCTCGTATTTTACGAAAAGCTCGACTCGAATAACGCGGACCCAAGCATTTGGGTACTCGCTCATCTCTAGTGCTGATCCCTCTGCACTGTGACAGCCCTTCAAATATTTGTAGACAGCTATTAAGTCTCCTCTTAGCCTTCTTTTTTGCAAGCTAAATATTCCCAGATCCTTTAACCGTTCTTCATAGGACTTGATTTGCAGACTACTTACCATCCTGGTAACTCTTCTCTGAACTTGCTCCAGTTTGTCTATGTCTTTTTTAAGGTGGAGTGCCTAGAACTGGACACAGTATTCCAGATGACATCTGACTAAGGAAGAGTAGAGGGGGATAATGACCTCAAGTGATCTAGACTCTATGCTTCTCTTAATACATCCCAGAATTGAGTTTGCCTTTTTGGCTGCTAAATCGCATTATTGACTCGTGTTCAGTCTATGATCTATTAGTATACCCAAGCATTTTTCTTGCCCAGATGTAGGACTTTGCATTTCTCCTTGTTAAATACCATTCTATTAGTCGCCGTCCACTGTTCAAGCTTTCCTAGATCTTTTGGAATACTCTCTCTCTTCCCTAGTGTTAGCTATCCCTCTTGGCTTTGTGTCGTCAGCAAATTTGATCAATTCCCTCCTTCAGATCATTTATAAAAATGTTGAACAACACCGGGCTTAGGACAGAGCCTTGTGGTACCCCACTTGATACATTCTTCCACTTGGATGTGCAGCCATTTATGACCACTCTTCAAGTACGATCACTCAGCCAGTTGTGAATCCACCTAACAGTTGCCTTGTCAATCCCATATTTGGTAATTTTTTCAATAAGTATAGTATGAGATACTTTGTCAAATGCTTTATTAAGGTCAAGATATACTATATCCACCGCATTCCTCTGATCAACCAGGTTGGTGATTCTGTCATAGAAGGAAATTAGATTCATCTGGCATGACTTGTTTGTTACAAACTCATGCTGGCTCTGGTTAATTACAGCATTTTTATCCAAGTACTTGCATACATGCTGTTTAATAATTTGTTCAAAGATCTTTCCCGGTATAGAAGTCAGGCTCACAGGCCTGTAGTTTCCTGGATTCACCTTCTTCCCTTTTGTGAAGATAGGGACAACATTTGCCCTTTTCCAATCTTCTGGGACTTCTCCTGTTCCCCAAGAATTTTCAAAGATTATAGCGAGTGGCTCAGCAATTACCTCTGCTGCTTCCTTTAGTATCCTAGAATGTAATTCATCTGGACTTTGGGACTTGAATTCATTTACGTTAGCTAAGTGTTCCCTCACCATCTCTTGGCTTATCAATAGCCTGCATTTTTTTATTCCCCCAATAGCACAGGGAAGATCAGTTGATGTTCCATGTACTTTCTGAAAGAAAACAGATACAAAATAGGATTTTAAAAGTTCGGCCTACACAACATCATTCTTAACCAATTCACCATTTTCATCTTGTAAGCATCCAAAAGCATCTTTGACTTTTCTTTTAACATACCCCCAAAATCCTTTTTTATTGCTTTTGGCATCTGTTGCAAGCATCAATTCATTATCAGCTTTTCGGACACTTGCCCTACAGTTCCTGCAGACCCCATTATATTCTTTTTTAGATGTTACCCCCTTTTTCCATTTGACAAAAAGGTTTTCTTTGTTTTTAACATGTGTGCAAGTTCTGTGTTCATCCATCCGTTTTTCTTTTAAATGCTTCCCATTCTTCCTTCCTTTAGAGATTGTTAATGATTGTGATTTGATAATCTCATTTTGCAATATTTCCGAACCTTCTTGGACATTTCTGTCCTTAGGGATATCCAGCCATTGGATTCTTCCTATCCTCTTTCTGAGTTCATTAAAATCTGTATTTCTGAAATCCAACCTTGGGGTCTGATTTTTCTTAGGTCTTCCTAATACTCATTTTGAGTATTTCTATAAGTCTCTTTTCGATGTCTATATATTGTTTCTCATATTAATTATTACACAGTTTAGAATTCTACATTTATCACAAAACCATTTACATTCCAAATCAGCTTCTGTTTGCTTTCCGTTCTGACCTTGAGATTTTTTAGATGCACACTATTTTATTCCTGCTTATGATGCAGCACAGCTAATGAGTTGATGATAATTAAGTAGCATTAAGTACCAAAATCAAAAGTAGATACAACTGATAAAAAAAGCAATTAGCCTTGATTAGGCAAAACAGATACATCCATTATCTGCTCTAATCACTGACCTGTGGGATTTTGAAAATTAGGTTCCCACAATCACATACAGATTACATTAAGAGCCTGGCCCTTGATCTCAGTTTTCAATCATGTAAGTATATTCATGCTTCAAGACCGTTGAAGAAACAAAATGTCCTTGTTGTGCATAGCAATCAATCAGTTCATTTTTTAGAAAAAATGGTGAATTCTCTGGCTGTTATTGCTAGAAAGGACAGTTGTGTATTTATTACTTATTATACTTAAAGCAGCTGTCCAGTGCTACAGTCACTTCTGGATACAGTACGACATTAGAGCTTAACTATATTCAATCCTAAGGGCTTATTCACACTATCGTTGATTTAGTGCATTATAGGCGCGTGAAAAGATCCCGTCTAATAGAACCAATGGTTTCCTATAGAAGCGTTGACATGAAGGAATTTTAGATGCGCAAAATACTGACACCTCAGAAAGATAGAACATGCGACTGCAATGCAGACATATAAGGTCTGTGGTGTGTGAAAAGATAGGACATGACCAGTCTTTGGTGCGTGATGCATGGGAGTTTCCAGACTCCTATGGGAGCTGGATAACAAGCACTGCGCACCTCCCAATCATGTGAACAGGCAATTTCGAGACTTAACCTTTTGCAATCCAATTTTGGATTCAGGGTTTCCTAGGGGGCTTACTCTTTCTGCCATTATACAATAGCGCCATCTGCTTGCTAGAGCCAGTACGGCGGTATGAGACATCAGGGAGAGGCCCACGACAGCAGAGCGGCCAGTAATCTATAGTAATATCACCCTGTTGGACGTCTTCCGACATCGGAGCTCTACAGCCTTCAATCAGAATGTCTTTGGACATCAGACAGTGGATTGGAAAGGGTTAATACCTGGAAATCACCAATTCACACGATTTTTAGTGCTGCACAGCTACAATCTTTTCATGTGCCTATACGTGCTAAAAGAATGCTTCTCCAAACAAGCCCTTAGGATGCATTTAAACTAAAAGATGATCGTTCAAAAATCCCTCAAACGGTAGTTTGAGTGATCATCTTTGCGTAACTCTTAAGTAGCTAATTGGCTACTTAAAGAGTTATAAATGCAGGCAGAGCAGGATACCACTGATTGCAAGAGCAAAGCAGCTGTTTGCAGATACAAAACATCTGCTTTGTTCTCATAGTTATCAGGGGTGTCCTACTGAGCTGATAGCTCTGAGAAAGTTCCTTTGTTCTCCAAGCTTTCAGCTGGTATCCCGCTAGGAAGTCCCAGCCAGATACTAGCTGAAAGAATGCTATCAGCATTGCCCGCTGAGAAAATCAGCATGTGGTGCTGATAAGAGTCATCGTTGATTTCTAGTTTGCAAGAAATCAATGATGAACGAATAGTGCACGAACAGTGCACGATGGCAGCACATTTAGACACAAAGATTATTGCTCAAAAGATGGCTTTTGAGCGAATTTTGAGCAATAGTAGTTGTGTCTAAATGGACCTTTACACAATGGTATGAGATCTTGTTCTCTCCAGCGCAGTAGGTGGGTAAAAGCAGTAGTAGTCTAAGGTGTGATGATGCCTGTAATAGATATCAGCAGATTCTGAGTGATTGGAATTGGTGTTACTCGCCATCGTCTCGCCTGCCTGTTCTCTTCTAAATGGTTTGTACTCTGATTGGGCTACCGTTGCTAGTGGTGGTGCCACAGGGCTCAGTACTAGGCCCATTCTGTTTAATATATTTATCAACGACCTGATAGAGGGGCTTTATAGTAAAATATCAGCAGATGATACAAAATTATGCAAGATAATTAATACAACTGAGAACAATGTACGGCTTCAAAAGGACCTAGATAAGCTGGGGGCTTGGGCAGAAAAATGGCAAATGAAGTTCAATGTTGATAAATGTAAGGTTATGCACATGGGCAGGAGAAACGGATGTTACCAATATACACTAAATGTGTTACAGCTAGGGAAAAGTGATATGGAAAAACACCTGGGGGTACTAGTGGATTGTAGATTTAACTGGCGCAACCAATGCCAATCAGCTGCTGCAAAAGCAAATAAAGTCTTGGGATGCATTAAAAGAGGTATAGGGGCGAGGGATGAGAACATTATTCTTCTACTATATAAAGCACTTGTCAGGCCCCACATGGAATACTGCGTACAGTTCTGGTGCTCAGGAAAGATGTTACAGTGCTTGAGGGGGTTCAAAGAAGGGCGAATAAGTTAATAAGTGGAATGAGAGAGCTGGAATACCCAGAGAGGCAAACAAGACTGGAATTATTTATCTTGGAAAAAAGACGGCTAAGGGGCGACCAAATAACTATGTATAAATACATTAGGAGACAATACAAGGATCTCTCCCATGATCTGTTTATACCCAGGACTGCGACAGTAACAAGAGGGCATCCTCTACGTCTAGAAGAAGGCAGGTTTTATCACCAACAGTGCTTTACTGTAAAAGCAGTGAGACTGTGAAACTCTCTGCCTAAGGACGTGGTGATGGCAAAATCAATAGAGAAGTTTAAGAGGGGACTAGATGGCTTTCTGGAGCGCTACAATATTACAGGGTAAAGACATTAGGTGACCAGTAGGTTGTTGATTCGGGTCTTACATTCAGGTAGGAACTATCAAAAGTTGATCCAGGGATTAATATGACTGCCATTATGGAGCCGGGGAGGAATTTTTTTCCCCCGAATGGGCTAATTCGCTTCTGCCACTTGGGATTTTTTGCCTTCCTCTGGATCAACAAGGGGGTTGAAACAGGCTGAACTAGATGGACATTGTCTTCATTCAGCCTAACATACTATGTCATTATGTGGATAGAGGGACATATTACATTTCTAGATTTTGGTGCCATAAACCTCAAAATGCTTATTGTTTTTATGGATAATAAAATCTTTTCATAGCAACGAGAAATGTAACATGAAAATATGGTTATTTCTGCCATAAAATCTCTAAACTGGCTCTCAGAATCAAATTAGTCATCTAGTACATTTCTCATTTTTATTACATGTCATTTTGCGCCTCAGATTGTACATTTAAATAGAAAGATTTGTTCTAGAAATGCTTTTCTAAAATATATGACTATGATATCATATGATTTAAGAGTTAATTTTCTATTATAAACTAATGATTTCTGGGGAAAAAGAAAGGCTGCTTTGAGCTTTCATATTTATGCATACCATTGAGATAAATAATTGGGGTGACTGATTTATGCAAAATCAGAATTGACCTCAAAACTCATATGGATAAATATTAATCTTCAACTGAATCAACTGAATGACTCATTTTCCTTGAATTACCTATATGATAGGGGTTTTGGATTTTTCATACAGTCGTAGATATTGCAATTCTATACAATGTTAGAGCTTTTATTTCCTCAGCATTCATGATGTAAAAGTTTTATTTTATTTCTCAGTCTTGTCAAATATATTCTAATTTTAAGAGCGAGTGGCTGTAGCAAGAAAAAGCTTTACAGATGCATCTTCCCTTGCCTTTCCTCTAGGGTCAACATATCCTGAGATGTGTGGCACAAGATGTCTACCGTAGTTTACAAGATAAAAGTGATTTCATGATACTCTGTCATAAGATATCTATCCTATTAAGTATCTGTAAGCGGCCACAAAGTAGCTGTGTTGTAGTTTGCACAGGAGCACCATTTTGAAGCTCTGGTGCCACATCATGTGGCCTTTGACATTACTAGCACTGGAGATGAGCGAGCATGCTCGTCCAAGCTTGATGCTTGTTCGAGCATTACCATACTTGAAGTATTCGTTACTCGAGCTGAGCACCACACGGTGCTCGGGTGCGTGAGAAAATTTTGTCCCTCTCCTCCCCACCTGTTTTCAGTGAGTCGCGGCTGCTGCCGGCGGCTCTATTGAAAACAATGGTCTGATGGCACCCCTAATTGTTTTTCATGCCGTGTCCACCGCGGGGATGAAGAACACGTCTGTTGCATGCCGGAGATGTTTCCCCGCTAGTAAAAGGAATTCCCTGCTGCTACATCTGCCGCATCTGTGACAAATACAGCTGAGGAATTCTTCAATTCCCTACTGCAGCTGTCACAAATGACAGCTGCGGTAGAGGATCCTGCTGCCTGCACCCGTCAATGGATTTCAGGGAAGGGCTTTAATATAAGCCCTTCCCTGAAAAAATAGTGTAAAAAATTGATACTCACCTCTCTTCAGCTGCCGGGGCTCAGCCACGTCTTCTCTGCGCTGTCCCAGGCTCTGTAGTGCTGATCTATCAGTAGGTGGGGATTTAATATCCCCGCCTGCTGAAAGAGCTGAGTGTGATTGGCTGAGCGCCTTTAAATATAAGCCCTTCCCTGAAAAAAACTGAATTTTAGTATAAAAAAAATAAAATAATGCACGCATTGTCTTCAATAGAGCCGCGGCTGTTCCCGGCAGCTCTATTGAAGACAATGGTCTGCCAGCAACCACAAATTGTTTTTCAGGGAAGAGCTTTACATATAAGCTCTTCCCTGAAAAAAGAATTTTAGTGTAAAATAAAAAAAATACATACCTGTCCACCAGTGCATGTCCCTCGCGGGGATTAGGAACACATCTGTCGAATGCGGCATTTGTTCCCCTAATCCCTGCGAGGAAAAAGAATTCCCTGCTGCACCTGTCACATCTGTGACAGATGCAGCAAAGGAATTCTTCATCCCTGTGGGGAATAAAGAATTCCCTACCACAGCTGCCACAGCTGTCACAGATGAAAGCTGTGGTAGGGGATCCAGCTGGTGGTATCCTGAAATTGTTTTTCAGGGAAGAAAAAGAAGAAGAAATTGTGAATAAAATAAAAAAAAAAGAATACTCACCTTTCTTCAGCTGCTAGGGCTCAGTCGCGTCCAACCGGCTCTTCTCCCTGCACTACTCTCAGTAGTATTCAGCAGGCGGGGATTTTAAATCTCCACCTGCTGAATTAGCTGCCTCTCATTGGCTGAGCACTGTGACCAATCAGAGGCTGCCTCTGATTGGTCTCTGCGCTCAGTCAATCAGAGGCAGCACTCATCTATTCATGAATTCGATACAGCAGTGGCAGACAGGTAAGTATTTATTTTTTTTTTACACTATAATTCTTTTTTTTCAGGGAAGAGATTATATGTAAAGCTCCTCCCTGAAAAACGGTTTGGGGGTGTCGGCAAACCATTGTCTTCAATGGAGCCGCTGGAAGCAACCGCGACTCTCTTGAAGACAATGTGTGCATTATTATTCTTTTTTTTTTTACAATAAAATTCAGTTTTTTCAGGGAAGAGCTTATATTTAAAGCCTTTCCCTGAAAAACCATTACCTGCCGGAGCTCAGCCGTGTTTTATCCGCGCTGTGCCCATCTCTGTAGCGCTGCTGATCTATCAACACGCATGGATTTAAAATTCCCGAATGCTGAAAGAGCTGATTGTAATTGGCTGGCTCAGCCAATCACAATCAGCTCTTTCAGCAGGCGGGGATTTTAAATCCCTGCGTGCTAATAGATCAGCAGCGCTACAGAGACTGGGACAGTGCGGCTGAGTCTCGGCAGCTGAAGGGAGGTATCATCTTTTTTTCTTTTTTACAGTATTTTGTCATGATTTTTCAGGGTAGGGCTTATATTTAAAGCCCTTCCCTGTGAAAAACCATCAGCTGCCAGGGCTCTGTCACATCTTATCCGCGCTGTCCCCGGCTCTGTAGTGCTGATCTATCAGCACGCAGGGATTTAAAATCGCCGCTTGCTGAAAGCGCTGATTGTGTTCTTCATCCCCGCGGGGTATACGGCAGCAGCAGACAGGTACATTTTTTTTCTATTTATTTTTTTTTTTTACACTAAAATTATTGTTTTTCAGGGAAGGGCTTATATGTAAAGCCCTTCCATAAAAAACAATTCAGGGGTGGCGCAGACCATTGTTTTCAATGGAGCTGCCGGCAGCAGCCGCGGCTCCATTGACAACAATGCAGAGCATCGGACCCTTTGAAAAATGCTTGAGTCTCCCATTGACTTCAATGGGGTTTGTTACTCAAGCCGAGCTCTCGAGCATTACAAAAAGCTCGGCTTGAGTAACGAGCACCCGAGCATTTTGGTCCTTGCTCATCTCTTACTAGCACCTTAAATGTCCTGCATACAAATAATATGGCCTAGTAATGGAGAAGCCCAAGCTTATTTATGGCATATCACTCATTGCGTTCCGTTTTGGGGCCTCGCGTTGGCTGTACTTGCTCTCTGATGGTCACATATGGAGATCTTTTTATTTTCCAGATAAGGAGTGAGAAGATGAGCTGCCTGTTCCTCTCCTGCAGTCACTGTTGACCGCTGCAGCTAAACGTCTTCACAAAAAAATTAATTTTTGAATTTCCCTTACACATTGTCTTAAACATTGAAAAAAACCAAGACCTACACAATTGGTATCAGCACATCCGTAACAACATGTACCATAAAATATTACATTATTTTAGCATGATGAACTTCATGAAAAAGAAAATGCCAAAATAGCTGTTTTCCATTCATTGCGCTTCCCTAAAACGGAAATAAAAAGTTATTTAAAAGTTGTTTAAGACTTTAAAATCCCCGCTTGCTGAAAGAGCTGAACGTGATTGGCTGAGGTGCTCTCGCCCATCATTCATTTGGGGAGAGCTGCCGGCGTATTGCTGAATGGGAAAACTCTTAATTTCAGGACTGAGATACTGCACAGGGGAAAAATAGAAAAACAACTGTATTCTTATCCCTGAGAGAAATTGTGTGTTACATTCCATAATCTGTATCTGTTAGGGCTCAGCCAGACGGGCGTTTTTTCGCGCGATTTGCGCATGCGCACGCGTCCGGTGATTTTATAAAACCATTGCTTTGCAATGGTATCGGACACACGCTTTTTATGCACTCGTCCGATAAATTATAGAACAGAAATCGCAGATCGCACCTATCTGCGATCTGCGATTCCTGTTCTCTTCTCTATATGCACTCAATGGGGCCGGCGGCAGCAGCGCCGACCCCATTGAGAACATATAGTAGACAAATCATTCTCCTCTGCCACAGCTGTAACAGCTGTGGCAGAGAAGAATGATGTTTGCCCATTGAATTCAATGGAGCCGGCAATACAGCCGGCTCCATTGAAAGCAATGGGCTGTTTGCGATCGCGGGATGAATTTTCGGGAAGGGCTTAAATATATAAGCCCTTCCCTGAAATTCATCCAGAAATGTGTAAAAACAAAAAAAAAATATATACTCACCTTGTCCTGGCAGACGGAGTTCAGCCGTGTCCGGCGGCAGTTCTCCTGAACTGCTCAGAGTAGTATTCAGCAGACGGAGATTTAAAATCCCCGCCTGCTGAATGAGCTGCCTCTGATTGGTCACAGCCTGACCAATCAGAGGCAGCTCTCACTCACACCCATTCATGAATTCATGAATGGGTGAGTGAGTGCTGCCTCTGATTGGCTCAGCACGGGGACCAATCAGGGGCACCTCTCACTCACACCCATTCATGAATTCCTGAATGGGTGTGAGTGAGAGCTGCCTCTGATTGGTCAGGCTGTGACCAATCAGAGGCAGCTCATTCTCTGAGCAGTTCAGGAGAACTGCCGCCGGCCGCGGCTGAACTCTGTCTATATATATTTTTTTTGTTGTTACACATTTCTTGATGAATTTCAGGGAAGGGCTTATATATTTAAGCCCTTCCCGAAAATTCATCCTGCGATCGCCCGCAGCGCATTGCTTTCAATGGAGCCGGCTGTATTGCCGGCTCCATTGAATTCAATGCGCTGGACAACTCCGGCCCGTTTCTATTGAAACGCGGCTAGGAGCAGTATTTTCGGGCGATTTTTTTGGCCCCGGTCACGCAATTTGCGGATGCGAATCCGTCATGCGATCCGCAAATCGCGGGAAAAAACGCCTGTGTGACTAAGGCCTTAGACTGTACTGAGGTTAGCAAAGTGTTATTGTCATTGCCCAATAAGACACTACTATACTATAGTTAATCGCATATAGTGTCTAGACAATTAAAGGGAAAAATCCAATTGTTAAATCATCAATATTTCATTATTTACTCGTATTTTTGTGTTCTCAAATAAACATTTTTTATGCTCTGCTTTCTTCATCAGATGCATTGTATCTTGGCACTTGAGCGTCCATACCTTGGTCTGTTACACATGGGAGGAGTTTACTTATCGAATCAAGTGCCGAGACTATACAGTGTCATACAAAAATGGAGGGTGTGGTACAAGACAATGGCTGTTTACATCATACAGATGGTATTATATAATGTATAAATTCTTCACTGATATATAGGTCAGAAAGGGACATTTCTGGAGTCCAAAGAGGGGATTATTAGGGGCCTAATAATTATGGACCATTAAGGGGAGGACTCCAGTACAGTACTTCTGGAAGTGAAGCTACATGCATTTCATCAAGGGAATGCTTTTGAAGTGAAGTTCTCGACTAGTACAAAGAAAAGAACACAAAAATAGTATGTGACAATAGAAGGATAAGGAAGGATGTTATTTATTACTGTGAAACATGCCCCACAAAACGTGGTCTGTGCATAAATATATATAGTATATATATATATACCCTATATCCACATATTTACAACCACATATGGGGTATTTAGTTAATCAAGAGAAATTGGGTAACAAATATGTACTTTTTCTACTATTGGAAATTTGAAAGTTTTTGGCTTAAACCGCGTGTTAATGGAAAAAGTTTGGTTTGTTTTCGTAGCATGGTAAAAGAATTTGTGGAATGCCCATGAGGTCATAATGGTCACAACACCCCCAGATCAGTTCCTTAGGGGTTTTATTTCCAACATGCAGGTGTTTCTTTAGTTTTAGCATATGAAGGCCTCTGTAAATATGAAATATTGTTTGACTAACATCATATTGAGGCCGCAGTTAGACGAGTGTTCCTTTTTTACGCATTAATAGGTGCTCATAAAAAACCCGGCTCTATTAGAACCAATGTTTTCCAATGAAAGCGTTCACAAGTTCGATAATCTACAAAAGATAGGACAGTGTTTAAAAAAGCGTTGCACGAAAACGCGATGGATTGGCTATTTAAATCCTAATGAGGTCCAGCTGTCTTCCTTTGCAAAGTGGCATACTCTTCCTTTTGCATAATTTCACCCCTGCCATAGATTTCCATGGCAGTTTCGCTGTGCAAGATGCAAGAAAATAGAACAGGTCCTATTTTTTAGTGCAAGGAAAATCTGCGCATGCAAAACTCACTTATTAGAATGAACCCATTGAAGTCAATGGGTTCCATTCTCTGTGTTTTGTGCATGCAGATTCGCATACACAAACGCACCCATCAGACGGAGCCCTCAGACTTCCTCAGTACCCTGTAGATATTGTAGATAAACTGTGGTCACAGATCATATCTAAGAGTGAGCTAAAAAGCAGCCAAGGAACAAGTTATAAGGATAATAAATAGCAGATAATGGTCCCCTGTAGGTACTGATTTATGTATTATTTCTTATCATGTATCACATGGAGTTTTGCTGCATTTCCCACTGGATTTTTCTTTGCTGCATTTATTTATAGGAGGGTAGGAAGTTGTTTTTTAAACTATATTTTGGACAAATTTTATATTAAAATCTTCTAAAAAACCCAGCAAAAAGCAGCAGTAGAAGTACCATAAAAATGCCATGTATGAACTTGAAAGATTAGAAATAAATTCACTCATTTTATATTACCAGGTCTGCTGCCGCTAGGTACAAGAGAACAAGCCATTTTATTCTTCCATGACTTGTGTGCTGTACCTGAATGTTGAATAGAAAAAAGTTACTTTATATCTTTATTGGAGAGAGTTTCACCTCTCATATTAGGGTACTAAAGTAAGTAGCAGCAACGAACCTTAAAGAAAAATCATAACCTTTCAGTCTTATTATTGTGATACTTAAACTTTCGCCGCAAACACCTTAATAATACAGTAAGCATGGTATGAATATGCAGTGAACTTACATGTTTTTATAGCAGCAAAAAGTGTAACAGACAGATAATTATTACATGAACCCAGCAGGATTCTGTAGGTATATGAAAAATGACTGAATATTCTGTTCATCTTCTCAAGTCTAGTTACTCTTAGTTCAAAGAAAAATGAATTTCAAATTAGCATCAAAGGACAGGAACTATAACTATTCCATTTTATTTTAATTGAATTGAGTCTCTGAAGGCAATGATTATAAAGGATCTACAAGCAGTGCAAGACAGTGATGGCTATGGATTAAAGAGTTGGAATACTCAGACTCTTGTGAATACTGTATGTGTTCAACAATATCTCAAGGTCCTGAACATGTAAAACTATGTTAAATGCTATTTGTTCTATTGATTATAAGTCTGTGAAAATAACTAATCCTAAAAAAATAATTGTAATAACTTTCTACAGTTCAACTGTTCAATTAATGCTCCGTTCACATTAGTGTTAGGAATCCTCCAACTGAAATTACTGTGTATCAGTTTTGATGAAGCAGGCGGTAGTGTTGTGTATGGTGCGGCGGTGACAGACAGACAGAGGCAGCACTTTTTTTCTTCCTATAAAAATAAGCTTTACTTAATGGAACTTGGGTTAGCCAGTTTCACTCCATAGGAGGGCATGGGTGCTTTAAACGTTATGTAGTTTTAACTGGAATTCCCACTTAGAACATACGTATCACATATCCATATCAAGGGATGCCTTCGGTTAGACAAGGCACTTCAAACTTCAATCAAGACTAACCACTGTCCTCGTAGTACTCCATACTTTTCATCATACTCTACCCTATTTTTCAAAAATCTGCTGGCAAGGTGAAATGAAAACCCAATGGTAAAACTTCACACATAACCTCTTCTTTAAAACAAATTTGTTTAACACTGACAGCATTCTCAACAACTGGCTGCTCTAGCAAGACTTGGACTTACCTCAGATATTTTACCATTTTTAACCCATGAACTAGCTTTTTCTCAGAGAAGCCTAGCAAGGGTTAACACTAGAGATGAGCGAACCTACTCGTTTCGAGTAATTACTCGATCGAGCACCACGATTTTCGAGTACTTCCGTACTCGGGTGAAAAGATTCGGGGGGGGCCGGGGGGTGGGGGGAGGCATGGCAGAGCGGGGGGTAGCAGCGGGGAACAGGGGGGAGCCCTCTCTCTCTCCCTCTCCCCATCACTCCCCGCTGCAACCCCGCACTCACCCACGGCGCCCCCCGAATCTTTTCGCCCGTGTACGGAAGTACTCGAAAATCGCGGCGCTCGGGCTAAAAAGGGGCGTGGCCAAGTACGCTCGCTCATCTCTAGTTAACACCAACTCATTTCAAAATTCAAAATTTACTTCAACCGGTACACAAGATAAATCCTTAACTAAACAGGTGCCAGCGGCCATAGATAACCATAGATAACCTCTGTAACCTCTATAACCTCGATAACCTCTCACCATGTTGTAGGGCTTCAACCAGGGATGTAACTAAAGGCTCAGAGGCCCGGGTGCAAAAGTTCAGCTAGGATGCCCCCCCCATCCATCTGTACCTACACCCGCACCCATATCTAAACCGTGCTGCATACAGCTGCAAAACAAATTTACATACATATGCAGCGCCCTAGACTTAGGAGAGATTAAGCAGCAAGGGTAAATTGAGATGGTAGTCACGGTGGCTCTGCTGCTGCCTCTGATAAGATGGTAAGTGAGGTCTGGGACTAGTATAACTGCAGTTGTATAGTTATTGGCAGTTCTTATTGTGTGCTGCCCGCAGAGTCAGGCAGGGTAAGATGTTGTTTCTTGTGACGCCAGCTCGTGTGCGGGTATGGGCCCGTTCGGAGCAAAATAAGTAAAAAAATTTGGAGAACTGAACAAAAACGGGAGCAGTGGTCCTGGCTTCTGGAGCATGTAGTGGGTACCTCAGTGTAGATAGTGCAGGTGGTGGGAAGTTACTCCAGGAAGCAGACTTGGATGGTGAAAACAATGGAACACTTTATTGAGAGAGAGTTCTTTTACAGGTAGCAGTTACACTGATTGAGTTTACATTAAATTGGAGCAGATCAGGACAGGCATTATTTGAACACCAACTCTATGTGCATCATTCACTATTGACTTAGTTAGCTGGTTCGGACTGGCAAGGGTTAACTGGTTACTGGCTTACTTCTATACACTCACTCTGACTTCTGTCTCTTCTCTCTCTCTCTTTTTCTCTCTGTTTCTCTTTTCTGCTGACACTTCAGAGTGACTTTGCTTTGAATACTCACACTTTAGATATCCTAGCTTCCCGCTGCTTTGGCTTTTGAGTAAAGATGTTCTTCTGCTTCCTCCCCGGCCTCTCTCAAACTGAAGCTTTGCTCTGCACTTGAAAGACTCTCCCTAGGCCTGGACTAGACCCTTGGATCAGACCTCAGGGTCAGACCCTGAGAAAAGACCCTTAACTCTGCCCACTCTCTACTTTTTATACTACCAAGTTAGCTAAACCTGTGATGAGGATCTAAACTACCAATCCCAAACCCTCTATTCTTGCTAAGCTCGGCTAAACACCCCCTGACTGTTGCTAAGTGATCTGTACATACCAGGGCTGGAAAACATTGCCAGAATATACACCACAGTGAAGAAACATGAACAATGACATAATAAGTTCACATATTTATCAAATATCACCTCAAGACCTGATTGCAAGGATATAATGGACACCGAACATGCTGGAGTACCGAGTTCTGGGGCATTACTCATGATCTAGCTCCTTGGCATAAGCTTTCTAAACATGTCTAATTTCCTGGACTATGTGACAATCTGTTTGTAGTCCCTTAGGCTGCTTTCACACAGACGAGAAAATCGTGCGAGATTTGTGCATTTTGAGACTCACCAATCTCGCACGATTATGAACCGCATTCTTTAGACTGGGGTCATATACATGAGTGATTTTTTTTCATTGTGGTAAAATATGGTGGAGTGTCCTATCTTTAGGTGTTCCCTTGGAAGGTCTCACATTGCATATTGTTTTAAATGGGGTGCACGCGAGTGCGATGCTAGATTTACCCATTGAAAACAATGGGAAACAATCTGGGATCCTCCGCCACATTTTTGAACCCCAATTAAAATTGCATCAAAAAACTTCATGCATTTTTAAGAAACTGAATACACTATTAAAAAAGGCATGTGGATTTAAAGAATACATGTGTGTGTTTTTAAATTGAATGCAGGTTTTTGATGCATTTTTTTTAATTGTGCGTAAAGTGTGCAATCAGATATCTATATCTATATATATAAAATTGAATGTATGCGTGTCTGTCTGTCTGTGTGTCTGTCTGTTTGTCCTTTATGCGCTACTACACCATTCATCCGATCGCCATGAAACTTTGGGAAGTTGTTGAGTACACTCCTGGGAAGATTATAGGCATAGTACATTTATGCTATGATAAATGGCGTGCGTGCGAGCGTCGTCGACAGTTACGCCCCCCCCCCCCCCGCACGTAGATCGTTCGATTTCCATCATTGCCACTAATTCTCTCACTTCCCGATATTGTAGAAACATGAAATTTGCCACGAGCATTGATTATGTCATAAATAGGAAAAATTAATGGGTCCCGTCGATTATTCAATTTTAAGCACCAAAGAATTAGCGTCCAAATTTTACGTACGGAATCTAATTTTCTCGCTTTCCAATGTCATAGAAACTTGAAATTTGGCACGAGCATTGATTATGTCTAGAGATGAGCGAGCGTACTCGGAAAAGCACTACTCACTTGAGTAATTTGCTTTATCCAAGTATCGCTGTGCTCGGGTCTGAAGATTCGGGTGTCGGCACGGATCGGGGAGCTGCAGGGGAGAGCGGGGAGGAACGGAGGTAAGATCTTTCTCTCCCTCTCTCCCGCCCGCTCTCCCCTGCTCCCCGCTGCGACTCACCTGTCAGCCGCAGTGGCACCCGAATCTTCAGACCCGAGCACAGCGATACTCGGATAAAGCACATTACTCGAGCGAGTAGTGCTTTTCCGAGTACGCTTGCTCATCTCTAATTATGTCATAAATAGGAAAATTTAATGGGTCCCAGCTTGATTATTCAATTCTAAGCGCCAAAGAATTAGCGTCCAAATTTTACGTACGGAATCTAATTTTCTCACCTCCCAATGTCATCGAAACTTGAAATTTGGCACGAGCATTGATTATGTCATAAATAAGAAAAGTTAATAGGTCCCAACTCGATTATTCAATTCTAAGCACCAAAGAATTAGCGTCCAAATTTTACGTACGGAATCTAATTTTCTCACTTCCCAATGTCATAGAAACTAGAAATTTGGCACGAGCATTGATTATGTCAAAAATAGGGAAAGTTAATGGGTCCCAACTCGATTATTCAATTCTAAGCACCAAAGAATTAGCGTCCAAATTTTACGTACGGAATCTAATTCTCTCACTTCCCAATGTAATAGAAACTTGAAATTTGGCACAAGCATTGATTATGTCATAAATAGGAAAAGTTAATGGGTCCCAGCTCGATTAGTCAATTCTAAGCGCCAAAGAATTAGCGTCCAAATTTTACGTACGGAATCTAATTTTCTCACCTCCCAATGTCATAGAAACTTGAAATTTGGCACGAGCATTGATTATGTCATAAATAGGAAAAGTTAATGGGTCCCAACTCGATTATTCAATTCTAAGCGCCAAAGAATTAGCATCCAAATTTTATGTACGGAATCTAATTCTCTCACTTCCCAATGTCATAGAAACTTGAAATTTGGCACGAGCATTGGTTATGTCATAAATAGGAAAAGTTAATAGGTCCCAACTCGATTATTCAATTCTAAGCACCAAAGAATTAGCGTCCAAATTTTACGTACGGAATCTAATTTTCTCACTTCATAATGTCATAGAAACTTGAAATTTGGCACGAGCATTGATTATGTCAAAAATAGAAAAAGTTAATGGGTCCCAACTCGATTATTCAATTCTAAGCGCAAAATAATTAGCGTCCAAATTTTACATACAGAATCTAATTCTCTCACTTCCCAATGTCATAGAAACTTGAAATTTGGCACGAGCCATGATTATGTCATAAATAGGAAAATGTAATGAGTCCAAACCTGATTATTCAATTCTAAGCGCCAAAGAATTAGCGTCCAAATTTTACGTATGGAATCTAATTCTCTCACTTCCCAATGTCATAGAAACTTGAAATTTAGAACGAGCATTGATTATGTCATAATTAGGAAAAGATAATGGGTCCCAACTCGATTATTCGATTCTAAGCGCAAAAGAATTAGCATCCAAATTTTACGTACGGAATCTAATTTTCTCCCTTTCCATTGTCATAGAAACTTGAAATTTGGAATAAGCATTGATTATGTCATAATTAGGAAAATATAATGGGTCCCAACTCGATTATTCAATTCTAAGCGCAAAAGAATTAGCGTCCAAATTTTACGTACGGAATCTAATTTTCTCACTTCCTAATGTCATAGGAACATGAAATTTGGCACGAGCATTGATTATGTCATAAATAGGAAAAGTTAATGGGTCCTAACTCGATTATTCAATTCTAAGTGCAAAAGAATTAGCATCCAAATTTTACGCACGGAATCTAATTTTCTCACTTCCCAATGTCATACAAACTTGAAATTTGGCACGAGCATTGATTATGTCATAAATAGGAAAAGCTAATGGGTCCCAACTCGATTATTCAATTCTAAGCGAAAAAGATTTAGCGTCCAAATTTTACGTACGGAATCTAATTTTCTCACTTCCCAATGTTATAGAAACTTGAAATTTGGCATGAGCATTGATTATGTCATAAATACGAAAAGTTAATGGGTCCCAACTCGATTATTCAATTCTAACCGCCAGAGAATTAGCGTCCAAATTTTACGTACGGAATCTAATTCTCTCACTTCCCAATGTCATAGAAACTTGAAATTTGGCACAAGCATTGATTATGTCATAAATAGGTAAAGTTAATGGGTCCCAACTCGATTATTCAATTCTAAGCGCCAAGGAATTAGCGTCCAAATTTTGCGTACGGAATCTAATTTTCTCGCTTACTAATGTCATAGAAACTTGAAATTTGGCACGAGCATTGATTATGTCAAAAATAGAAAAAGTTAATCGGTCCCGACTCGATTATTCAATTCTAAGTGCAAAAGAATTAGCGTCCAAATTTTACGTACAGAATGTAATTTTCTCACTTCCCAATGTCATAGAAACTTGAAATTTGGCACGAGCATTGATTATGTCATAAATAGGTAAAGTTAATGGGTCCCAACTCGATTACTCGATTCTAAGCGCAAAAGAATTAGCGTCCAAATTTTACGTACGGAATCTAATTTTCTCACTTCCTAATGTCATAGGAACATGAAATTTGGCACCAGCATTGATTATGTCATAAATAGCAAACGTTTAAGGGTCCTAACTCGATTATTAAATACTAAGTGCCAAAGAATTAGCGTCCAAATTGTACGTACGGAATCTAATTTTCTTGCTTCCCAATGTCATAGAAACTTGAAATTTGGCATGAGCATTGATTATGTCATAAATAGGAAAAGTTAATAGGTCCCAACTCAATTATTCAATACTAAGCGCAAAAGAATTAGCGTCCACATTTTACATACAGAATCTAATTCTCTCACTTCCCAATGTCATAGAAACTTGAAATTTGGCACGAGCCATAATTATGTCATAAATAGGAAAATGTAATGAGTTCAAACCTGATTATTCAATTCTAAGCGCCAAAGAATTAGCGTCCAAATTTTACGTATGGAATCTAATTCTCTCACTCCCAATGTCATAGAAACTTGAAATTTAGAACGAGCATTGATTATGTCATAATTAGGAAAAGATAATGGGTCCCAACTCGATTATTCGATTCTAAGCACAAAAGAATTAGCGTCCAAATTTTACGTACGGAATCTAATTTTCTCCCTTTCCAATGTCATAGAAACTTGAAATTTGGAACGAGCATTGATTATGTCATAATTAGGATAATATAATGGGTCCCAACTCGATTATTCAATTCTAAGCGCCAAAGAATTAGCATCCAAATTTTACGTATGGAATCTAATTCTCTCACTCCCAATGTCATAGAAACTTGAAATTTAGATCGAGCATTGATTATGTCATAATTAGGAAAAGATAATGGGTCCTAACTCGATTATTCGATTCTAAGTGCAAAAGAATTAGCGTCCAAATTTTACGTACGGATTCTAATTTTCTCACTTCCTAATGTCATAGGAACATGAAATTTGGCACGAGCATTGATTATGTCATAAATAGCAAACGTTTAAGGGTCCTAACTCGATTATTCAATTCTAAGCGCCAAAGAATTAGCGTCCAAATTTTACGTACGGAATCTAATTTTCTCCCTTTCCAATGTCATAGAAACTTGAAATTTGGCATGAGCATTGATTATGTCATAAATAGGAAAAGTTAATAGGTCCCAACTCAATTATTCAATACTAAGCGCAAAAGAATTAGCGTCCACATTTTACATACAGAATCTAATTCTCTCACTTCCCAATGTCATAGAAACTTGAAATTTGGCACGAGCCATAATTATGTCATAAATAGGAAAATGTAATGAGTCCAAACCTGATTATTCAATTCTAAGCGCCAAAGAATTAGCGTCCAAATTTTACGTATGGAATCTAATTCTCTCACTCCCAATGTCATAGAAACTTGAAATTTAGAACGAGCATTGATTATGTCATAATTAGGAAAAGATAATGGGTCCCAACTCGATTATTCGATTCTAAGCACAAAAGAATTAGCGTCCAAATTGTACGTACGGAATCTAATTTTCTCCCTTTCCAATGTCATAGAAACTTGAAATTTGGAACGAGCATTGATTATGTCATAATTAGGATAATATAATGGGTCCCAACTCGATTATTCAATTCTAAGCGCCAAAGAATTAGCATCCAAATTTTACGTATGGAATCTAATTCTCTCACTCCCAATGTCATAGAAACTTGAAATTTAGATCGAGCATTGATTATGTCATAATTAGGAAAAGTTAATGGGTCCCAACTCGATTATTCGATTCTAAGTGCAAAAGAATTAGCGTCCAAATTTTATGTACGGATTCTAATTTTCTCACTTCCTAATGTCATAGGAACATAAAATTTGGCACGAGCATTGATTATGTCATAAATAGCAAACGTTTAAGGGTCCTAACTCGATTATTCAATTCTAAGCGCCAAAGAATTAGCGTCCAAATTTTACGTACGGAATCTAATTTTCTCCCTTTCCAATGTCATAGAAACTTGAAATTTGGAACGAGCATTGATTATGTCATAATTAGGAAAATATAATGGGTCCCAACTCGATTATTCAATTCTAAGCAGAAAAGAATTAGCATCCAAATTTTACGTACGGAATCTAATTCTCTCACTTCCCGATGTCATAGAAACTTGCAATTTGGCATAAGCATTGGTTATGTCATAAATAGGAAAAGCTAATGGGTCCCAACTCGATTATTCAATTCTAAGCGCAAAAGAATTTGTGTCCAAATTTTACGTACGTAATCTAATTCTCTCACATCTCGATGTCATAGAAACTTAAAATTTGGCACGAGCCATAATTATGTCATAAATAGGAAAATGTAATGAGTCCAAACCTGATTATTCAATTCTAAGCGCCAAAGAATTAGCGTCCAAATTTTACGTATGGAATCTAATTCTCTCACTCCCAATGTCATAGAAACTTGAAATTTAGAACGAGCATTGATTATGTCATAATTAGGAAAAGATAATGGGTCCCAACTCGATTATTCGATTCTAAGCGCAAAAGAATTAGCGTCCAAATTTTACGTACGGAATCTAATTTTCTCCCTTTCCAATGTCATAGAAACTTGAAATTTGGAACGAGCATTGATTATGTCATAATTAGGAAAATATAATGGGTCCCAACTCGATTATTCAATTCTAAGCGCCAAAGAATTAGCATCCAAATTTTACGTATGGAATCTAATTCTCTCACTCCCAATGTCATAGAAACTTGAAATTTAGATCGAGCATTGATTATGTCATAATTAGGAAAAGATAATGGGTCCCAACTCGATTATTCGATTCTAAGTGCAAAAGAATTAGCGTCCAAATTTTACGTACGGATTCTAATTTTCTCACTTCCTAATGTCATAGGAACATGAAATTTGGCACGAGCATTGATTATGTCATAAATAGCAAACGTTTAAGGGTCCTAACTCGAATATTCAATTCTAAGCGCCAAAGAATTAGCGTCCAAATTTTACGTACGGAATCTAATTTTCTCCCTTTCCAATGTCATAGAAACTTGAAATTTGGAACGAGCATTGATTATGTCATAATTAGGAAAATATAATGGGTCCCAACTCGATTATTCAATTCTAAGCAGAAAAGAATTAGCATCCAAATTTTACGTACGGAATCTAATTCTCTCACTTCCCGATGTCATAGAAACTTGCAATTTGGCATAAGCATTGGTTATGTCATAAATAGGAAAAGCTAATGGGTCCCAACTCGATTATTCAATTCTAAGCGCAAAAGAATTTGTGTCCAAATTTTACGTACATAATCTAATTCTCTCACATCTCGATGTCATAGAAACTTAAAATTTGGCACGAGCATTGAATATGTCATAAATAGGAAAAGCTAATGGGTCTCAACTTGATTATTCAATTCTAAGTGCAAAAGAATTAGCGTCCAAATTTTACGTACGGAATCTAATTCTCTCACTTCCCGATGTCATAGAAATTTGAAATTTGGCATGAGCATTGAATATGTCATAAATAGGAAAAGCTAATGGGTCACAATTCGATTATTTAATTCTAAGCGCCAAAGAATTAGCATCCAAATTTTACGTAAGCTAATTCTCTCACTTCCTGATGTCATTTTATATAAAGGAAACGTCGCATAGTTACCTCCACATGGTGTTTCCTGTGTAACGCAAAGAACCATGCAAAATGGTGAACATATTTTTTTCCCTCGGTATCTCTAAAGTAACCACGACTTCATAAGATTTTCCGTGTGAACACCAGATAAACACTAGTACCAAATTAACTCGGGCGAAACCGGGTATATCAGCTAGTTTGTATATATATATATATATGTATATATATATACATATATATATATATATATATATATATATATATATATACATATATATATATATATATATATATATACACACATACTATAATAATATAATATATATATATATATATATATATATATATATATATATATATATATATATATATATTGCCAGGTCCCAGTCCCTTTGATTGGATAAACTTGAAAAAGAAACTCTTTCTGATTTGGCTTTGCTGACGGTCGTCTGCTGGACAATTTATTCTTAGTTGCGTGCGCTCAATCGGTGTCTTCTAACGCTTCAGCATGTGCTTATCATGAGTCTTAGAGCTGAAGTGTACGAAATTCCAGAAGCCACTACTCGCCATCTGCTTCATCCGCTCTGACGATCAGCTGCCGCAGTAGGTCTTCCATATTCACAGGAGATGCAGGAGCTGTGACATGAACAGGAGCTTTGGCTTGAATTCTTTAACTGCTGATGAATCAATGAACTCAAAAATCCTTATAGCTCCACTCCTTCCTACTGTTTCATCACTATCCAATCAGACCTTGTTGCTAGGCCAGCTGTTACTCCTCCTCTTCGTCTCGTTATATTCACACTGGCCCATCAGACCCTGTTGTCAAGCGAGCTGTTACTAGAGCAACTATTCAGGAAAGTTCCACGGATGATCTCATTTGACCCTGAAATGAACTCAAGTATATTGTGAGATACTTAATACACTCATTGCTGAGGGTATATCTAAAAGACACAACCATTAAACACTCAGATCCCATGCTGCTTTTCTGCGTAATCGTCATTCAGGCTTACATTTGTGCAGGAATGGCTGTGTACATGTGTCATGCACTCCAGTTACCCATCTGTTCTAGGTTGTTCAGTGATCGTATATAACCAGCCATCCAACTCTCCTATCCATGTGGTGTCTTTTTAGCCCAAGAGAGGTATCTATAGAGCTAGGAACCCATCCATCAAGGTTCGCCTGAATGTTGCGGGTGGGCCCACATAGTTTGATCAATTTATGGGCTAAGAACCTTACATTTTTAATGCGGTTAGTATAAATAACAGTTCTGCATGTTTGTGCAAATATTAGGCATGCACTAGTGCTAAAGCATGCATTTGTTACTTTAAACACAGGTTTATAACAGGTCTAATCAGGAACTTATTGTTATTACTAGTAATCATCAAACAGCTTGTTTATCCAACAAAACATGGAGCTGTAAATGTCAGAAAATATGAACGCCTCATCATGTCTAAAAACTGTACTTGTTTTTATGAAGCTATATCAATCATTGACACCAAAATTGTGTAGTTTTTGAACATACGGAATGTCAATGTGATGGCTAGAATTTGGATGTAAGCTAAGTACTGTATATTCACAATTCTAACACCTGATCAAATATAATGGTTGTCATAATACATGTTACAGAGAGATCAGATCATGGTACAGAACACGTAAATTGATTAAAACGCACTGAATTTTAGGTTTTTCTAGTAGGACAAACCCAATTTCTTTGTGCACACGTTTCACCAAAGTTTAACCAAAATTCATACGCATTGGTATTTTGGATTGACATGTCCATTTTTAAATTAAATCCTGACAGATTCCATTGATTTACAAAGCGATCTGTTATTCTTGATGTGTAAAGCACTGGATCCCTGATGGAATAAAACCCAGTGCAAGTGTGAACAGAGCCTAAATGCTCTGTATACCGTTGACATTGGCTGTTGCTTTGACTATCAAATATTTACTATGTTAGCATTAGATTTTCTAATCATCCTTTTCTATCAGAATAGCAAAACTACTTAAGAACATCTGTATGCAGAAGAGAAAAAATGTGTCAATAGCGTAGATCTATTAATGTTGCCATAAATTTAGACAGGATAAAACTAGATCAGGCAGGCACAAACTTTGGCAAATTTATCACAATAGTGCATAACTTCTGATACATTTTGCACAATCCACTTGATATGTTAGGCATTTTCATTTACACCACTTCTTGACAGTGAAAATGGTGAATACCATTAATAAATCTGGCTCAATTTATGACTCCTCTTAGCAGCAACCATTTCCTTGACACCTTTTGAAACTGTTGAGGAAGGTGCAAAAAGTCTCTAAAACACATAATAATTTGTACCAAAGTACTGACACATTTTACTTAGCAGATGTATCATATTGTTTTTTTTATGGCATAGTTCAGTAAACTCTAAATTTATACATTGCTGATCATAGTAATGGTCTGCTCTTTGAAAACATTTTTAAAAGTCTCAACAATATATGAAAATCAGTGTGTTTAGTGAGTATAATAAAATCACATATTTCATTTAATAAAAGTATTGCATATTGCACTATCCTTGACATTAATTTGTCAACTAGGTTATCTCTACATCCTGTTAAGGTTTTGCTGGAAGAGTAATTTAATACCTAACCATTTCAGCCACTGAAGCGACATTTAAGTGGAACATCAAGATCCAGTTTGTGTGTTATCCTGAAGAACTACTGATTTCTGAATATCTTGCAGTACAGCTATTGGTAATATATTGATGGATCTACTTTGGGTGGAAAAACGTAGGGGTCTTCACCGATTAAACTGATTAAGCTATATTCATCTTCTTAGTACCGAGATGTAAAGTATACAATTATTTGGATTCTTTTTAAGAAGTTCTTGGTTGACTTTGATTTTATTGTTTCCCGCTCCTTTGTATTGCTGTAATTGGGGGTTTTGTTCACTGTGGTAAATCACATATTTTTATTTAATATACCATGTTATGCCTAGTGCAGATGTCTGAGTGCAAGAGTGTACATACCATAAAGGCAAACCATGTGGCTGCTATGGACTCCTTGGAGTTTGGTTCCACCTCCTTTTTTACTGGGTGGCTGAAACCAGTGCAGTACTTAATTCTCCAGAGGAACAAAATGGCTCAAAAACAAAAGATTTGGGGAATGTTTTCAAGGTAATGGAAAGCCAGTGGAGGTAAAAACAAACACCATACCCTTCTGTCTGGGTGCTGAAATCCAGGTGCTGAAATAAGAAAAGTGTCAATTTGTCTAAAGTGCTCCTTAACCCCTTAAGAACAAAGCACGGTAAATTTACAGTGCTTGGTCCTGGGCGTTAATCCCAGTCAATAGCAGAAGTGCACTGCAGGATTAAAGACTCTGCTCCTGCAATCAAACAGGAGCAGATCGGGTCCTCAGCTGTCAGACACAGCCGAGGACCCAGAGGAGAAGGGAAAAGTGGTTTTTAACAGCTTATGCGTTCTCCTTTCCAAGCTACACACTGCTCATTGAGCATCATATACTAAGAGTGAAAGTAGTATTACTTCTACTATGTGACCTGGCAGTAATAGTAATGTAATAACATTACCGCCGGGTGCCCTCTGTCACAGAAAAGCTGCAGAGTCCTAGACAACCCTGATCAGCTCTGTAAGTGACTATTGTCACTACAGGGTGATGTTTCCCCCTGTAACTGGGGCTCCTATGGATGCCCCATCTACAATGGAAAAGTATGAAATAAACAAAACAAAAAACAATGTGAATGTCCTCCAGAGGTCTTATATAACATAATGGGGAAATAGATGGTAAAAGATAGCTAAAAGATAAATTTAAAAAATGTACAGAATAAAATAAAAATATAACTATTAAAAAAATGACCCAACGCCGACGCCAACCAAAACTGTCCCCATATGCACCCTGTGATCATAAATTATATATCAAATCTTCCAAAACAAATGAGGAAACCATTCCCATACTTCATTTTAGTGTAAATATATTAATTTAAAAAATAAACAATAGAGATGAGCGAGTGTACTTGCTAAGGCAAATTACTCGAGCGAGTATTGCCTTTATCGAGTACGTGCCAGCTCGTCCCAAAAGATTCAGGGGCCGACGGCGGGCAGGGGAGAGCGGGGAGGAACGGGGGAATCTCTCTCTTTCCCCCCCACTCCCCTATGCTCACTCCCGCAACTCACTGCTCACCCCCGACGGCCCCCGAATCTTTTGGCACGAGCGGGCATGTACTCGAAAATGGCAATACTCGCTCGAGTAATTTGCCTTAGCGAGTAAGCTCGCTCATCTCTAATAAACAACTATAAACTAAAAAAAAACAACATTTTTTTGTTTTTTTACTATGTTAGTGCAAATAAAATCTATTTGCTATGTGGTATGCTTATGGGGTTCAAATTCAGTTAGAAGTATACCCGGGCCCAGAAATAACTGATAAACCACAAATACGACTGGGTGTTATCAAAAGTTATTCTTTTGCTATTGACAGGCAACAGTTTTTATAAAGGCATGTGCCTTTATAATTCATTTATTACTAGAGATGAGCGAACACCAAAATGTTCGGGTGTTCGTTATTCGTAACGAACTTCCCGTGATGCTCGAGGGTTCGTTTCGAACAACGAACCCCATTGAAGTCAATGGGCGACCAGAACATTTTTGTATTTCGCCGATGCTCGCTAAGGTTTTCATGTGTGAAAATCTGGGCAATTCAGGAAAGTGATGGGAATGACACAGTGACGGATAGGGCAGGCGAGGGGCTACATGTTGGGCTGCATCTCAAGTTCCCAGGTCCCACTATTAAGCCACAATACCGGCAAGAGTGGGCCCCCCCCCTCCCAACAACTTTTACTTCTGAAAAGCCCTCATTAGCATGGCATACCTTTGCTAAGCACCACACTACCTCCAACAAAGCACAATCACTGCCTGCATGACACTCCACTGACACTTCTCCTGGGTTACATGCTGCCCAACCGCCCCCCTCCCCCCCACAGCGCACACCAAAGTGTCCCTGCGCAGCCTTCAGCTGCCCTCATGCCACACCACGCTCATGTCTATTTAGAATTGCGTCTGCCATGACGAGGGACCGCAGGCACACACTGCAGAGGTTGGCACGGCTAGGCAGCGACCCTCTTTAAAAGTGGCGGAGCGATAGCCCACAATGCTGTACAGAAGCAATGAGAAATAGAATCCTGTGCCACCGCCATCAGGAGCTGCACACGTGGGCATAGCAATGGGGAACCTATGTGCCACACACTATTCATTCTGTCAAGGTGTCTGCATGCCCCAGTCAGACCGGGCTTTTTAATTCATAGACACAGGCAGGTACAACTCCCTATTGTGAAGTCCCTGTCGACCCACAGCATGGGTGGCTCCCTGGAACCCACCGGTGGTACACAGAAATATCCCATTGCATTGCCCAACACAGCTGAGGTAGTAATGTCGTGCTTAATGCAGGTGGGCTTCGGCCCACACTGCATGCCCCAGTCTGACTGGGGTTCTTTATAAGTGTACAGATGTAGTAAAAACTCCGTGTGCACCTACAGCATGGGTGGGTGCCAGGAAGCCACCGGCGGTACATAGAAATATCCCATTGCATTGCCCAACACAGCTGAGGTAGTAATGTTGTGCTTAACCCTTTCCAATCCAATTTGTATATGGTTTTCCTAGGGGGCTTACTCTTTTTCTGCTGTTATACAACGGCGCTATATGCTGGCTAAAGCCAGTACTGCATGAGCTGACACGTAGGATAGGCTCCGACAGCAGAGAGGCTGGCAATATACAGTAAGAGAACCCCGACGGACGTCTACCAACAACGGAGCTGTACAGCCTTAAACCCTAATGTCTTCACAGGTCACACAGTGGACTGGAAAGGGTTAATGCAGGTGGGTTTCGGCCCACACTGCATGCCCCAGTCAGACTGGGGTTCTTTACAAGTGGACACATGTAGGTTTAACTCCCTGTGGACCCACTGCCTGGGTGGGTGCCAGGAAGCCACCGGCGGTACATAGAAATATCCCATTGCATTGCCCAACACAGCTGAGGTAGTAATGTCGTGCGTAATACAGGTGGGCTTCGGCCCACACTGCATGCCCCAGTCAGACGGGTTCTTTAGAAGTGTACAGATGTATTAAAAACTCAGTGTGCACCTACAGCATGGGTGGCTCCCTGGAACCCACCGGCGGTACACAAAAATATCCCATTGCATTGCCCAACACAGCTGAGGTAGTAATGTCGTGCGTAATACAGGTGGGCTTCGGCCCACACTGCATGCCCCAGTCAGACTGGGGTTCTTTACAAGTGGACACATGTAGGTTTAACTCCCTGTGGACCCACTGCCTGGGTGGGTGCCAGGAAGCCACCGGCGGTACATAGAAATATCCCATTGCATTGCCCAACACAGCTGAGGTAACGTCAGCTGTAATGCAGGTGGGCTAAAAATTAATTTGATTACACTGTAGGCGAGGGCCCACAAAAATTGCTGTATCAACAGTACTAATGTACATCCCAAAAATTGGCCATGGCCAGCCAAGAGGGCAGGTGAAACCCATTAATCGCTTTGGTTAATGTGGCTTAAGTGGTAACTAGGCCTGGAGGCAGCCCAGTGTAACGAAAAATTGGTTCAAGTTAAAGTTCCAATGCTTTTAAGCGCATTGAAACTTATAAAAATTGTTCTGAAAAATTATTTGAGTGAGCCTTGTGGCCCTAAGAAAAATTGCCCGTTCAGCGTGATTACGTGAGGTTTCAGGAGGAGGAGCAGGAGGAGGAGGAGGAGGAATATTAGACACAGATTGATGAAGCAGAAATGTCCCCGTTTTGGATGGTGAGAGAGAACGTAGCTTCCATCCGCGGGTGCAGCCTACGTATTGCTTACGTATCGCTGCTGTCCGCTGGTGGAGAACAGAAGTCTGGGGAAATCCAGCCTTTGTTCATCTTGATGAGTGTTAGCCTGTCGGCACTGTCGGTTGACAAGCGGCTACGCTTATCTGTGATGATTCCCCCAGCCGCACTAAACACCCTCTCCGACAACACGCTAGCCGCAGGACCAGCAAGCACCTCAAGGGCATACAGGGCTAGTTCAGGCCACGTGTCCAGCTTCGACACCCAGTAGTTGTAGGGGGCAGAGGCGTCACCAAGGATGGTCGTGCGATCCGCTACGTACTCCCTCACCATCCTTTTGCAGTGCTCCCGCCGACTCAGCCGTGACTGGGGAGCGGTGACACAGTCTTGGTGGGGAGCCATAAAGCTGGCCAGGCCCTTAAAGACTGTTGCACTGCCTGGGATGTACATGCTGCTCGATCTACGCACATCCCCTGCAACATGGCCCTCGGAACTGCGCCTTCTGCCACTAGCGCTGTCGGCTGGGAATTTTACCATCAGCTTGTCCGCAAGGGTCCTGTGGTATAGCAACACTCTCGAACCCCTTTCCTCTTCGGGAATCAGAGTGGGCAGGTTCTCCTTATACCGTGGATCGAGCAGTGTGTACACCCAGTAATCCGTAGTGGCCAGAATGCGTGCAACGCGAGGGTCACGAGAAAGGCATCCTAACATGAAGTCAGCCATGTGTGCCAGGGTACCTGTACGCAACACATGGCTGTCTTCACTAGGAAGATCACTTTCAGGATCCTCCTCCTCCTCCTCCTCCTCCTCAGGCCATACACGCTGAAAGGATGACAGGCAATCAGCCGGTGTACCGTCAGCAGCGGCCCAAGCTGTCTCTTCCCCCTCCTCCTCATCCTCCTCATGCTCCTCCTCCTCCTCCTGTACGCGCTGAGAAATAGACAGGAGGGTGCCCTGACTATCCAGCGGCATACTGTCTTCCCCCGCCCCCGTTTCCGAGCGCAAAGCAGCTGCCTTTATGGTTTGCAGGGAATTTCTCAAGATGCATAGCAGAGGAATGGTGACGCTAATGATTGTAGCATCGCCGCTCACCACCTGGGTAGACTCCTCAAAATTACCAAGGACATGGCAGATGTCTGCCAACCAGGCCCACTCTTCTGAAAGGAATTGAGGAGGCTGACTCCCACTGCGCCGCCCATGTTGGAGTTGGTATTCGACTATAGCTCTACGCTGTTCATAGAGCCTGGCCAACATGTGGAGCGTAGAGTTCCACCGTGTGGGCACGTCGCACAGCAGTCGGTGCACTGGCAGCTTAAAGTGATGTTGCAGGGTGCGCAGGGTGGCAGCGTCCGTGTGGGACTTGCGGAAATGTGCGCAGAGCCGGCGCGCCTTTACGAGCAGGTCTGACAAGCGTGGGTAGCTTTTCAGAAAGCGCTGAACCACCAAATTAAAGACGTGGGCCAGGCATGGCACGTGCGTGAGGCTGCCGAGCTGCAGAGCCGCCACCAGGTTACGGCCGTTGTCACACACGACCATGCCCGGTTGGAGGCTCAGCGGCGCAAGCCAGCGGTCGGTCTGCTGTGTCAGACCCTGCAGCAGTTCATGGGCCGTGTGCCTCTTATCGCCTAAGCTGAGTAGTTTCAGCACGGCCTGCTGACGCTTGCCCACCGCTGTGCTGCCACACCGCGCGACACCGACTGCTGGCGACATGCTGCTGCTAACACATCTTGATTGTGAGACAGAGGAGGAGGAGGAGGAGGAGGGTGCTTTAGTGGAGGAAGCATACACCTCCGCAGATACCAGCACCGAGCTGGGGCCCGCAATTCTGGGGGTGGGTAGGACGTGAGCGGTCCCAGGCTCTGACTCTGTCCCAGCCTCCACTAAATTCACCCAATGTGCCGTCAGGGAGATGTAGTGGCCCTGCCCGCCTGTGCTTGTCCACGTGTCCGTAGTTAAGTGGACCGTGGCAGTAACCGCGTTGGTGAGGGCGCGCACAATGTTGCGGGAGACGTGGTCGTGCAGGGCTGGGACGGCACATCGGGAAAAGTAGTGGCGACTGGGAACTGAGTAGCGCGGGGCCGCCGCCTCCATGATACTTTTGAAGGACTCCGTTTCCACAACCCTATACGGCAGCATCTCAAGGCTGATGAATTTTGCGATGCGGACGGTTAACGTTTGAGCGTGCGGGTGCGTGGCGGCGTACTTGCGCTTGCGCTCGAACACTTGCGCAAGCGACGGCTGAACGGTGCGCTGAACTACACTGCTGGATGGGGCCGAGGACAGCGGAGATGAGGGTGTGGGTGCAGGCCAGGAGACGGTAGTGCCTGTGTCCTGAGAGGGGGGTTGGATCTCAGTGGCAGGTTGGGGCACAGGGGGAGAGGCAGCGGTGTAAACCCGAGGCGGTGAACAGCCTTCGTCCCACCTTGTGGGGTGCTTGACCATCATATGTCTGCGCATGCTGGTGGTGGTGAGGCTGGTGGTGGTGGCTTCCGGCTGATCTTGGCGCAACAAAGGTTGCACACCACTGTTCTTCGGTCGTCTGCACTCTCAGTGAAAAACTGCCAGACCTTTGAGCACCTCGGCCTCTGCAGGGTGGCATGGCGCGAGGGGGCGCTTTGGGAAACAGTTGGTGGATTATTCGGTCTGGCCCTGCCTCCACCCCTGGCCACCGCACTGCCTCTTCCAACCTGCCCTGCTGCTGCACTTGCCTCCCCCTCTGAAGACCTGTCCTCAGTAGGCGTAGCAAACCAGGTGGGGTCAGTCACCTCATCGTCCTGCTGCTCTTCCTCCGAATCCTCTGTGCGCTCCTCCCTCGGACTTACTCCAATTACTACTACCTGAGTGATAGACAACTGTGTCTCATCGTCATCGTCCTCCTCACCCACTGAAAGCTCTTGAGACAGTTGCCGGAAGTCCCCAGCCTCATTCCCCGGACCCCGGGAACTTTCCAAAGGTTGGGCATCGGTCACGACAAACTCCTCCAGTGGGAGAGGATTCGGAACCCTTGCTGCCCATTCTGGGCAGCGGCCCGAGAACAGTTCCTGCGAGTCTGCCTGCTCCTCAGAATGTGTCATTGTAATGGAGTGAGGAGGCTGGGAGGAAGGAGGAGCAGCAGCCAGAGGATTCAGAGTTGCAGCAGTGGACGGCGCAGAATTCTGGATGCACTTTCTGCCATCCATGACAGGACCTGCTCACACTGCTCATTTTCTAATAAAGGTCTACCGCATGGACCCATTAATTGTGAGATGAATGTGGGGACGCCAGAAACGTGCCTCTCTCCTAATCCCGCAGCAGTCGGCTGCGATACACCTGGATCAGGAGCTCGGCCTGTGCCCACACCCTGACTTGGGCCTCCGCGTCCTCGCCCGCGTCCACGTCCTCTAGGCCTACCCCTACCCCTCAGCATGCTGTATTACCAGTAGTGCAGAAACAGAACGCTGTAATTAAATGTGCCGCTTATTGGCCTGTGGTTGGAGGCTGACTTCGCTTACGGAACGCACAGCAGAGCCAGGAAAGAATTTTGTGCAAGCCTGCTGTAACACTTAGCTGGCTGCGTATGAATTAGGACAACTACCCCCAGCAGAAACGCAGTACAGTCAGGACGGTCACAGGCAGCCCAAATAGATTTTTTTTCCAAAATTTTTTTGGAAAAGCCCACTTCGTATATAGACTGGATATGTCTTTCACTGTCCCTGCCTCACCAGCACTACTGGCCGTGGACTATGTAAAATTACTGCAGACTGTTTCACTCTGGACAGGATGTGACAGCGGTGATGTAAGAGGCAACGCAGAGCCAGGAAAGAATTTTGCGCAAGCCTGCTGTAACATTTAGCTGGCTGCGTATGAATTAGGACAACTACCCCCAGCAGAGACGCAGTACAGTCAGGACGGTCACAGGCAGCCCAAATAGATTTTTTTCCCAAATTTTTTTGGAAAAGCCCACTGCGTGTATAGACTGGATATGTCTTTCACTGTCCCTGCCTCACCAGCACTACTGGCCGTGGACTATGTAAAATTACTGCAGGATGCAATGCTCTGGACGCAATGCTCTGCATGGCCGATATACAAAAAAAAAAAAAAAGTGCAACACTGCAAAAAGCAGCCTCAACAGTACTGCACACGGTCAGATGTGGCCCTAAGAAGGACCGTTGGGGTTCTTGAAGCCTGAAATCACTCCTAACGCTCTCCCTATAGCAGCTCCGGCATCAGCAGCACTTTCCCTGATCTCTGTCAGAATGCATCTGTAGCGAGCCGCGGGAGGGGCCGATTTATGTACTCGGGTGACACCTGATCTCGCCAGCCACTCACTGCAGGGGGGTGGTATAGGGCTTGAACGTCGCAGGGGGAAGTTGTAATGCCTTCCGTGTCTTTCTATTGGCCAGAAAAGCGCGCTAACGTCTCAGAGATGAAAGTGAAAGTAACTCAAACATCGCGTGGTGCTCGCCTCTAGTAACAAGCATCTCGAACACGCTAATACTCGAACGAGTATCAAGCTCGGACGAGTACGTTCGCTCATCTCTAGAAAGGAGGCTTAAAGAAGGTTTGTCCAATGTGAATAATATTCTTTGTTCATTCCTCCAATGGGGGGATGTATTCTCATACACAGTATATGTGTTGTATGTGAGATGCAAAAATTGAGCAGGTAAACTGCAAGTGAGAGAAAGAAGAATCAAACAAGTGGCAGAATTCAAAGGAGTGGAGCTAGATGTTGCCAGGGGAGTGACTAAGCAAGTAGATTTACCCCTCCTGAATTTGAAAGGAAGGAGGCAAAAAATCCCTTCTCAAAAAAGGAGAGGGTAAGAATCAAATCTTGTGCACTACAAACAGAATCAGAATAATAATGAATTTGATTAAAGGGTAAATCTATTTGCTTAAAGGGTATAACATTTCCAATGTGAATAGATTTTGTGAATTATTTTGCCCTATTATACCTTTTCCACTTTTAAGTTAATGAAAACCTCACAATTAAAATAGTTTTATAGTTCCAAATTCAGCTACAGTCTTTCTACTAAAATTTGGGAAGGGGGAAAGAATGTGTGATAATTAAGCATATCAATGAATCCTTGCGGCTATGCGACTCTACACTCAGTGTGCTGTTATATGGTATCTCTCTCCTGGAAGCATTGCTTCCATATCTCTATCCCTGACTGGGAGTTAGTTGGGGTATGTAATATTATCTTCTGATGTATTCATGGGGAATCTGACAGGAAAAGAAAAAATGGGTTTAGATTATTTGGTTAGTGACACAATAGAATTTTCAAAACACTGAAAAATGCTGAATATTAAATCCATATACTTAATTTTTGAATTCATTCTACAGTGTGGAATATAGTTCACTTGCCATATTCATTTTTGTTAGACAGGTCTCCAGACAATAAACGTATCACGGGTTGCCAACTGCTGTGAGCCCCAGCTATAATCTGTTTATACCAAGCATACCATTTTAATTTCAATGTACCTGCAGAGTAAATATATGCTCACACAACAGATTTTAGGAGCAATTAACTGGCAGTGAAACTAGCAGAGGAGTTATGAAAAATGTTGTTTAAACTTTCACTTCTAAGACAGGTATCAACTACACTTGCAGAATTGTCTTCCTCACGTATAAGATTCTGATACAGTTCCTAGTAAGCAGCACTGCAGATGTGGGCTCTGAGGTGAGTGAACAGTTAATTCGCTTGTTAGAAGTGGGCATCGCCCACATAGGATGATAGTGTGGACTGATATGAGGATGCATCAAGGGAACTTTAAAATGCTAAAAGAAAATATCTACAAAAGTGCCTGCTGATATTCTATACTATTTTCCAGGTTGTCTTGATCTCATGTGTAGTAGAAGTATGTGACAAGTTTAATGGAAACCATTGCAGTGCCTATGGAGGTTGTGGTCCACTCACACAGACCATTGGAAGGTCTGTGGGTCTGTGGGTCTGGCCTCTAAATTCTGGATTATTGGATATTTCTGGAATGACATATAAAATTCATTTTGTAGGAGTATAGATCATTCCAGAAGAATAGGAGCTCAAGTAATTGGGTGATGCACATCTTTAATAATACGATTGTAGTTATGCCTCCAGATATCTATATTGTGCACGGAGATAGGGCATACAAATGGCTTAAATTAAATACAGCAGGGTTATATACTCACCTGTCATGTTCATGCTTCCATACGATGATTTCTCATGCATGAGCACCCCTAAGCAAACACTCTTAAAGAGGGTAGTGGATAATAGACCAAAGGCCATCTGGCAAACCCCATGTGATATCCACGGTGGGGAGCAAAATAAGTTTTTCGGTATATTTTTAATTTATCATATGCTTATGCAAATGTATGAAAAACAAGTGGAACCTACAGAATTGAAAAATCAAATACAGGCTCAAATAATAATAATAGTTGCCATTATATAGATTCAGAGAGAAAAGATGCAGATAAAAGCAAATATAAAATTATACATTTTTTGTATTTAATCCTGCAAATTGGTTCAAGGCAGTTGAAGAGTGATTTATGCGAATTATTCAAGCTATGTTCAGATATTATTGTTATGTTTTATCATATACATTCTAAATTCTGCTCCCATCCCTTTTATTTTTGTAGAAATTCCTCCGCAACCTTGGAATTATCAGCCTCACTTCTGCTCCCGCGTATCTATGCCTTTGCATATTTTGAATGTAAGTCTTCACTGCAGCTCTGGCATCCTGTTCATGAACTCACAAGTTCAGGATAAACAGTATTAGAAATTTGTCTACAACATATAGAGCTGTAGTACATTTATTTGTAGCAAGAAGCGTAAAAAGTGAGGTTTTCTCTGTATGATATAGTTTTTTTTAAAATAACCATTGCGGTATAGCTTCAAACTTCAGAGCTAGCTATTTTAATCAATTATTACCAATAATATAATGTTACTCAATGGTAGGGATACAATTAAGAACTGCTGAACCATATGGCATAATTTTAGTTTCTTTCATTTTTGTTAGGCCTCAGTCACACAGACATTTTAAGGCATCAATTTTTGAACGCATCGGTTATGCATTCTAAAATTCACGTGACCGTAGCGGGCGTCAAGGCGAAAAAACCGCTTCTAGCAGTGTTTATCAGCTAAAAAAACACACTGCCCGCTATCCCCTGCTGCGGCTGTGACAGCTGCAGCAGGGGATTCTTTAGATGTGAAACCCCTGGATGCTGTCACATCCAGGGTTTCACCTGTGGTCAATGGGGCCAGTGGCTGTGACAGCTGTGGCAGAGGATTTTTTCATTTCCGTGGGGAGTCCCATTGTCACTGGTCACTGCAACAGCATTGTCACAGTGTCTAGTGAAAATGGAACTCCCCATAGAGTTCAAGAAATCCTCTACCACAGCTGTCACAGCTGTGGCTGAGGAGAGCAATGTTCTCCCATTGAATTCAATGGAGCTGGCAAGCGCTGAAGTGATATTTGGGGAATGGCTTCAAATATAAGCCCTTCCCTGAAAATCAATCCAAAAATGTGTAAAAAATAAAAAAAATATGTATACTCACCTATCTGCAGCTGCCGGGGCTCAGACGCGTCCAGCCGGCTCTTCTCCTGCACTGCTCTGAGTAGTATTCAGCAGGCAAGGATTTAAAATCCCTGCCTGCGGAAAGGGCTGCCTCTGATTAGCTGAGCACTTTGACCAATTAGAGGATCGCAGTCTTTACTTTATGTTCTCAATGTGGCCGGTGCTGCCGCCGGCCCCATTGAGCGCAAGGTAAAACCCCTGGATGCTATCGCATCCAGGGGTTTCACATACACAGAACACCGGTTTGCCGCAGAACGCAGTTACACGAACCGTTGTCCTATAATTTTCGCCACAGGTGTTTTCCGCATGAGAAATTCGCACATGTGACCGCTGCTATTGAAAAGCATTGGTTCTATCTAGTGTGTTTTTTTTAACTTGCGGAAAAATGCCCATTACAAACGCCCATGTGACTGATCCCTCAGTAAGAATTTGGCTTGCATCCCAAGCTGGGTCATTGCAATCTGGCAGATTACCAGAGTGAAGCGGCCCAGTGAACAGCTACTCTTGGCCTGTCCTGAGGGTGAAACATCAGTGGCCCATAACTGAACAACCCCCTTTTGTACTCTTTACTCGCAATTTGATAGACCATACCAGATCCAGTTGATGACTGCCACTTCAGTCAAATTGAAAGAAAAAGATAATTGGATCCATGCCAACCACTGTATGCGGCTCTCCATCGGAGAGAAAGAATCAAATACCGGCTAGACTATGCATATCTTTTAAGTTATGGTTATAGTACCATGGGTTTGGGGCTTGCATAATATGTTAGAGAATAATATATTAGAAAATAATATGTTAGAAAAAAATTGGGACAATATGTGTGTTAAAAATAATGAAGTACTTATTGTAGAAAATTATAGAACTGTTTTGTGCATACCCATGCTCCTATAATATCCTCCTCATTTTAAAAAAAGAAAAAAAAAAGGATATATATACATTGATTTCCTCTTGGTGCTCCTGGAGCACTGGAGCACAACTGCGCAAAAATAGTTTCACATGACTTGGTGACCCCTGTTTTTTTCTCATGAACTGGGGATTATCATGTCATCTTATTTGTGCAAGAAAAAATGTCGCTATAAACTGTCATCCCTCCGGGACAAAATGTACATGTGCAGAGTTCACAAATGTAGTGCTTCAGTTTCCAAATCACACCCCCTATGGGGATTACAATGGACTACCCAATAACACGGTAGAAAATTGGGTCAGAACTATGCTCTGCCTTTTTAGATGAGTGGCCCTGCACAATGGAGCCTACAAACAGGATTGTGTCACTTGTTGAACCTTGTGTAAGTTTGACTTGGAGGTTTGTCTGGTATGTTGCAACTAATTTTTTGGCTTTCTGCTTCCCCTTCCTGCCATTAGGTTATCAAGCAATATTGGGTGAAGAGGATGATGAGAAGGAGGACCAGGACATCGCCTCTTCCAAATCTGGGGGCTCGGAACAGTCTTGCTGGGATCAGTAGCGCCCTGTTTTGGAGAGGCCACCTTAGAGGGGTCACTCGAATCTCGGGCACCGTGCTCCCCCTCTGGTTTCCTGGACAGGGCAGTCCAGTCCCCCTCTGGCCGGAGTTCAGGTACACCTTGAAGTGTTGGACTACCTGAAAATGCAGACGGACGAGGATTGGGCTGACTTTTTCTGCTGGGGGCTCACAGCCCGCTTGAGCTAGCTCCCCAGGAGCATGGAGGGTACAGTGAGGGTGGCCATTAAGACTGTTTTAGATGCCGCACTTCAGTCAGAGCCAGCACAGGAGGTTTTCTGGTTTCTCGACTTGTGGCGTTTCAATGGCAGGGGAAGGCACCACCAGAGGTGGGCCTATGAGTGGGTCTGAGATCCGACTGGTGCCGCAGCCCAAATTACACCAGACCTCTACTCAGATGAAGCATCTGTGGTGGGTGTTTATTCCCCCCCATCTGACTTCAGTCCTGAAGGCTCCCATGCCTCCCTCAGGTCTCGAGGTCAGGGATATGAAGATAGGGCTATGAACCAATCCCCCTCGGAACCCCCTCCCTCTGGGGCAGTGCCTCCAATGCAGGTCTCTACCCCACCCAAGATGTTGTGGTTGTTTTGCCTCTTGTTGACTTAAGGCCCCTGGCCAATCTTGGCCACCACTTTGTCAGGATGGTTTTTGAGACTCGCCTTCTGGGCACCAAGGCCCCCCCGATGACACGTGTAAGCCCTTCACAGGCATTTCAGGGGCCATCATCCCCTTCAGAGCCACAAGGTCTGCTGAGGGCACATGCAAACCCTTTATGGGCATTTCAGGGGCCTCCATCCCCTGCTGGGCAACATGGCCTTTCAGGCACATATTCGCCCCAGCAAGGTGATGTTCAGAGTCCCAGCAAGTCGCCCACTCACAACAGCCCTTAACAAGGTCTGGGAGCCCACATGGTTGGCCACCCAGGGCAGGATGCGCAGCACAGCCGCAGCCACCACGGTCGTCTAGGTCTGGGCGGAAACTTTAAATTATACTAGGTGCCATGCTGGCCACTTGTCTTTTTTGTGTTTAAGCAAATTCTCTGTGTATTTTGTGGGCCAGGCCTTTTCTGTTTGTTTTGGAATTTTGTGTTTAACCTCAGGCCAAATAAATGTTTCTTTTTGGAAATTTGACTTTGTTGTTTCATTATTTTTAATAAAGAGTTTTTTTGCTTATTTTATCCTAAATATTGGGAACATGTCTAGCAATGGGCCTAAACTCAACAGTTTTTGACTTTGGCTCATAAGTGACCATCTACTGTGCGTCTCGCGTCATGTGTGTGTCCAACCCCACGCACTGACATGCGTCCTCTGCGTGAATGTTATGCTGGAAAGTGAAACTAAATAGCCATTTTGTATTACAATTAAACACAAAAAAAGATGTCTGGCGGCGCATTACTTCTGGGATGGTGGGAAACACAGCTGCTGGTCCAGATGATTGAGTAGCTGGACTATGATGGGAAGCATGGGCCATACTTGCACCCCAACAGCCACAAAAAACAAGAAAAAAAAAATCGGTCTTAAGAACGATCACATGGGCGATGGCAAGAAAGTACGGTATTGTGTGGAGCTAGGAGCAACTGCCATAGAGGTGGCGCGACCTCAAATTGAAGGATCCGGCTTAGTGAAGGCATAACCAGCGGGATATTCATTGCCGGGAAAGAGGTAACCCAATTTTGTGTAAGCTGAAGGGGAAAGTAGTGGCACATGTGGTTGGTGGGCAGGTCTTACGGCGGCCATTTTACCAGGATGATACAGCAAAGTATTTGCCTCTGATTTATGCACCCGGGCAAATTTTTGGCAGTAAAATAATCACTTTGCTCCCGGAACATGGTCGCTCACAGCCTTTGAGATGTCATAACCCCCAAGGAGTGTTAATTGTGGAGTGGGTATTTCCACAAAATTATAGGTGTATGACTGTAGACAGTCACATGTATACTACCATGGTCAATGTGCAAATGCATACCATTAGTCAGAAAGCTTGCCCTGGCCTTGTGAGGAAGCACAATGCTAACTATTTGAATGGCGTAGTTTTTAGGGCTGTGTGGGTTTTTTTGTTAAATTTTTGGTTGCTTTTAGATTGAAAAATGTAAAACAAAACATCTTGGCTGTCTGCTAATGTCTGTCCCAAGATGTGCATATTCTTTCTGAATGCCTTTAACTTGATATTACAAGCATCATGCTCTGGCAAATGTTCACAAATTCCTTTTTGTTCTTGATGTCCCAACAGAAGAATCATGCAGTCACAGGGCAGAACCAGGCCAGCCACACCTCCACCACAAGGCTTGATAGAGGACCAGCCCGGTATGTATTTCAGTGACTCAGAAATTATGTCTGTTCTTGTTTGCTGTTTTTATGATTTGTTTCAACAACTCTGGCCTTGTCTCCATTGCACCAGAACAGCCCCCATCCCATTTCTCCTCTGAGCCAGAGGCTTCACTTGTGGTTCAGCACAGCCTTTGGTGGAGCTGGAAACACCTATTTTTGGCCTGTCCCACCCTGTGACAGGTAATTGACAAGCATATGTGAGAGCCTGGGGCCCACCAAGTTGAACATGTATAAATAGTATGCAAAGCTGGGAACACTAGTGTAGTCTGTGCAACTCGAGGATGAACAGATGACAGCCACCAGCTCATTTGCAGTTTTTGTGCTCCTTGAGATTTGACAGCTGTCCAAGAGAATAGTTTGCAACCAACAGAGAGTATAATGAATTTTTATGCAAATTTCAGGACTACAACTATGGGCAGCCACTAGAGATGAGCGAACGTACTCGTCCGAGCTTGATACTCATTCGAGTTTTAGCGTGTTCGAGATGCTCGTTACTAGAGGCGAGCACCACGCGATGTTCGAGTTACTTTCACTTTCATCTCTGGGACGTTAGCACGCTTTTCTGGCCAATAGAAGACAGGGAAGGCATTACAACTTCCCCCTGCGACGTTCAAGCCCTATACCACCCCCCTGCAGTGAGTGGCTGGCAAGATCAGGTGTCACCCGAGTATATAAATCGGCCCCTCCCGCGGCTCGCCACAGATGCATTCTGACTGAGATCAGGGAAAGTGCTGCTGATGCCGGAGCTGCTATAGGGAGAGTGTTAGGATTGATTTTAGGCTTCAAGAACCCCAACGGTCCTTCTTAGGGCCACATCTGACCGTGTGCAGTACTGTTGAGGCTGCTTTTTGCAGTGTTGCACTTTTTTTTTTGTATATGGGCCGTGCAGAGCATTGCGTCCAGAGCATTGCGTCCTGCAGTAATTTTACACAGTCCAGGGCCAGTAGTGGTGGTGAGGCAAGGACAGTGAAAGACATATACAGTCTATATAGGCAGTGGGCTTTTCCAAAAAAATTTGGGAAAAAAAATCTATTTGGGCTGCCTGTGACCGTCCTGACTGTACTGCGTCTCTGCTGGGGGTAGTTGTCCTAATTCATACGCAGCCAGCTAAGTGTTACAGCAGGCTTGCGCAAAATTCTTTCCTGGCTCTGTGTTGCCTCTTACATCACCGCTGTCATCCTGTCCAGAGTGAAACAGTCTGCAGTAATTTTACAAAGTCCAGGGCCTGTAGTGGTGGTGAGGCAGGGACAGTGAAAGACATATACAGTCTATATAGGCAGTGGGCTTTTCCAAAAAAATTTGGGAAAAAAAATCTATTTGGGCTGCCTGTGACTGTCCTGACTGTACTGCGTCTCTGCTGGGGGTAGTTGTCCTAATTAATACGCAGCCAGCTAAGTGTTACAGCAGGCTTGCGCAAAATTCTTTCCTGGCTCTGCGTTGCCTCTTACATCACCGCTGTCATCCTGTCCAGAGTGAAACAGTCTGCAGTAATTTTACATAGTCCACGGCCAGTAGTGCTGGTGAGGCAGGGACAGTGAAAGACATATACAGTCTATATAGACAGTGGGCTTTTCCAAAAAAAATTGGGGAAAAAAAATCTATTTGGGCTGCCTGTGACCATCCTGACTGTACTGTGTCTCTGCTGGGGGTAGTTGTCCTAATTCATACGCAGCCAGCTAAATGTTACAGCAGGCTTGCGTAAAATTCTTTCCTGGCTCTGCGTTGCCTCTTACATCACCGCTGTCATCCTGTCCAGAGTGAAACAGTCTGCAGTAATTTTACATAGTCCAGGGCTAGTAGTCGTGGTGAGGCAGGGACAGTGAAAGACATATACAGTCTATATAGACGGTGGACTTTTCCAAAAAAATTTGGGGAAAAAAATCTACGCAGCCAGCTAAGTGTTACAGCAGGCTTGCGCAAAATTCTTTCCTGCCTCTGCTGTGCGTTCCGTAAGCGAAGTCAGCCTCCAACCACAGGCCAATAAGCGGCACATTTAATTACAGCGTTCTGTTTCTGCACTACTGGTAATACAGCATGCTGAGGGGTAGGGGTAGGCCTAGAGGACATGGACGCGGGCGAAGACGTGGAGGCCCAAGTCAGGGTGTGGCCACAGGCCGAGCTCCTGATCCAGGTGTATCGCAGCCGACTGCTGCGGGATTAGGAGAGAGGCACGTTTCTGGCGTCCCCACATTCATCTCACAATTAATGGGTCCACGCGGTAGACCTTTATTAGAAAATGAGCAGTGTGAGCAGGTCCTGTCGTGGATGGCAGAAAGTGCATCCAGCAATCTATCGACTACCCAGAGTTCTGCGCCGTCCACTGCTGCAACTCTGAATCCTCTGGCTGCTGATCCTCCTTCCTCCCAGCCTCCTCACTTCATTACAATGACACATTCTTAGGAGCAGGCAGACTCCCAGGAACTGTTCTCGGGCCCCTGCCCAGAATGGGCAGCAATGGTTCCGGAATCCTCTCCCACTGGAGGAGTTTGTCGTGACCGATGCCCAACCTTTGGAAAGTTCCCGGGGTCCGGGGGATGAGGCTGGGGACTTCCGGCAACTGTCTCAAGAGCTTTCAGTGGGTGAGGAGGACGATGACCATGAGACACAGTTGTCTATCACTCAGGTAGTAGTAATTGGAGTAAGTCCAAGGGAGGAGCGCACAGAGGATTCAGAGGAAGAGCAGCAGGACAATGAGGTGACTGACCCCACCTGGTTTGCTACGCCTACTGAGGACAGGTCTTCAGAGGGGGAGGCAAGTGCAGCAGCAGGGCAGGTTGGAAGAGGCAGTGCGGTGGCCAGGGGTAGAGGCAGGGCCAGACCGAATAATCCACCAACTGTTTCCCAAAGCGCACCCTCGCGCCATGCCACCCTGCAGAGGCCGAGGTGCTCAAAGGTCTGGCAGTTTTTCACTGAGAGTGCAGACGACCGACGAACAGTGGTGTGCAACCTTTGTCGCGCCAAGATCAGCTGGGGAGCCACCATCACCAGCCTCACCACCACCAGCATGCGCAGACATATGATGGCCAAGCACCCCACAAGGTGGGACGAAGGCCGTTTACCGCCTCCGGTTTGCACCGCTGCCTCTCCCCCTGTGCCCCAACCTGCCACTGAGATCCAACCCCCCTCTCAGGACACAGGCACTACCATCTCCTGGCCTGCACCCACACCCTCACCTCCGCTGTCCTCGGCCCCATCCACCAATGTCTCTCAGCGCACTGTCCAGCCGTCGCTAGCGCAAGCGCAAGTACGCCGCCACGCACCCGCACACTCAAGCGTTGAACGTGCACATAGTCAAATTTATCAGCCTGGAGATGCTGCCGTATAGGGTTGTGGAAACGGAGGTTTTCAAAGGTATGATGGTGGCGGCAGCCCCGCGCTATTCAGTTCCCAGTCGCCACTACTTTTCCCGATGTGCCGTCCCAGCCCTGCACGACCACGTCTCCCGCAACATTGTACGCGCCCTCACCAACGCAGTTACTGGCAAGGTCCACTTAACAATGGACACGTGGACAAGCACAGGCGGGCAGGGCCACTATATCTCCCTGACGGCACATTGGGTGAATTTAGTGGAGGCTGGGACAGAGTCAGAGCCTAGGACCGCTCACGTCCTACCCACCCCCAGAATTGCGGGCCCCAGCTCGGTGGTGGTATCTGCGGCGGTGTATGCTTCCTCCACTAAACCACCCTCCTCCTCCTCTTCCTCCTCCTATGCAACCTCTGTCTCGCAATCAAGATGTGTCAGCAGCAGCACGTCGCCAGCAGTCGGTGTCGCGCGGCACAGCAGCACAGCGGTGGGCAAGCGTCAGCAGGCCGTGCTGAAACTACTCAGCTTAGGAGATAAGAGGCACACGGCCCACGAACTGCTGCGGGGTCTAACAGAGCAGACCGACCGTTGGCTTGCGCCGCTGAGCCTCCAACCGGGCATGGTCGTGTGTGACAACGGGCGTAACCTGGTGGCGGCTCTGCAGCTCGGCAGCCTCATTCAAGTGCCATGCCTGGCCCACGTCTTTAATTTGGTGGTTCAGCGCTTTCTGAAAAGCTACCCACGCTTGTCAGACCTGCTCGGAAAGGTGCGCTGACTCTGCGCACATTTCCGCAAGTCCCACACGGACGCTGCCACCCTGCGCACCCTGCAACATCGGTTTCATCTGCCAGTGCACCGACTGCTGTGCGACGTGCCCACACGGTGGAACTCTACGCTCCACATGTTGGCCAGGCTCTATGAGCAGCGTAGAGCTATAGTGGAATACCAACTCCAACATGGGCGGCGCAGTGGGAGTCAGCCTCCTCAATTCTTTACAGAAGAGTGGGCCTGGTTGGCAGACATCTGCCAGGTCCTTGGAAACTTTGAGGAGTCTACCCAGATGGTGAGCGGCGATGCTGCAATCATTAGCGTCACCATTCCTTTGCTATGCCTCTTGAGAAGTTCCCTGCAAAGCATAAGGGCAGACGCTTTGCGCTCGGAAACAGAGGCGGGGGAAGACAGTATGTCACTGGATAGTCAGAGCACCCTCCTGTCTATATCTCAGCGCGTTGAGGAGGAGGAGGATGAGGAGGAGGAGGAAGAGACAGCTTGGCCCACTGCTGAGGGTACCCATGCTGCTTGGCTGTCATCCTTTCAGCGTGTATGGCCTGAGGAGGAGGAGGAGGAGGAGGAGGAGGATCCTGAAAGTGATCTTCCTAGTGAGGACAGCCATGTGTTGCGTACAGGTACCCTGGCACACATGGCTGACTTCATGTTAGGATGCCTTTCTCGTGACCCTCGCGTTACACGCATTCTGGCCACTACGGATTACTGGGTGTACACACTGCTCGACCCACGGTATAAGGAGAACCTTTCCACTCTCATACCCGAAGAGGAAAGGGGTTCGAGAGTGATGCTGTACCACAGGACCCTGGCAGACAAGCTGATGGTAAAATTCCCATCCGACAGCGCTAGTGGCAGAAGGCGCAGTTCTGAGGGCCAGGTAGCAGGGGAGGCGCGGAGATCAGGCAGCATGTGCAGCGCAGGCAGGGGAACACTCTCTAAGGCCTTTGACAGCTTTCTGGCTCCGCAGCAAAACTGTGTCACTGCTCCCCAGTCAAGGCTGAGTAGGCGGGAGCACTGTAAAAGGATGGTGAGAGAGTACGTAGCCGATCGCACGACCGTCCTCCGTGACGCCTCTGCCCCCTACAACTACTGGGTGTCAAAGCTGGACACGTGGCCTGAACTCGCGCTGTATGCCCTGGAGGTGCTTGCTTGTCCTGCGGCTAGCGTCTTGTCAGAGAGGGTGTTTAGTGCGGCTGGGGGAATCATCACAGATAAGCGTACCCGCCTTTCAACCGACAGTGCCGACAGGCTTACACTCATCAAGATGAACAAAGCCTGGATTTACCCAGACTTCTCTTCTCCAGCAGCGGACAGCAGCGATACCTAAACAATACGTAGGCTGCACCAGCGGATGGAAGCATTGTTCTCTATCACCGTCAAAAACGTGGACCTTTTAGCTTCATCAATCTGTGTATAATATTCATCCTCCTCCTCCTGCTCCTCCTCCTGAAACCTGACGTAATCACGAAGAATGGGCAGTTTTTCTTAGGCCCACAAGGCTCAGTCATATAATTTTTGTAAACAGTTTTTATACGTTTCAATGCTCATTAAAGCGTTGAAACTTGCACCTGAACCAATTTTTATTTTAACTGGGCTGCCTCCAGGCCTAGTTACAAATTAAGCCACATTAACCAAAGCGATTAATGGGTTTCACCTGCCCTCTTGGTTGGGCATGGGCAATTTTTCTGACGTACATTAGTACTGTTGGTACACCAATTTTTTGGGGCCCTCGCCTACAGTGTAATCCAATTAATTTTTTGCCCACCTGCATTAAAGCTGACGTTACATCAGCTGTGCTGGGCACTGCAATGGGATATATTTATGTACCGTCGGTGGGTTCCAGGGAGCCACCCATGCTGTCGGTCCACACGGAGTTGTAACTGCATATATCTACTTCTAAAGAACCCCAGTCTGACTGGGGCATGCAGTGTGGGCCGAAGCCCACCTGCATTAAACATGACTTTACCTCAGCTGTGATGGGCAATGCAATGGGATATATTTATGTACCGCCGGTCGGTTCCAGGGAGCCACCCATGATGTCGGTCCACACGGAGTTGTAACTGCATGTGTCCACTTCTAAAGAGCCCCAGTCTGACTGGGGCATGCAGTGTGGGCCGAAGCCCACCTGCATTAAACATGACATTACCTCAGCTGTGCTGGGCAATGCAATGGGATTTATTTATGTACCGCCGGTGGCTTCCTGGGACCCTCCCATGCTGTCGGTCCAGACGGACTTCACAATAGGGAGTTGTACCTGCCTGTGTCTATGAATTAAAAACCCCGGTCAGGTTGGGGCATGCAGTGTGGGCCGAAGCCCACCTGCATTTAATCTGACGTTAGCTCTGCTGTCCAGGGCACTGCAATGGGATACATTTATGGGACACTGTGGTGTGCGCTGTGGACACTGGCTCGTGCGGGGGGGGGGGTTGGGCAGCATGTAACCCAGGAGAAGTGGCAGCGGAGTGTCATGCAGGCAGTGATTGTGCTTTGTTGGAGGTAGTGTGGTGCTTAGCTAAGTTATGCATTGCTAATGAGGGCTTTTCAGAAGTAAAAGTTGTTGGGAGGGGGGTGGCCCCACTCTTGCCGGTATTGTGGCTTAATAGTGGGACCTGGGAACTTGAGATGCAGCCCAACATGTAGCCCCTCGCCTGCCCTATCCGTTGCTGTGTCGTTCCCATCACTTTCTTGAATTGCCCAGATGAAAACCTTAGCGAGCATCGGCGATATACAAAAATGCTCTGGTCGCCCATTGACTTCAATGGGGTTCATTAGTCGAAACGAACCCTCGAGCATCGCGATAATTTCGTCCCGAGTAACGAGCACCCAAGCATGTTGGTGCTCGCTCATCTCTAGCAGCCACCTTTAAGTGTAGCCAGAGCTATTTGTCTCCCCTTTCAGCCCCTCCTGCATGCAAATTGCTTTGCGTTGGTAAGGTCCATGTATGGGAAACTTCCCATACTTCAACCAGACCTTATTTTTTTACCTCTAAGACCAACAATGTTAGCTTGACATAGTGTTCTTATATCACCCACTGTGGCTCCTAAAACTGACTGAATATGGACAAATAATTTCTTATCCCGGTTGTTTTGCAAACCAAGCCCTACTTATGTGGCCTTACTGCACCAAGATGGCTGATGTTTACATTATGCCTTTGGGTGGTCCTGACTGGGAATTGCATGTGCTTGTACAAATATCAGAGGGTCATTTTTCAAACGACAAAAATGGAGACTTGATTCTATTTTGTATGCAAAAAGCCCATTTGGTGTTAATGCAACCTATTTTTCCCCAACAGCGTGGCGTGACGTTCCCCCTGAGAAGAGGGTGGCCAGATACTTCCAGGAGATTCATCATTGCCACCTGCATGTCGATGCCCTGCAGAGTGGCCTTGACAGACTCTGGGAGCGCCTGTCCAACCTCCATTAGAGAGGTTGCTTCACCCAGTTCCGCACAGTCGACGCCATCGCCTGTGGATCTTTCAATGCATCAGTGACTTGTGGCAGCTGGGGTGCAGATGGGAGCCTGCGTTCCCACCATTTCTAGCTGGTCCTTTCTCTGCACTCTGAAGCTGTGTTTCCTGCCATTCCAGAGGTTATAGCTGCATTTATAATACATTGCCTTGTTGGCCTTGTTTAAGCTGTTTTTAAATAATATATTTCAGTTCTTTAAGAAAACATAAAAGAAGTGCCCTCAAATTGTTTTATACGTTAAAATCCTGAAAATTTGGCACAACACAATAACTTTCAGAAAGGCAAGCATGTTAGTTTTAATTTGGAAAACCATTAGCACAAAACACACTGGCTATTGGCACTCAGTTGGAGGGGAGAAGAATGTCACTATTAGAGGTGAGTGAGCATACTCGTTAAGGGTAATTACTCGATCGAGCATTGCCCTTAGCGAGTACCTGCCCGCTCGGAAGAAAAGGTTCGGCTGCCGGCGGCGGGCGGGGAACGGCTCGGGAGAGCAGGGAGGAACAGAGGGCAGATCTCTCTCTTCCTCTCTTCCCCCCCGCTCCCCCCTGCTCACTGCCGCAACTCACCTGTCACCCACGCCGGCAGTCGAGCCTTTTCTTCCAAGTGGGGAGATACTCGCTAAGGACAATGCTCGATCGAGCAATTGTCCTTAGCAAGTATGCTCGCTCATCTCTAGTCACTATCTAACAACCATTTCATCACAAAACAGCTTTGCAGAAACACTTTTTTTGCAAAATCCCTTGAGGTGTTTCTTTCTAACTTTTGATCAAGGCTAGCTAAGTCACTACCTAAACACCTGCCAGACACATATATGCCCTAGTAAAATCAATGGCATTGGTGACATGGCCGAAGTTGAAAGTTTGCTAGAGAAGAGCTGTTTGGTTCCGGAATCATAGTTACTGCTGCTCATGCATTCATCCGCATTACATTCTGTCTTTAGTTTCACGTTACAACTTGTCTATATTTTTGGCCATTTGGGAAATACGCTATGCCAATATATCATGTAAGGCAGCCCTATTGTGGGTGCCAGAATAGAGCTGCTCTTAAATTTGGACAACGGACAACAATGCACATAAGTAATGACCTTGAATTAGGCACTTATAACACATAGATGGGATCAGACCAATCATTTTCTCTAGTGATTAGCGCAAGTTTTTGGGATGAGGGCAGAGGTCATGTTGTTGTCGGTATGTAGGTTGGGGGTTATGTTGAATGATGAAGCAGTCGCAAAAGGGGAGACTGTTTTGAAATGAATATGACTCCATTGTCCTATCCATTTTATATTATGCTCCTTCCATTTTGTATGATATAGTCTGTGTTAATGTTTTTTTTTTTTTTTAACAGATAAATTTTTATTGGGTTTTACAAAATTTTGTTGTGTTACAAGTCAATTCCTTTCTTTGAATTATACATTGGTAATGAACCAAATTTCTCATATGCCAGGTGTAGGACAGTTGTTAATTTCACAACAATGTACATAGCATACAATAAAGCTAACAGTTTCCATTGACTTTTTTCATAAAACAGTATTTATAACGCCGAATAGACTTCTGAAAGAGAACTTTTGAAAAACAGTTCAGGGTTAACTCAAAAAAAAAAAAAACGTTAAACGGTCTTCTTACATCATGTCCACGATTGTCCAACAGTGTGAATTTTTTTTTTGGATATCTACTTAGCAAGGGGTTCTTTGCGTATATCTGATCCAGGGGTTCCAAGTGCGAAGAAAGTTGGGCATAGAGTCCCCAGATAAGGCAAGTATCTTCTCATACGAGCAGTGATCTGTCATAATGTCTAATACTTCAGATATTGTGGGAGGAGTTGTAGATCTCCATTTTCTAGTTATGGACAATTTTGCCACCATCAGCAAGTGGCATACCAGCTTTCGGTTGGGTAGGGGTATATCATTGCAGTTCAGTAATAGTAACGCGAGTTCTGGAGACCTAGGAACCGGATGGCTCGAAATTCTCTGAACTACTTGGAAAATTCCTCTCCAAAAGGGTTGTATGAATGTGCAGTCCCAGAATAGATGGATTAAGGAGCCTGTTTGGCAGCACCCTCTCCAGCAGTTTTTGTCGAAGTTCGGAATGTATCTTGCTAGTCTAGAGGGTGTATAGTACCACCTGGTTAAGGTTTTATAGTATATCTGAAGTAGATCTGCAGACAGGGTAGATTTATTTGCCCAGGAAAAAGCTGTTAGCCATTGACCAGTAGAAAATGTTTTCCTTAGGTCTAGTTCCCAGCTCAAGAGGTGCATTCTCTTTTTTGGGCCTAGCTCTCCTGCAAGTATACCATAAAATCTCCCTGTCAGCGATGACTTCATCTGTTTTTGATCAGAGATTAGAGATATTATTTTGGTAGGTAGTGTATATTTTTCTAGATGACATGATGTCAGGCAGGATCTTATCTGATAGTATGTGTATAGCTCGTTGGAGGGGATATTGTACTTGCCTTTTATTATTTGGAAGGGAAGAATTTTCCCCTCTGAATATAAATCTGAGATATATGTTATGCCTACTCTCGACCAAGCTGAAGTTGAGAGACCTGGGATAAAGTATGTAAGGGTCTCGATTGGGAGTTTAATTTCTTTTTCACCTAAGCTCGCCTTTAGTTTTAGGTTGCAGATGTTCCATGCTTGTAATGTAGCTAGCATTGGGGGGGACAGGCCTTGTATATTTAAATCTAGGGGAGGGTGAGAGACAGATGCCGTTGATGCGGCCGCGAATAGAAGAGAATTTAGCCCTCTGTTTTTGTTGAATTGTTTTTCAATATAAAGCCACGAGGGGAGAGGGTGTGTTTCTTTAAGCCAGAACTTAGATGCATTTAGGTTTATGGCCTGGCAGTATGCCCATAAATCCGGTACTCCTAGGCCCCCCTGCCTACGGTTGAGAGATAAAATCGAGGGCGCGACTCTAGGTTTTTTGTTATTCCATATAAATCTGGAAAGTTGCTTTTGGAGTTCCATCACTTTGGTGTGTGGTATTGGTAGAGCTATTGTACGGAAGATGTACAGAAGTTTGGGTAGTATTATCATTTTATATAACGTGATTCTCCCAATCCACGAATACTCAAGTTTACTCAGAGAATTTAGCTCTTCTTGAACCGAGAGGCACAGGGGGTCCAGGTTAGTTGAGATCATTTCTGCTAGTGGGTAGGAAATAGTTATCCCTAAGTATGGGATTGAGGTCTTCCACGTGTATTTGAATTCGGACTGGATGGCCTGTTTCAGCAAGGAGGGGATATGTATTCCTAAGATTTGGGACTTATTTATGTTTATCTTGTAGTAAGATATGTTACTAAATTCTGTTATAATGTTTTGTGCTGCTCTTAAGGATTCTAGCGGGTTGGATAATGTTAGGATTACATCATCGGCATATAATCCGATCTTATGTTGTCTACCTCCACTGGGGAAGCCTCTGATGAGAAGTGAGGTCCTAATTAGCTCTGCTAAAGGTTCCATCACCATTATAAACAGCAATGGCGAGAGGGGGCAGCCCTGCCTTGAGCCGTTCGTTATCAGGAAGGGCTTGGACAAGGTCCCATCTATCAGCACTCTGGCGGATGGGGAGGAATATAAAGCTTTGATTGCTCTCAGAAAACTGCCTCCCACGCCAAATTTTTCCAGGGTGGCGAACATGAAACCCCAATGAAGTCTATCAAACGCCTTCTCCGCATCCAGGGCAAGGAGGAGAGAAGGCGCTTGACTCGACCCCACCCCAGCCAGGAGGTTAATAAGCCTCCTTGTGCCGTCAGATGCTTGCCTGCCCTTAACAAAACCCACCTGATCGCTATGTATTAAATTTGGTAATATTTGGAGTAGTCTTAGCGCTAGTATTTTTGATAATAGTTTTGTGTCAGAGTTGAGGAGGGAGATGGGTCTAAAATTTGCGGGTGTATCTGTTGGTTTTCCGGGTTTGGGGATCGTGACAATGGTTGCTTGGAGCATTTCCGGGGGCATATTTCCTGAATGCATGGCTTCATTAAAGATAGATGCAAGGTAAGGAGATAGTGTTTGAGCATATGTTTTATAATATTCGTTTATAAAGCCATCTGGCCCTGGCGATTTATAGTTCTTTAGTAATTGTATTGCAGAGATGACTTCCTCTTTTGAGATGGGATCATCTAGAGTGTAGCTCGAGGGGTCAATTTTGGGGAGGGACATTTTTTGTAGAAAATCATTGATGATGTTCGAGTTTGGTTGGGGCGTTGATGCATCATTCTTTAGGTTATACAGGTTGGCGTAGAATGAGCTGAATTCGTTGGCTATATCTTGTGGGTGGGTAAGCTTAGTTTTAGAATTATTTGATTCGATTAGAAAAGGAATCTTTGCTTTGATGTGTTTTGGCTTTGCTTTATTTGACATCAGTTTGGATGGCTTATTATAGTGAGAGTAGTAATTCGCTTTCATAAACATATGGTTTTTATTATGTTGTTCTATCAGGATAGTCCGTAATTTCCTTCTAAGGGCATTCAGCTCTATTTGATCTGTATTTAAAGGAGATGTTTGCATTCTTTTTTCAATTATTTGTATTTGATTTAAGAGTTCGTCGACTAGTTTCTGCTTATTTCTTTTGTGTTGGGAATTTAGTTTGATTAAAATGCCCCGGATGACCGCTTTATGCGCATTCCATAAGGTAAAGGGGCTTATCTCTGGGCTGTCATTAAAACTAAAATATTCTTCTAAGGCTTTGGTTATTATGTTTTTATTTTTTGGGGCTTTGATTAAAGGGACACTCATACGCCATATTCTTGTATTTATTTTGGGAGGGCCTAAATTTATGTTCAATGTTATTGGGGCATGGTCTGACCATGTGGCAATACCTATCTCTGAGGAGGTGAGTAGTGGTAGGGTCCATCTATCTACTAGGAAGAGGTCAATACGTGAGAATGAGTTGTGTCTGTGGGAAAAGTGGGTAAATTCTTTGGATGAGGTGTTTAGGCATCTAAATGAGTCATATAATGCCTCTTTGTGTAGCCAAGGAGAAAGAGTGGGGGAGGTCCTCCGTTTGTTTGTCGAGTCTAAATTTTTGTCCGGGATGCTATTAAAGTCCCCACAGATTACCAGCTTTCCAATTTGTATTCTTTTTATTTTCTTTATTGTCCTATTCAGAAAGGAAATTTGTGATTTATTTGGGGCATATATATTAGCTATTGTAATAGGGCATTCATTTATTGTGCCGGCCACCGCAAGATATCTGCCTTTAGGGTCTACAAGGCTCGCTTTGTGTGTAAAGTTAATATTTGACTTAAAAGCAATCAGTACTCCTACTTGCTTTTTGGGAGCGCAGGACATATATATTAAAGGAAAGTTTTTGTTAGAGAATTTTGGGCACGCTGAGGAGGAGAAGTGCGTTTCTTGTACGCATATCACTTCAGCCCCTGATTGTTTCGCATCACGCCAGACTGACGCTCTTTTAAAGGGTGAGTTTAGTCCCCTTGCATTTTGAGAAGTGATTTTAAGTGACATGGCTGTTAATTGGACGCTTGGTAGTACTATGAGGACAACAAGAGACCGTGTAAACAATAACAACAATAATGATGCTTATACATACTGCTGGAGGGGAATCATGTTCTTTAAAACGAGGATTCACAGTACTTGAATCTTGATTCCTGTAAAGATAAGGTAAGAAAACAAAACAAAAATGCAGAACAGTGTGAAAAGCAGGAATTATTGCCTGCATACTCGTGGGGGAACGGATAAAAGTTCACCTAAAGTCAATCTCTTCCACTTGAAAAGTCTTGGGTAAGTTTACCCAGGTACGAAGCGTTGAGAGGTATAGGGATAAACAATCCAATCGGGATTAGTTTTCAAGTGGTTGTTGCTCGGGACCAGGAATTGGGGATTTTGTTTGTTCTTGCAGCTGTGGCGTTTTGTGCTTCTTTTGGTATAGAGATATTCCATGATGCTAGAATTCTATTTCCTTCTTGAGGAGATGGAATCACATGGAGGGATCCCTCTTTGTGGATTAATAATTTCGTGGGAAAACCCCACTTGTATAGGATTTTATTCATGCGCAGGGCTGAAGTGATCGGAGCGAAGGATTTCCTTGCTTGGATTGTTGCTTGTGATAGGTCAGCGAACATCTGGACCTTTATAAAAGGTTCTGGGAGAGTGCCTAATTTTCTGGAAGTCTGCATCATAGCTTCTTTTACGTGAAAGAAATGAATACGTGCAATGACATCTCTTGGGGTTTCAGCAGGGAGAAAATTTGGTTTGGGAAGTCTATGGACCCTGTCAATAATTCTTTCAGATTCTGGTATATCTGGGAGAATGGCGTTGATAAGCTGTGAGATGTATCTGTTTAAATTGGGTTGGCCAATATCTTCTGAAATTCCGCGGAACTTTACATTGTTACGCCTATTCCTATCTTCTAAATCCGCTAGCTTATTTTTGATGGTAGTAACTTCATCTTCTAAAGAATAGTGGGAGTCAATCAAATTGTTGTGAGAAGTGGTTAACTCCTCCATCTTGTTTTCTATATGCTCCGTACGTTCCCCCAGATCTTGGAGGGATGCATTTACGGTTGATGACAGTAAATTAAAATCGTTGTGCATTGACTTCCTCAGCGCAACCATTATATTTTTAATAAATAGTTCAGAAGCAGGTTGATCTGAGGAGGGGAGGGTGTGCATCGGATCCTCAGACAAGCACAGGTTAGAAGCTGAGGGGGATGGAGAAGTTATTCTTGGCCTTTTCTTTTCTGGGCTTGAGGAGGGGGAGGGATTCCCCTCTCTTTGGGATTTAGCTATGGGCGCCATTTTAACTGTTTTCCCGCCTGAACTCTGGGGGGAAATTTCTTCACTCACCCTCCTTTGGCGTTGTTCTCGGGGTGCCTGCGGTAGTCTGCGCTGTGGAGTACCTCCGGTGCTTCCCTCCGTCCCAACGCCGGCAGCGGTAGCTTGTTCAGAGCTAGCAGCAGCAGCTGCAGAGCTCGTTTCTTCTCCCTCTGTGTCAGGGTTGGAAGCGGGGGGGCTGTCTGTGAGCGCAGCTCCGTCCCTGCCGGCGGTGCGGGCTGTGAAGAAGTCCGACACTCTATGCGGCGGCGGGTGTTTGGAAGTTCCTCTTTTTGGCATCTCCGCTGTGTCCCTGGTCTCTGCTGGTATCGGCAGGCTGTTTTTCTCCTCTCTCCGTCGCTTATATGTCGCTGGGGAAGAGATTAGTCCGGGAGAGCTCAGTAAGGTGCAACTGGCTCGAACGGCATTCAGGCCACGCCCCCCTGTGTTAATGTTTTGTACTTTTCCTTTAACAAGATTTGCTGAAATGTATTGAACGATTAAAAGGGACCTTGGTGATCAGAACATTCCAAGGTCCTAGATTGAATGGCTTGGGTTGTAGTGCCCTGTTCTCCCATTTCTGCCTAAACAACTTATTGTTTACCATTACTGTACTCTTGTGTTCTAAGCGGCTAATCATATGTGAGCCCACTGTGTCTTTGTGTGGCATTTTAGATGTTAAATTCTTTATCTTGCATATTCATATTTTATGTTTTAGTTCATGAACTAATGGTAATAAATTAATTTTATTAAACATGAATTATTGTAGTTGAGGTATGTGCCTCTATGAAAACTGCTGGCTGTCAATAAAAGAGGATTAACTTTTGATCACATCCAGTTGTGTTTGTGGTTATTTCTGGACCGGGGTATGCTTCTAACTGAATTTGGACCCCAGAGGCATACTACATAGCAAATTGATTTTATTTGCACTAACAACCCCTAATAAAATAGAAAATCAGAGGAAAATAGTCAGTGAAAATATATATAAAAATTAGCCCCATATATCATGGAAAAAACGCACCAAAAATAATTTTGGTAGCTGAAGAAAAAAAAATAGGACAGTAAAACAACCACATGAGTAACATCCCTAAAAAGTGTCTGGTCCTTTAGTTACACAACACCTTGGTCATTAAGGGGTTAAATATATCTTCCAATTGTTTTGATTATTAGAAACATCCCATGACCTTTAATTTTTGTGTGGATCTGCAAACTAAACACTAAGGCGGAAGATCCGCAAATCGAGCCACCCATAGGGAAGCATGAATTAAAGTATGTGGATTTGTTTTGCCGTCGTTTTGGTCCTGAAAACAAATCGCAGCATGCTCCAAATCAGTGCGGTTCTCACACAGATGTCTTCCATTGAAGTCAATGGAAGCCATGGGATTCACAATTCAATTGTGCACGGCCATGGATTCTGAGGGGAAAGCAGGTTTTTTAGTTCAATAAGTTTTTATTAAGACATAGAGGCACATAGAGATTCCAACACAGGGTGCATATCCATCATTGGTACATTTGTGACATAGACATTGTTTGTGTGGCACCCACTACCTACTCCCCTTCGTCTCCGCCGTGGAGTCTGTAAATTGACCGCCTCAGTCCAACATTTCTTTTAATAGATAGAGTTCTTACCCTCCTCGCGGTAGGTGTCCAGGAGGTGGTAGTAAGAAAAATGAGAAAAAGAGAGAGAGAAAAGTTAGGAAAGCAGGTTTTAAAAAAAAATAACTCCACTGCACATCTGGGGAGGTGCGCCGGACGGCGCTTCTACACACATCCGCAGTAACGAAAGTAGAAGACCTGGACAGGCATGCAGAAGACCCAGACGGGTAAGCAATGTCCTTGGCTGCGGGGCAGGGTTGGATTCCGCTGCAGGCTCTTGCATGCGGAATCTGATCTGCCCATGGACATTAGGCCTAACTCAGCAACTCAAGTTTTACACCCCTGAAGTCAACATTTCGGTGCTTAGGATATGTGTACGGTATTTTGATAGCATGGCTGTCATATCATGGCTTGGGTAATGTAGAAAATGCATCGATTCAATGCAAAAAGTATCAGATATAGGTGGTCAATATATCAAATTGTAGCTGTATAAACCAAGACTATAATTAATAATAACTAGTAGAGATGAGCAAGCATACTCGCTAAGGCAAACTACCCGAGCAAGTAGTGCCTTATTCAAGTACCTGCCCACTCGTCTCTAAAGATTCGGCTGCGGGCGGGGGGGGAGCGGGGAGGAACGGAGGGGAGATCTCTCTCTCACTCTCACCCCCCCTCCCCGCTGCCCCATGCTCACTCCCGCAACCCACCGCTCACCTGCGCCGGCAGCCGAATCTTTAGAGACGAGCGGGCAGGTACTCGGATAAGGCACTACTCGCTCATCTCTAATAACTAGGCCTCACAGCCAAAGTATGATGAGACCTTTTGACATGTGTGTATGTGTGTACCAGGATGATATGAGTGTATGCCAAATATCTGCTGCATCTTCAGTTAACATTCTAGAGTGGAAAATGTTGCTACCATTACTAATATCTGGTGTACTTGTATACAACCATGCATTGGTTTGTAAAAACCAATTATTTGGTGTTCTGATCAAATGATAAAGGTTTATTCATACTTGATCTAATTTATAGAACACTAAGACTGATGACTCTGAGAAGACTTTGTATTTTCCCTACATATGTTATGAGAATTTGTCAATAAGGATAATTTGGTCCCGGTCTTCTTAAAGCTAGACATAATCTGTTCCTTGAGGGAGAACAAAAAACCCATGGAGGAGATCAATTGACAATAAATGATGAAACTAATTTTCTTCTGATCTGATTGTTCCTTTATTTGCCCTCTTTTCTGTAAAAGCCGTCATGCTGAGTACCAATCATTTATTCCACTAGGCTGAACCACATGTAAGTATATGGGCAGTACTCAACCACAGACTTTGTAAAGGAACTTACATTTATTTCTTGCTGCGCCTTATAGCTCCCATTATTTACTTCTAAATTGCATCTCTAATTCTCTATCCATTAACTGGCAAACAAGCTGTGAAATAGAGCCAAAAACTTGCTTAATGTGTTTTCTAATCATTGGGAATGTCACTAAATAAATTATTGATCTGGTGGAAGCTGCTTTCATGCCAGGGAAAGTCTCTAAATTCCAAAATAAAGAGAAGAAACCAGCTGCTGTGAAATCTCAGATGGGTTTACTAAAGTCAAGGTGTATTCTAATAGTTGAGTTACTTTCTTCTTGAGAGTGCAAACATAAAATGATATTCAATGAAAATATTAAATAAGACATGTAAAGGGGTTGTCTCATGAAGATAAACTTTTTTACATCAGTACTGTTAGAGTGAATGGATGTCATAGAGAGGAGACCACTCCGTCAGAGCCACTTCAGTGAATCAGAACAAGAGCGCTTGTTGGCTGTAGGACAAAATATATGGATGGTTTAAGCTTTCCTGGTGTTAATAGCTGATCAATGCTTTTTGATAAAAGGGGTTGACTCCTGAATTTAATAAATAAAGGGAAATACATACTTGTAAATCTCAGAAGTGGGGATCCATGGCCAACTGTCATGATTATATTAGATGCACTTGGGTCCAATTTTCCCCCAATGAGCAAAATTATTTTCTGCCAAGGGGGGTGTGGAAACAGGCTGAACTAGATGGACATTGTTTCCATTCAGCCTAACATACTATGTTACTATGTTAGAAGTATTTAGTTACTGACACAATTTTAATAATTTAGCCTGTGTCCACCTATACAATGATTTCAAACATCAATATGTGATTGACATGTTACTGACCTTCATCTTTTGTTCAATGGGGATAACAAAAAGTAACCGATAAATGGTTTAGGAATTACAGCCATTCTTACTCACTGGACATGATTATAAATAGAGATGAGCGAGCACCAAAATGCTCGGGTGCTCGTTACTCGGGACGAATTTTTCGCGATGCTCGAGGGTTCGTTTCGAGTAACGAACCCCATTGAAGTCAATGGGCGACCTGAGCATTTTTGTATTTCGCCGATGCTCGCTAAGGTTTTCATGTGTGAAAATCTGGGCAATTCAAGAAAGTGATGGGAACGACACAGCAACGGATAGGGCAGGCGAGGGGCTACATGTTGGGCTGCATCTCAAGTTCACAGGTCCCACTATTAAGCCACAATAGCGGCAAAAGTGGGCCCCCCCCTCCCAACAACTTTTACTTCTGAAAAGCCCTCATTAGCATGGCATACCTTAGCTAAGCACCACACTACCTCCAACAAAGCACAATCACTGCCTGCATGACACTCCACTGCCACTTCTCCTGGGTTACATGCTGCCCAACCCCCCCCCCCCCCCGCACGACAGTGTCCACAGCGTACACCAAATTGTCCCTGCCCAGCCTTCAGCTGCCCTCATGCCACGCCACCCTCATGTCTATTTATAAGTGCGTCTGCCACAGGAAAAGCAGGCACACACTGCAGAGGGTTGGCATGGCTAGGCAGCGACCCCCCCATAAAAGGGGCGGGCCGATAGTCCACAATGCTGTACAGCAATGAGAAATCCAATCCTGTGCCACCTCCATCTGGAGCTGCACACGTGGGCATAGCAACGGGGAACCTATGTGCCACACACTATTCATTCTGTCAAGGTGTCTGCACGCCCCAGTCAGACCGCGGTTTTTTATAAATAGTCACAGCCAGGTACAACTCAATGGGAATTCCGTGTGCACCCACAGCATGGGTGGCTCCCTGGAACCCACCGGCGGTACATAAAAATATCCCATTGCATTGCCCATCACAGCTGAGGCAATGTCGTGGTTAATGCAGGTGGGATTCAGCCCACACTGCATGCCCCAGTCAGACTGGGGTTCTTTACAAGTGGACAGATGTAGTAACAACTCCCTGTGGACCCACAGCATGGGTGGGTGGCAGGAAGCCACCGGCGGTACATAAATAAATCCCATTGCATTGCCCATCACAGCTGAGGTAATGTCGTGGTTAATGCAGGTGGGCTTCGGCCCACACTGCATGCCCCAGTCTGACTGGGGTTCTTTACAAGTGGACAGATGTAGTAACAACTCCCTGTGGACCCACAGCATGGGTGGGTGCCAGGAAGCCACCGGCGGTACATAAATAAATCCCATTGCATTGCCCATCACAGCTGAGGTAATGTCGTGCTTAATACAGGTGGGCTTCGGCCCACACTGCATGCCCCAGTCAGACTGGGGTTCTTTACAAGTGGGCAGATGTAGGTTAAACTCCGTGTGCACCTACAGCATGGGTGGCTCCCTGGAACCCACCGGCGGTACATAAATATATCCCATTGCAGTGCCCTACTCAGCAGAGCTAACGTCAGATACAATACAGGTGGGCTTCGGCCCACACTGCATGCCCCAGTCAGACTGGTAATATGTACCTTAACAGTAACCTCGTTGGTGGTAATGTGGTGGTGACTGAGAACCTAGTAGCGCGGTTTTATGTAGTTGGTTTTCGGAATGTGGCCAGGATTAAGTGGGCCGTGGCGGGGGGATGGTGGTGGTGCTCTCTTGTTGTGTCGTTAAAGGTGAAATTCTTGGACTGCCACCAGACGGACCAATGCAAAGGTATTTGCCAAGAATGTTTTCATTGTTGGAGGAGGAGGGGGATGTTTTGGAGGCACTATGTGTCCTCTACACGTGTCCGTGGTTATATGCACCTTAACAGTAACAGCGTTGGTGGGAAATGGCCTCGCCGCCATCATGTCTTTGTGAAGCCTCTGTTTCCACACCCCAGTGACATACCATTAGCAGAGGTATAGGCAGAGCCCAGAATTATTAACATTTCAGCGGTAGCATTAGGGACAGGCCCCACTAACATATCACTAGCAGCAGTATAGGGGGAGCGCAGTCTTAGTTCCATTTCAGTAATAGTAGCACTCAAGACAGGCCCCAGTAACATTCCCATTGCAGCAGTTTAGGGAGATAACAGTCTCTTTCACATTTCAGTAGCTGCAGTATAGACAAGGCCCAAGTTACATTTATGTAGCTAAAGTGTAGGCCAACCCCACACACCTTTCTGTAGCATGAGTGCAGGCGAAGAACATAGAAATTACTATGATTACACTGTAGGTGAGGGCCCAAAAAAATTGGTGTACCAACAGTACTAATGTACCTCAGAAAAAATTGGCCATGCCCAACCAAGATGGCAGGTGAAACCCATTAATCGCTTTGGTTAATGTGGCTTAAGTGGTAAAACTAGGCCTGGAGGCAGCCCAGTTTAACGAAAAATTGGTTCAAGTTAAAGTTTCAACGCTTTTAAGAGCATTGAAACGTATAAAAATGGTTTAGAAAAATTATGAGTGAGCCTTGTGGCCCTAAGAAAAATTGCCCGTTCGGCGTGATTACGTGAGGTTTCAGGAGGAGGAGCAGGAGGAGGAGGAGGAATATTATACACAGATTGATGAAGCAGAAATGTCCCCGTTTTGGATGGTGATTGAGAACGATGCTTCCATCCGCGGGTGCAGCCTACGTATTGCTTAGGTATCGCTGCTGTCCGCTGGTGGAGAAGAGAAGTCTGGGGAAATCCAGGCTTTGTTCATCTTGATGAGTGTAAGCCTGTCGGCACTGTCGGTTGACAGGCGGGTACGCTTATCTGTGATGATTCCCCCAGCCGCACTAAACACCCTCTCTGACAAGACGCTAGCCGCAGGACAAGCAAGCACCTCCAGGGCATACAGCGCGAGTTCAGGCCACGTGTCCAGCTTCGACACCCAGTAGTTGTAGGGGGCAGAGGCGTCACGGAGGACGGTCGTGCGATCGGCTGCGTACTCCCTCACCATCCTTTTACAGTGCTCCCGCCGACTCAGCCTTGACTGGGGAGCGGTGACACAGTCTTGCTGGGGAGCCATAAAGCTGTCCAGGGCCTTAAAGAGTGTTGCACTGCCTGTGCTGTACATGCTGCTCGATCTCCGCACCTCCCCTGCTACCTGGCCCTCGGAACTGCGCCTTCTGCCACTAGCGCTGTCGGATGGGAATTTTACCATCAGCTTGTCCACCAGGGTCCTGTGGTATAGCAACACACTCGAACCCCTTTCCTCTTCGGGAATGAGAGTGGAAAGGTTCTCCTTATACCGTGGGTCGAGCAGTGTGTACATCCAGTAATCCGTAGTGGCCAGAATACGTGCAACGCGAGGGTCACGAGAAAGGCATCCTAACATGAAGTCAGCCATGTGTGCCAGGGTACCTGTACGCAACACATGGCTGTCTTCACTAGGAAGATCACTTTCGGGATCCTCCTCCTCCTCCTCCTCAGGCCATACACGCTGAAAGGATGACAGGCAAGCAGCATGGGTACCGTCAGCAGTGGGCCAAGGTGTCTCTTCCCCCTCCTCCTCATCCTCCTCCTCCTCCTCCTGAACGCGCTGAGATATAGACAGGAGGGTGCTCTGACTATCCAGCGACATACTGTCTTCCCCCGCCTCCGTTTCCGAGCGCAAAGCATCTGCCTTTATGCTTTGCAGGGAACTTCTCAAGAGGCATAGCAGAGGAATGGTGACGCTAATGATTGCAGCATCCCCGCTCACCACCTGGGTAGACTCCTCAAACTTTCCAAGGACCTGGCAGATGTCTGCCAACCAGGCCCACTCTTCTGAAAATAATTGAGGAGGCTGACTCCCACTGCGCCGCCCATGTTGAAGTTGGTATTCCACTATAGCTCTACGCTGCTCATAGAGCCTGGCCAACATGTGGAGCGTAGAGTTCCACTGTGTGGGCACGTCGCACAGCAGTCGGTGCACTGGCAGATTAAACCGATGTTGCAGGGTGCGTAGGGTGGCAGCGTCCGCGTGGGACTTGCGGAAATGTGCGCAGAGCCGGCGCACCTTTCCGAGCAGGTCTGACAAGCGTGGGTAGCTTTTCAGAAAGCGCTGAACCACCAAATTAAAGACGTGGGCCAGGCATGGCACGTGCGTGAGGCTGCCGAGCTGCAGAGCCGCCACCAGGTTACGGCCGTTGTCACACACGACCATGCCCGGTTGGAGGCTCAGCGGCGCAAGCCAACGGTCGGTCTGCTCTGTTAGACCCCGCAGCAGTTCGTGGGCCGTGTGCCTCTTATCTCCTGAGCTGAGTAATTTCAGCACGGCCTGCTGACGCTTGCCCACCGCTGTGCAGCCACGCCGCGCGACACTGACTGCTGGCGACGTCCTGCTGCTGCTGACACATCTAGATTGCGAGACAGAGGTTGCGGAGGAAGAGGAGGAGGAGGAGGAGTGTGGTTTAGTGGAGGAAGCATACACCGCCGAAGATACCACCACCGAGCTGGGGCCCGCAATTCTGGGGGTGGGTAGGACGTGAGCAGTCCCAGGCTCTGACTCTGTCCCAGCCTCCACTAAATTCACCCAATGTGCCGTCAGGGAGATGTAGTGGCCCTGCCCGCCTGTGCTTGTCCACGTGTCCGTTGTTAAGTGGACCTTGGCAGTAACCGCGTTGGTGAGGGCGCGTACAATGTTGCGGGAGACGTGGTCGTGCAGGGCTGGGATGGCACATCGGGAAAAGTAGTCGCGACTGGGAACTGAGTAGCGCGGGGCCGCCGCCGCCATCATAGCTTTGAAGGACTCCGTTTCCACAACCCTATACGGCAGAATCTCAAGGCTGATAAATTTCGCTATGTGGACGGTTAACGCTTGAGCGTGCGGGTGCGTGGCGGCGTACTTGCGCTTGCGCTCAAAGACTTGCGCTAGCGACGGCTGGACGGTGCGGTGCGAGACATTGCTGGATGGGGCCGAGAACAGCGGAGGTGAGGGTGTGGGTGCAGGCCAGGAGACGGTAGTGCCTGTGTCCTCAGAGGGGGGTTGGATCTCAGTGGCAGGTTGGGGCACAGGGGGAGAGGCAGCGGTGCAAACTGGAGGTGGTGAACGGCCTTCGTCCCACCTTGTGGGGTGCTTGGCCATCATATGTCTGCGCATGCTGGTGGTGGTGAGGCTGTTGGTGGTGGCTCCCCGGCTGATCTTGGCGCGACAAAGGTTGCACACCACTGTTCGTCGGTCATCAGGCGTCTCTGTGAAAAACTGCCAGACCTTAGAGCACCTCGGCCTCTGCAGGTGGCATGGCGCGAGGGTGCGCTTTGGGAAACAGTTGGTGGATTATTCGGTCTGGCCCTGCCTCTACCCTTGGACACCACACTGCCTCTTGCAACCTGCCCTGCTGCTGCACTTGCCTCCCCCTCTGAAGACCTGTCCTGAGTAGGCGTTGCAAACCAGGTGGGGTCAGTCACCTCATCGTCCTGCTGCTCTTCCTCCGAATCCTCTGTGCGCTCCTCCCTTGGACTTACTGCCCTTACTACTACCTCACCGATAGACAACTGTGTCTCATCATCATCGTCCTCCTCACCCACTGAACCCCACTCACCCCGGGAACTTTCCAATGGTTGGGCATCAGTGACGATAAACTCCTCTGGTGGGAGAGGAACCACTGCTGCCCAATCTGAGCAGGGGCCCGAGAACAGTTCCTGGGAGTCTTCCCGCTCCTGAGCATGTGTCATTGTAGTGGAGTGAGGAGGCTAGGAGGAAGGAGGAGCAGCAGCCAGAGGATTCGGATTTGCAGCACTGGACGGCGCAGAACTGTGGGTGGATGATAGGTTGCTCGAAGCACTTTCTGCCATCCACGACAGAACCTGCTCACACTGCTCATTTTCTAATAAAGGTCTCCCGCGTGGACCCATTAATTGTGCGATGAATGTGGGGACGCCAGAAACGTGCCTCTCTCCTAATCGCGCAGCAGTCGGCTGCGATACACCTGGATCAGGAGCTCGGCCTGTGCCCACACCCTCACTTGGGCCTACGCGTCCTCGGCCGCGTCCACGTCCTCTAGGCCTACCCCTACCCCTCAGCATGCTGTATTACCAGTGATTTGATTTCCCAGCCAGGAAAGAAATTGGCGCCAGCCTGCAGGCCAAATAGAATAGTTGCCCTTTTTTTTAAAGGAAAGGCCCACTGCGTATATTCAATCAATAATAAATGTGTTGTGGCCCTGCAGTGTGTCACAGAACTGCAGTGTTGCACAGTTATTAACTACAGCAGAGCGGTGATTTCCCAGCCAGGAAATAAATTGGCGCAAGCCTGCTGTTAAACTTAGCTGGCTGCGTATGATTTTTGTTTAAGTTCTCCACCCAGCACACACGTACCCAGAACGCTGAGGACTGTCAGAGACAGGCCAAATACAATTTTTGCCCTTTTTTTTTAAAGGAAAGGCCCACTGACTATATTCAATCAATTAATAAATGTGTTGTGTGGCCCTGCTGTGTGTCACAGAACTGCAGTGTTATTAACTGCAGCAGAGCGGTGATTTCCCAGCCAGGAAATAAATTGGCGCAAGCCTGCTGTTAAACTTAGCTGGCTGCGTATGATTTTTTTTACGCTCTCCACCCAGCACACACGTACCCAGAACGCTGAGGACTGTCAGAGGCAGGCCAAATAGAATTTTTGCCCTTTTTTTTAAAAGGAAAGGCCCACTGACTATATTCAATCAATAATGTGTTGTGGCCCTGCTGTGTGTCACAGAACTGCAGTCTTGCACTGTTATTAACTGCAGCAGAGCAGTGATTTCCCAGCCAGGAAATAAATTGGCGCAAGCCTGCTGTTAAACTTAGCTGGCTGCGTATGATTTTTTTACGTTCTCCACCCAGCACACACGTACCCAGAACGCTGAGGACTGTCAGAGGCAGGCCAAATACAATTTTTGCCCTTTTTTTTTAAAGGAAAGGCCCACTGACTATATTCAATCAATTAATAAATGTGTTGTGTGGCCCTGCTGTGTGTCACAGAACTGCAGTGTTATTAACTGCAGCAGAGCGGTGATTTCCCAGCCAGGAAATAAATTGGCGCAAGCCTGCAGGCCAAATAGAATTTTTGCCCTTTTTTTTCAAGGAAAGGCCCACTGCGTATATTCAATCAATAAAATATGTCTTCTGGCCCTGCCTACACAATTCTGTCCCTGGAGTATTACTGCAGGGCGCAATGCTCTGCACGGCCGATTTGGAAAAAAAAAAATGTGCAACACTGCTAACAGCAGCCTCCACAGTACTGCACACTGTTAGATGTGGCCCTAAGAAGGACCGTTGGGGTTCTTGAAGCCTACACTAACTCCTAACACTCTCCCTGCCTAACCACCACTTCTGTCCCTGTAGTATTACTGCAGGGCGCAATGCTCTGCACGGCCGATTTGGGAAAAAAAAAAAAAAGTGCAACACTGCTAACAGCAGCCTCCACACTACTGCACACTGTTAGATGTGGCCCTAAGAAGGACCGTTGGGGTTCTTGAAGCCTACACGAACTCCTAACGCTCTCCCTACAGCAGCTCCAACACTATAGCACTGTCCCTCAGCTATCTCACAACGCATCTGAGGCGAGCCGCGGGAGGGGCCGACTTTTATACTCGGGTGACATCTGATCTCCCCAGCCACTCACAGCAGGGGGGTGGTATAGGGCTGGAACATCACAGGAGGAAGTTGTAATGCCTTCCCTGTCTTTCAATTGGCCAGAAAAGCGCGCTAACGTCTCAGAGAGGAAAGTAAAAGTAACCCGAACATCGCGTGGTGCTCGTTACGAGTAACGAGCATCCCGAACACCCTAATATTCGCCCGAGCATCAAGCTCGGACGAGTACGTTCGCTCATCTCTAATTATAAACAATTGATACAAATGCATTGTCAATAACTGTCTGATGTCTCGAATTCATGGGCATCACCAAATATAGAGTTCCTGCCTTGGAGATGCTTTGCCAGCCCATCACTATAGCCTCCTTAAGTTGCTGCTTGTTTGTGGTTCTCGCTCTGCTTTTAGTTTTGCCTTCAGTAAGTGAAAAGCTCAGTTAGGTTGAGGTCAGATGGCTGACATAGTCATTATAAAAGTCATTGGGTTGATTTTGCAATATGCTTTAAAAAATTATTCATCTATACTGTGAAGCATAGTTTTGTCATTTTTGCAGCATTTGACTGAATCTCAGTAGAATTTATCACACCATAAGGGCGCCCACCCACTGGCGTTTGCGTTTCCCGCGATTTTTCCGCGCGTTTTTCGCGGCGTTTTCGCGGCGTTTTCGCGGCTTTTCCGTTAATTTCCATTGTCATTCATGGGTGCATTAGGAGAAAAATAAGGACACATATGCAACTGACAGTTCCTATGTTAAAAACGCAAACGCAACGCAAAAAAAACGCCAGTGGACAGGAACACATGTTATCTCTATGCCTGTGCAGGAAAAACGCAAAACGCAAAACGCAGGTAAAAAAACGCCAGTGGGTGGGCGCCCTTACTTCGTAATTCATCCTGCTACATGTATCCACAGTCACATCATCCATAAACACAAGTAGCCCGGTTCAATTAGCAGCGATACATGCCAATGCCATAATACTGCCTCCACAATGTTTGACAGATGATGTGGTATGCTTCAGGACATGGACACTTTCTTTCCCCCTTCATACTGCTGTCTTCCATCATGATGGTACAAGTTGATCTTGGTTTTATCTGCCCAAAGAATCTTCTTCCAGAACAGGGTAGTTTTATTCTTCTAGACATTTTATCTGACCTTTCTGTTCTTGAGTGTTGCCGTAGCAATGGCTTATGTCTTGAGGTAAATCTTCTGTATTTATATTTATGAAGGTAACTCTTGATTGTAGACTTTGACAATGATATGTCTACCTCCTTAAGAGTATTCATGATTTATGAAGATGTTTTCTTTATCACGGAAAGAATTCTGAAATCATCCACTGTAGTTGCTTTATGTGTTCTTCCAGGCCTTTTGATGCTGCTGCCCTGTCTTTTTAAGAATGCACCAAACTGTTTATTTGGACACTTCTAAAATGTCTACCCTGTCGCTCTTTTAAGCCTAAAGATGGCCTTCGTCACTTGCATTGACACCTCTTTAAACCACATATTAAGAGTTCCCATGAAAAGCCACTACATGCAAATGTAATGGAAGACCTCTTTCTCAGATTTAAAGGGGTTATCCTGTGAAAAATATGTTTTATATTTAAATCTAGCCCATAATTCTAAACGTTTTTTCTATTTACACCTATTTAAAACAAGTTTCTATCCCAGATATTATAGGGCGTATGTTAGTATAATACCACCTGCTGTTTCTATTGAAGAACCTTTCTGTGTTCAGTGCACCTCAGTAAATATTGCACTGTGGTCACACCTACTCTGCAGCAATGCTGTCTTAAGTCCCTTTTACACACAATGATTATCGCTCAAAATTCACTTAAGGGTGCCTGCACACGAACGGAATTTCCAGCGCATTATTTTAGGCACATTATGGCCGCCTGCACACGAGCGGAAATCCCGCCGCGGGATTTCCCGCGGGATTTCCGCCGCTGAAAGTTTGCATAGGAGTGCATTAAAATACGCACTCCTATGCAGACGGCCGCGGTTTGGCCGCGCGAAATCTCGCGCGGCAAACGAACCGCGGCATGTCCTAATTTTCTGCGGGGCACGCACTCACCCGGCCGTCGGCTCCGGTCTGCGCATGCGCCGGCTGCGCGGCAGCCGGCACATGAAAGAGCCGGGGCCGCCAGGCGCGGGTGAGTACGCGCTCGTCCCTGCAGGCGCTCGGGTCGGATCGCGTGGCCAGAATTCTCGCTGCCGGATCCGACCCGCTCGTCTGCAGGCGGCCTAACTGCCCCAGACCGCAGCCAATATACTCCTATGAAGATCCGCAGTTGTTCCCAGACGGACAGATTTGTATCGCGTTTTTTCACGCACGTGAAAAAATCTGCGACCTGTTCTAATTTGGGTCGGATTCTGCGCGTGAAGCCTCCAATACAAGTGAATGGGTGCGTTTTTTCACGCAGTACATCCGGAGTGCAGCTGCAGATGGAGTCACTGGTTGCTATGACTACAGGAAGTAGGCATGGTAGGAGGCGTCCCAACACACAGCAGAGCTTCACAGGCAAATTTGTAGAGGGAGATAGGTAGTATTTCTTGCCAATGCAGGATGTAAGAATGCAAAATCTGTAGTAATGAATTCCTCTTGTGAATTTTTTTGCAGTGACTGAAATAAAGTCACGCTGGAGAAGCGCCTGAAAAAAGTTACATGGATCAACCATGCCCACAAAGACATCTGCTCACCGGGTGAAAGCATGTTGCCAGAATAATTTAACGGTGCTCGCACAAGCAAGAGGGACAAAACAGAGTCTGGGTGTTGGTTTTTAAGCTGTTTTCCAAGGAATGGGCAGTTCTCTAGGGGTTGGGTTTACAATAAGAGGTGTCTGCTGGTTTTTCTGCGCGTTTTTTTCCGCAACACATCCGCGTATATCCGCGCGTGATTTTTCACATATCCGCACCTATCCGCAAGCACATTTAGGTACCATACGCGCGTGAAAATCCGCTAGCGGAATCCGGAACGCTCGTGTGCAGGCGGCCTAAAAGCCATCTTTTGAGTGATAATCGTTGTGTGTAAATGTGCCCATCTTTCATTTTTCTGTTGAACGATAATTCTATGTTTGGCATAAAATCCATTGTTTGGCAGAAGAGCTGATAAGAAGGACCGCATGCTGTGTTCTGCCCTGGGAGAGCTGTTTACATTGTCTCAGCTGTCAGCCCCGTGGTAGAACAAAGGGAATATATTCAGTGAACAAACCACCCGCTGTTCTCTGAATATAGCTCCGGGAAGCTCACACACATTGCTTAAGCTACTAATTGGTACTGATCGGCATTAGTACCAATTACTAGTTTATGCAAAGTCACCGGCCACCAGAATACAGATGAAGACTGACGGGGATGGGGAGAAGAGCCATACAGCAATTCTAGGTGAGTTAATTTTTTTTTGTAACAGCTAGGGATGATTTTCGGGGTAGGGCTTATATTTCAAGGCCACCCCCACTCTCCCCCAGAAATCACCGCTTCATCCCATTGCAGTGCCAGTCCCATTGAAAGCAACAGGATAGCATCGTGGTCCTCTGCCACAGCTGTCACAGCTGTGGCAGGGGATTCTTTTATCCCCGTGGGAAGTCCCATCATCACTGAACACTTTGACAGTGCTGTCACAGTGTTTAGTGATGAGGAGACTCCCCACGGGGATTAAAGGAACATTACACAATGTCTTTACACGCAACTCGGACCTTACCGCATGTCCTATCTTTTGCAGGTATGAGTATTTTGCGCCTCTAAAAAACGGACATGTGAACGCTTTATAGGAAACTAATGGCTCTACTAGACGCGATTTTTTTGTACACATAGGCATAAATTGTATAAGCCAACTAGCCACTTCACGATGACCTCTTTTTAATGGGACCCTACACTACTTGCCTTCCAAACTGCATGCAATGTTTCCCTTTATCTCCCCCAATTGCTGGCACTTTAAGACAAAAGAAGGCTCATGTGTATATATATATATATATATATATATATATATATATATATATATATATATATATATGTTTTGGCATTGCCTGTGCTTGGGTGGACTTTTAGTGGAGAGTACATGAGCTTATCTGTGAAATTCTTTATATGGACCTGACAAAATCTCAATCCTTATATCTACTCTATACTAATGAAAACTTACCGGAGGTACTGAAACATCTAATTAATGTTACTAGGCAGTCCACGTCTATTACAAAATGAGCAGCTTTTTATTTTACCCATGCCCTTCCCAGCATATCATTCGGCAAACTCAGTATTTGCATATTTGCTGAAAAACATGAAGTGTCCAAATACTTTTGTCCATATAGTGTACAGAGAAGAAAAACACAGAAGCACACACATAAGTATAAAAACACATTAAATCAAAAAAATCCCCACATAATGATCCGAATCCCTGAAAGCATAATGCAAATTCAAATAGATGTATACCACTAGATATGTCCTGGGCAATAGCCATCAATACATCTCCAGTATAGCCCTCATAGCATTTTAACTACCTATTAATGGTATAAGGCTCCCCAGAAATCCACAATAGTGTGGGGACTAGACCCCTGATGCATGTTTCTGATGCACCTTCTTCAGAGCAGTACTGCCATCCACAAATTTTATCCCTTAAATAGTGTCCAAGTAGTTGAGCACACCTGTTAGTAATCCACATCCTTGGAAACACCCCTACACCTTCTTACAAAAGTCTTCCTTCATTGAGAATAGTGCATCATATGTAAGGGTGTACCAATATGGTGCTCATTCAGGTTAATGAACATATGCAAGACTGACTTAGGTCACAGAAAAGGAAAAATTTTTTTGTATTGATCAAACTGTCCGACAGTCAGTCTCGTGATGAAGATCCCTGTCACAGGTGACATAATGGCACATATGTGGACTATGCAGGGAAGCCGAGGGTGACATGCAGCTCTCATGGAGCAATGCTTAATCAAAATGAAGAAGACTTTGCATCCATACAGAGACTACAAGAATGCCGTCCGCAATGCTGCAAGGCCCACCATGCGCACAGTCACACTCTGACACATAGACAGGAAAAATGGACTACATACGATAAAAAATGTGTGTAAAGCAAGTACAACATTATGGCAACTTTAGTAGCAATCTCTTAAAGAGAAAGGGGGAAAAAACTTCACAATGTGAACATGAGTGAAGTCAGTTTAAAAAAAAATAATTAAAAATACATGGCACTGAAAAAGTGGAGATATTTAAGTGTAAATAAAACCTAATATGCAAATTACTGCAGTATATAATACAAAAGATAAATTAAATCTAATTGTGGAATGAGGGATAAGGAATCCTAGTCTGACTCAATAAATTAAAACACTGTTCAAATAAGCATTAAGATCATCACAACAGTATGGCAACCTTGACAACAATCTCTATAAGAGCAAAAAAAAAACCCCTGGTAATAGTGAGTGATACAAGCATAACAGTGAGTCAAGAGGAGATATTGAGGTACACATGAAAATGACGATGCAATTTAATGCAATAAAGTGATACAATAACTAAATAAAATCTAAAAGTGAAATGAGTGCAGCAAATGCTAGCCTAACTCCAAAAAATAGGACACTATACATAAAAATATTACTAGATCTGGAAGGAAAAAAATGATAAGCTCAAAATAAGTCGCTAGTCCTTCCGTCCATAACTGTAGAGTATGAATGCTTCGTGGATCAGAGGGATGTGTAAATCCACAGTCTTCTCCAAATATGCAAAAAACAAAAACCAGACAATACAAAAGAGAAAATAAAATAAAAAACTTAAAACTGGACATAATAGAGATATGGAGCTATAGCAACGATGAGAAGGAAAGGGACTCATTCAGCCCTTTAGGGAACATGGTATCCAAATGAACTATCCAAAAACACTCCTATTATACCAACAGTCTCTTGATGTCCTCCCCCTGCCCACGATGCCACAACTAACCCTCTCAATTCCCTGCACCTTAACTCCCTGCGGCTTTTCTTACATCACTACGGCATATGCAGGATGCGTTTGTGTCTTCGTGGAAACCTTGGATCGTATTTCAAGACTCAACAAGATATAGGTCCATCTTGAATGGAACAGCCTAACCTATTAATTGTTCCCATTACCCCCAAGCAACTCCACCTCCCATTTTTTTCTTTCCCCTTTCCTCCACCTCTCCTACTTTTCTTTTTCTTTGCTTTTCCTCTTTCTTTCCCTTATTCTCCTTTTCTTTCTAGCTAGTACTTTCACTGTATGTTGAGTTCTACTTGGTTTATTCTTAGTTATACTGCATGTAATGGTTTATATTGCATTAGTGGCCCCTTCCTTGTTTTGGAGTGTCCTTCTACCTACTGCTTACTTCACTGTAGTTCTCTTTATTGTGTGTGGAGGAGTTGAAAATACAATTCGTCTTATGAAACTCATATAGTGACTTTTTCATCATGTATGATAGGCTATTTTTCTCAGATGGCCACAAATCCTTTGTATATGCTGCCTTATCCAAATCGTGTGTTCTATATGTTGCTCCATATGGTATGTTATTCACATACCTGGTGGAGCAGAAAGAGAAGCAGGACTGAGAAAGGCCACTCTCGAAATTTAAGCATTTTTACCATGATTTAGTACACGTCACAGAGTTTGACAGCACATTTTAACTCACCCCATCATTGTATTTTGACAGATTTCATGCATTTGCTTAAAGGGTAGTGAGTGCAATACTTCAATATTGTATATTGTACCTGATTTTCCCTTCCAGGGTAATGCCACCAGAGAAGATGAACATTGGGTATTTTGATTTAATTAATTGTAACCACCAAGGTAGTTGACTCTTTGAAGTAAAGCTTAAGTGTTATATTGAAACTTTTTGTGCTCCTTGTGCATCATTCAACATCATCCAAACTTGCTTGCAGCCTGAATACCATTCTGGCCTCCAAGGGCCTCTGTGTGGCATTACAAAAACTCAACAATTGATACCAAATCAAAACCATTTAGGTTCTGAATTTGTCATGAATAATGAGATAACAGCCCACAATTGCTTATCAGTTAATAGCCCAATTACTTTTGAACCTGTGAAAATGAAGGAGCTATGTAAAAATCACTGTGACTCTAACATGGTTAGTTAATACAATATTTTTGTTAAACCCATTGAATTAGGACTGAAAGCCTACATATCAATGACTTATTGATGGCTAATGGTTTCAATTCCACTTTGGTGTTATACAGAGGCTAAATGATGAAAATTGTCGGTAAATAATGCGGAGCATAAAGAATTTTGAATATATTTACTATTCATTAAACATATTTTCTCTATTTTTATTTCAGATGCATTCCGTACATAATTTATACAAATCTACATTTATTTGAAGGTAGTGTATCATGCTAAATCTGAAATGTGAGTTAGAGATATTTCTTTACATATGATTGTCCAGAGACAATGTACACTAAAAAGTGTCCGGTAATTAAAATGGAACCTTTCACTGTTATTCTTTCTGTGGAAATTTAAATGATGACCCAAATTAAACTTGCATAGAAGAGTACATCATTTTCATTACTTTATGTCCTTCCACGGTGATTGAACTTCTGTCTATTCAATGGCTATATTAAGACTAGGATCAATAATGGCTGTCACCTCTTTCTGCTAATTACAGTAGCATCATTTCAATGTTTAATCATAATCTAATTTATAGAAGTAAAGCATTATGAGTTTTCATACTTTTTGTGACATTATGATTTCACTTTTGTAAAACTATAAATGATGTATTTTATACTAAGTCTTACTATGTTTTCTATGCAATGGCTAGTGAAACAGTGGTTGGTAATAGATCTAAATGTATAAACAGAGCCTCAGTTGTACAGAGATAGATTGTTTCTGAAGGAGAAATTGATTTCTATGGTGTAAAGATAAACTCCTGTATTATAAACATGCAGTGAACGGGGTCACTAGCAGTAATGTCAAGCAGAAAATATTTGATTTACTAAACATGATGTTAATAATTGGTTTAATTTCACATTGTAAAAAAGAGCCTAGTTATATCCATAATATAAGCAATTATGGTAATGCAGAAGTGTAATTTATACCTCCGACCATCTTAGTTGAGATGTTTGTAATTTTTTAAAAATTTCGGTTTTATTATATTTTGGTTGATACTATCGATATTGTTGGTGAGGTGTGACAGCTTATCTTGTTACTTATTACTATGGTATTTCTTAAACCATTTGCATGTCTTCAATCAATGTTTTCCCAAGCCATCATTTTCAGTTAATTTGTATAGAGGGTCATAAAAACAAAAAAGGATTTAAAAAAATGGCATACTCTTCTCCATCAGGCTGTTTCTAGTACTGCACTTTTTACCCAGTGAATTTGGCTGAGCTGCAATGCCATACATGGACAGGAGTGGTGCTGTTTCTAGGGAAAGAAAACATTTTTTTTCTAATCTTGGCACCTCCTTTAAATACGTTAGCTAATGCTATACATCATATTTTTTGCTATATGGCATAGTTGCAATGACAATAACATTAGTGATAATTTTCTTCTGTGCACTGGTGTTTGAAAGCAACAGTTCTCAAATTGTGTTCTACTAGTCATATTTGAGTATTGTTCTTCCAGCTTTGTAAGAAATGGAAAATGTGATCATATTTACAAAATGTATTCTTAAGAAAATGTACTTGGTGTACTGGAGAATAATCCTTTGCTATATAATCTATACAAAGTAACCTTTATAGAACAAGGGCACCTTCAAAGATTAACCCCTTGAGTGGCGGGTTTCCTACCACCCTGTCGTGCCCACCAGGGCAGGTTTTTTAAAATGGTCTAATCATTGCATTTCAACTAATTTTGCAGTTGCGTCTCAAGAGCCATAACTTTTTCATTTTTCCATTGACATGGCCATATAAGGGCTTGCTTTTTGCGGGACAAGTTGTGATTTTTTAAACAGGGGGGAGGAAAAAAAGAAATGGGGAAAAAAGAAAAAAAGGGGCCATGTCATTAAGGGGTTAAATAATGTATTAACTTCCTTCTCTGGGTCATTACGACGCATGGATACCACATGTGTGATTATATTTTTGATTTTTTTACAAAGTAAAGGGAGACAAGTGTTTTTATAATTTTTTAAATAATTTTTTAACTTTTTTTTTATTTTATTTTTTTATTTTTTTATTTATTTTTTGTCCCTTTAGGGGACTTCCACAGGGACCCATCAGGACCCCTGATCACATTCCGGGGGTCTGATGGTGACAGCCCTTTACATGCTGCAGTGACAGCCCTTTACATGCTGCAGTCACATAGACTGCAGCATGTAAAGGGTTAACACAGCAGAAATCGGAGGTTTTCTCTGATCTCTGCTGTAAGAACTAGTACCTAGCTGTCCTCTGACAACCAAGCACCAAGCTCTCCCTGCCACAGAGACCATCGTCTTGCTTCTGACAAGCCGATGGTCTCTATGGCAACCTGTAAACAAACCAGTGCAGGAGACTTAGAAACAGGAGGTTGCCGGCACATCGGCAATATCTTCTGCTGGTTTTTCAAAGCCCTTGCACTGCTCTGTGTGGGTCTGTGCAGGCAGAGCACACTGTCACAGCTTGTGGCATTGTGCTCTGCAGCTCCCATAGTGATACATAGCCCGGAAATCTTCCGGGGTATATCACTATGGGCAGAGGAGCTCGTCCCGGAAAATTTCCGGGCGTGCCACTCAAGGGGTTAAAGGAAACCAAAAGTCACAAATGCCTAATCAAATATCAAAATTATTTGTATTATTGTTTCTATCACAAATTGCAGTATATTAATTTAAAATAGAGGATAAAAATATTAGTTATAGGATAAGGAAGCACAGACCTGATCAAAATTGTGACAACAATGTGAAACCTTATTGTCACACGGTAGATAAACTATATTGTCAAAAGATAATTTCAGAAAGTATCCCATCTTTCACCTGTCACTGCAAAACTGTAATAACTAAGTTAATTAATAGTGCAAAAGATACTCCAGTAATAATGTAAGTGAAATACTATATATGACAACAAAACTTACATTAGCTCAAATTATATCACTAAAGTTATCAATGGGTATACACTTCTTAACATAAGTGCCTAAACAAGGGTCGCCATAATTATAAACCAAGGGAAAGTCTATAGATTAAATAAATCAGTTTCTTACCGCTGGTTGTCATACAGTTGGAAGGAGGAGACAGAAAAAAGTATGTACTTAACACACAATTGACTATGCACAGCTTTGTCGGGAGCACAATGAAATAAAACGCAAGGAATATATTTAAAAATAGGACAATAGTTCACAGTGTATACTCTATGTGCTGCCCCCAAAACTTGTGACAAAAAGTTAAGGCTAATGAGCCATGCATGTATTTCCCACATCATTGCACTCTTTGTCAAAATGACCTGTATGTAATTTACATAGGCTCAGGAGACAACTAGCATGTGTCTGTGCCAGACTACATGGCTAAAAGAAGAATAAGATATAGTATAGTGAATGAGACAGCTCGATCTGGGCGAAAACGTGTGTAGCTGGGTAAAGAACTAGCTTGGAGATAGAAAGCATAGGGTGTTAATAAATGGTTTGTACTCTGATTGGGCCACCATTGCTAATGGGGTGCCACAGGGTTCAGTACTAGGCCCCATTCTGTTCAATATATTTATCAATTACCTGATAGAGGGAATGCACAGTAAAAAAAAACAATATTTGCAGAAAGTACAAAATTATACAAGATAATTAATACAGCGGAGGACAATGTACGGCTGCACATGGACTTAGATAAATTGGGGATTGAGTAAAAAAATGGCAAATGAAGTTTAACATTGATAAATGTAAGGTTATGCACATGGGCATGAGAAACGGATGTCACCAATATACACTAAATGGAGTACTGCTAGAGAAAAGTGATATGGAAAAAGAATTGGGGTTTCTAGTTGACTGTATATTTAACTGGAGCAATCAATGCCAGTCAGCTGATACAAAGTCAAATAAAGTTTTGGGGTGCATTAAAAGAGCTATAGGGGTGAGGGACGAGAACATTATTCTTCCACTATATAAGGCACTTGTCAGGCCTCACAGGGAATACTATGTACAATTCTGGACACCAGTACTCAGAAAAGACATTGCAGTGTTTGAGGGGGTTCAAAGAAGGGCAACTAAACTAGTAAACTGAATGGGAGGACTGGAATACCCAGAGAGGCTATCAAAATTGGGAATATTCACCCTAGAAAAAAGACGGTTAAGGGGCGACCAAATGACTAAGTATGAATATATTAGGTGGCAATTCAAGTATTTCTCCCATGATCTGTTTATACCCAGGTGTTATGTCTTTCACACCTGGGGAGATCAGCAGAATCCATGTTCTCAGAATGCGGTTACGGATAACAGATTGTGAATCTACTAGACCACCCAACCAAGTTGAAACCTGTCCTGGAGTGCTTGGCAGTTGACTCCTCAGATAGAGGGACTGCAGCCAGGAATTTAGGACAAACTCAGATTCAGGAATACCGACAGACCTCAGAGTCAGAAATAAAGACAAATCCCAGACTGCATACACAGAACTCAGAGAGCAGGGCAGAACTGAGAAGGAATAGACAGAACTATGAAACAAACTTGGAACAAAGACTCAGGAATAAAGGCAGAACTCAGAACAGAGAGATGGATAACATACTTGCGGACAGACAGTAGCAAGACAGACAGGCAGCCAAACACCCAAAACACTCACCAACATACCCGCACGAATAAACAGCTGGAATTGCAATAATAAGTATGAGGAATTAGTTTATGGATTTGCCAAGTCACATAAGCCATGAGCCCACATCAATGGTCCTCATTGTCTCTCAGTCCCTATTCTAATGAGACAACTCAACTAACCCCAGGATACCTACCTGCATACAGGACGATTGCCCCAATAGGGATGGCCCAGCACTGGAAGCTAACTAACTAGCCCTAGATGGTAAATAATCCCAGCAGCACAGGTATACAAGCACAAATATACAGATACAGAACTGGTAAGAATGCCAGCCCAGTCAGATTAGAAGGCCTAAAAGAAACAGGAATACAAGACTGCTCACACTACAAGAGGAAAACTAGCAGACTTTGACAAAGGAGCTGGTGTATACATAAGCAACAAACCGGAGAGATTGGCTCAATGGAGCAAACCACAGCCAGCACAATCAACCACACCTATGAAGCTGAGCTGCTGGGAAAACCTGCAGAACAACAGATCCCAGCAGAACGCTCTAACACCAGGACTATGATGCTAACAAGAGGGCATCCTCTATGGTTAGGAAAGAAGGTTTTATCACCAGCACAGAAGAGGGTTCTTTAGTGTAAGAGCAGTGAGACTGTGGAACTCTCTGCCTGAGGATGTGGTGATGGCAAAATCAATAGAGAAGTTTAACCCCTTAACGACCGCCCCATCGGGAAACTACATCCTCAGAAAGTGGGCTTTAATCCTAGAGGACGTAGTTTTATGCATCCTCTTTGGATTGACGCCCACTTGCCTGAGGACGTGACAGCTCCATGCTGTCAGTGCCCGCAGGTAGCCGACAGCATGGAGCTGTCATCCCAGGATGCGGGCAGTCACCCACGGCATTGCGATCGGCGCTATCCAATGGATAGCGCCAATCGCAAAAAAGTAAATAAAACAGTGAAAAAAGTTAGATATTCAGCTGCCCTGATGGATCCGATCCATCAGGGCAGCTGAAAATACTCACCCGGCTTGTCCACGGTGTCCCCCGGAGATCGGGTCCTCCCGGACCCGCCGCTGGCCTTCTGCATCAGGCGCATGCGCAGAATCCCGGGAGCCCCCGGCAAATTTAAAAACTCCTGGCTCACGGCTCCTGAAGGTAGCCGGGAACCAGGAGGTGTTACCGGGGACTGCTGTGGGCAGTCCCCGGTCACGCGATCGCCGCTATCCATTGGATAGCGGCGATCGCGAAAAAGTTTTAAAAAGTTTTTAAAAAGTAAAGTTTCACCTCCCCTCATGGATCGGATCCATGAGGGGAGGTGAAAATACTCACCTCGGATCCTCTGCAATGTCCCGATGTCCCGGGACCCGAAGTGCCCGTCTGCGCATGCGCGCCCGATGTCAATGCACAGAGGGTCTTGAGCACCGGGAAATTTAAAATCCCTCTGCTCATGGCTGCCATATGTAGCCAGGAGCAGAGAGATGTCACCAGGGACATGATCACTGTCATCCAATGGATGACAGTGATCATGTAAAGTAAAAAAAAGTGTAAAAAATAAAAAAAAGGGGTAAAAAGTTAAAAAAAAAGTTTTAAAAAGTTAAAAAAGCTGGCATTTCATCTCCCCCCACAGATCATATCTGTGAGGGAGGATGAAATAACGTACCTAAGCCCCGCGGATTTATCCGTGGACCTTACCCCAGCTTCTGCGCACGTGCTCGTCGCCACAATGGCAGGCGCATGCGCAAAAGCTGTGATAATTTAAAATCTCCCTGCTCCTGGCTACAAAACTTAGCCAAGAGCCTGGAGATTTCACGGGGGACCGCGGTGAGCGGTTCCTGGTCACGTGTTCTCCATTATCCAATAGATAATGGCGATCACGTAAAAGTAAAAAAAAGGTGAAGGTTCATCTCCCCTCACTGATGCGCAGGAGTCAGGGAGCCCAGGAAAATTAAAATCTCCTTGCTCCCAGCGACCAACGGTCGCCGAGAGCCTGGAGCAGTGACGGGTGGCCTCGTTGAGCGGTCCCCGGTCACGTGATAAAAAGGTAGCGATCTACCTTAGGTCGGTCTCACATGACCGGATAGGAATTACGGATTCTGCATGCGTCTGATCCGCGGTAATACGCAGATCAATCGCATTGGATTACACAATTCCGCTCACATTAGCGGGTCGGAACTGCGTAATCCACTCGCAGAAAAGAGAACGCAGCAGGTTCTATTTTACTGCGGCTATCCGCAGCATAGAGCCTATTGTGCTCCATGGTCGTGGATATACCTGCTGCCCATGCGCAACTACGTTGTATACGGGCTGCGGGTACCCGCGTCATCGCTAAGCGACGTTGCGGGAAATGCAAACAAAAAAAAAAAGTACTGCGCATGACCGCCTGTGTGAGTAGGCAGTTATGCGTAGTACATTACGCGGCCGTACACAGGGTCACAGCCAGGCTCACAGTTGGGATCTACTGCGGGCCTCCGCAAGCGGATTCCGCCTATGGCTGCGTGAGCCCGTCGTTATTCAGACCACTGCCTGTAATATGTAATTTACAAGAAGCCCCAGGAACGCTTGCCTTCATGCAGTTCCAGAAGCACCTTGTTGAGCGCCTTCTGTGTGAGACCGCCGTACCTCATCAAGATTACGGAGACTCACAGAGCGCCACTTTTTACACCCCATACCCACTACTGAGGTCACGAAATACCCCAAAAAGCATGAGAGGAGGGGGATACACGTTTTTATTTCTCCATGTACCCATCCCAACCAGCCTCCGTAATTACCCCTGTCTTCGGAAATACTACACAGTTCACATTATTACTTTTATCTAAGATTTGGGGAACGCCGAAAAGGGTGTGGAGGGGGTGGGGGGGATGGATATTTTTAGGGAGTCAATTTTTATTCCGTACAAGTGGGCAATGGGGTCTGGAATTTATTCAGTTGTGCCCTGCAATCCAACGGGTGTTCCCTCCATTATGGGCCTAGCCATGTGTCCTGTAAGTAGATTAGGGCCACAATGGGTATGTTTTTGAACACGGGACAAACGGGGGTATCCATTTTGGGGTGAATGTCTTCATTCCTATGTACACTGTACAAAAAAAACTGTTTTTAAATTGACGAAATTGCCAAAAAAAAGAAAATCGTAATTTTTTACTTCTGCTTTGCTTAGATTTATTCAAATACTGTGGGGTCAAAATACGCAGTACACCCCTAGATGAATTTGTTAAGGGGTCTAGTTTTTAAAATGGGGTCATTTGTGGGGGTTCTTTATCATTTTGGATGCTCAATGGCTCTATAAGTGGGCGATGGGGCCTGGAATTTATTCCGTTGTACCCTGAAATCCAACGTGTGCTCCTTCTATTATAGGCCTAGCCATGTGTCCTTTAAGTAGATTAGGACCACAAGGGGTATGGTTCTGAACACGGGACAAACAGGGGTATCCATTTTGGGGTGAAAGTCTTCATCCCTATGTGTGCTGTACAAAAAAAAACAGTTTTTAAATTGATACAACTGCCAAAAAAATGAAAATTGTAATTTTTTTCCTACTGCTTTGCTTAGATTTATTCAAAAATTGTAGTGTAATAATACACAGTACACCCCTAGATAAATTCGTTAGGGAGTCTAGTTTTCAAAATGGGGTCATTTGTGGGGGTTCTCTGTTGTTTTGGCCGCTCAAGGGCTCTACAAGTGGGCAATGGGGCCTAAATCACCTTCATGCTAAATTTCTGTTCTGAAAGCCACCGAATACTCCTTTCATTTTGGGCCCCGTTGTGCATCCAGACAAAAGATTAGGGCCACAATGGGTATGTCTCTGAACACGGGACAAACAGGGGTATCTATTTTGGGGTGCAAGCCTTCATTCATGTGTGTGCTGTACAAGAAAAGCAGTTTTTAAAATGACAGAATTGCCAAAAAAACAAAAATCACATTTTTTTCCTTTTGCTTTGCTTGAATTCATTCAAAAACTGTGTGGTCAAAATGGGCAGTACACCCCTAGATAAATTCGTTAAGGGGAATAGTTTTCAAAATGGGGTCATTTGTGGGGGTTCTCTTTGGTTTTGGCCACTCAAGAGCTCTACAATAGTGCTATGGGGCCTAAAACGCCTTCAAGCTAAATTTATGTTCTGAAAGACACCGACTACTCCTTTTATTTTGGGTCCTGTTGTGCATCCAGACATAAGATTAGGGCCACAATGGGTATATTTCTGAACACGAGAGAAACGGGGGTATCCATTTTGGGGTGTAAATCCTCATTTTCATGGGCACTATAGGAAAAAAATATGTCTTTAAAATGACATATTTGCAAAAAAAAGAAATTTTATTTTTTCTCTAAATTTAATTAATTCCTGAAAAAAAACTGTGGGGTCAAAATACTCATGACACCCCTCAGTGGATACATTAAGGGGTGTAGTTTTTAAAATGTGGGCATTTGGGGGGGTATCTATTATTCTGACACTAATGAGCCTTTGCAAACTTGGCTTGGTGCAGGAAAACAAAGTGTTCCTCAAAATGCTGAAAAGTAATGTTAAATTTGTACATCATCTAAATGGTTAAAAAAGCACAAAAGTTTTTCAAATGTGCATTCAGAATAAAGTAAACAGATGGAAATACATATCTTATCAAAAATTTGTACAGTATGCTTGGACATATTTGAGATATTACAGTTGAAAATGTGAAAAAATGACAATTATTTCAAAATTTTCCCAATTTTGGCACTTTTAATAAATATACACAAATTATATCGGTCTCTTTTTACAACCAAAATGAAGTACAACATGTGGCGAAAAAACAATGTCAGAATCACTTGGATATGTAAAGCCTTTACGGAGTTATGCTACGTTGAACGACGCATGTCAGATTTCCAACATTTGGCTCCGTCACTAAGGCGCAAACAGGCTTCGTCACTAAGGGGTTAAGATAGGACTAGACAACTTTTTGGAGCACTACGATATTACAGTATATAAACATTAAATAAACAGAAGGGTTGGTGATCTAGGGGTCTTCAAACTGCCAGACTTGGATTCAGGTAGGAACTTTTCAAATGTTGATCCAGGGATTATTCTGACTGCCATTATGGAGTCTGCGAGAAATTTTTTCTCACAAAATGGAGTAAATTGGCTTCTAGCGCATAGATTTTCTTTTTGGTGGGGTGTGGGGGTGGAAGTGGGGGGAAACTGGCTAAACTGCATTGACATTTGTCTTTTTTCAGCCTAGCATAATATGTTACTATCTGACACCAGAGTAAATACTTGGAGGAAGTGTGACTCTTGTTTGACAAGTGCAAAAATCCCAAACATATATAAAATATATATAATTGTCTACATTTTGCATACGAGTTAACAACTAAACAATATCATACACCTACTATTTAAAAATACCTATACAAAACAAGTTAAAGTAACTGGTGTATATAACTTCAATTCATACAATGTTATCGGATGATAACATTGCATACTATACATCAATGATGCAAAAGTGAAAATTCACACATTCTAAAAGTGTACTACCCATGGAAAAACAAACAAACATTCACTCTTCTTACCCCTTCCCCCTTCAGCCCTGGCTTCCATTATCATCCAAAACCCAAAATTTTGTGCAATGTATGCAGTCCTTAAACAACATTCAGGGGTGCAACCTGCTTTATGAGATGTGTGCATGTTGTAACTACTTAGCTTAATCGAGACAGCAGCACCTAGGGAAAAAGGACTAGACCAACTTCACCCAAGAGAGATGAATAATCAGCAACTAGTGCTTGCAAATGCAGGTAGTCAGCAACAGTTCATGTGAATAAACCAATAAGGTGAGGAGTTTCTTATGGCAGGGTGTTTGCCTCACAAGTAGGCTCTGAACCATAGAACCAAAGAAAATCGTCCAAAGTGAAAGAAAGTATGGCAGCAGAACGATGTAGAAAAAAAAACAAAAAAAAACGTTATTCCTACATAATCAGTAAAACAAAGCAACATTTCAACCAAATAGTGGTCTTTATGAAGCTCGATAAATACCACCATTTAGTCGAAATGTCGCTTTGTTTTAATGATTATGGAGGAATAAAGTTTTTTTTTTATATCGTTCTGCTGCCATACTTTCTTTAACTTTGGATAATCAGCAACTAGTTAGAGCAGGGTTTGAAATATATAAACCCTATCTCAAAGGGATTGACCAGCCCAGGAAAACACAAACTACCTAGGGAAATTTAACATACAACTCCAATGACCCTTTATCAATGACGGGGGAACCGAAGGAGATAACAGACATACAATCACAAAAGTGTTATAATGTGGCTTGGACTGACCTAGTTCCACAAGTCCATTTTCGCCATACGGCTAGTATAGTATGGCCCTTTTTTATCTGTTGAGCTGTGAAAGTTCCTCCCCTCGGAGGAGGGGCCTTAGGATGTGGTTTAGTGGGATTCAACCTGTGGAAACTCTTAATAAGATAGTCAGTAAAGACATTTGCAGTTGGATATATCAAATATTGCAATGAATTCCTAACACAACGTGAATGAATTGTTCGGCTGACCTTAAACTGATGACTCCCATCTACAACACCTGGAGGAGAGGAAGATTCCCTAGTCACAGGATTAACATACTTCTTCACTAAAGATTTGTGAAAGACATCAGCATTCTTAAAGGAACTGAACCTGAAAATGGCAGGGTTTTTTACCTCTTTAAATTTTTATGGACCAATGAAATGGAGACCCAGTTTAAGATGACAGTTTAAGCTTAATGTTCCTAGTCGACAACCAAACCAAATCTACTACATGGAAATTAACACCCTCTGACTGATTTCTGTCTACCACCTTCTTGTAATCTCTCACTGACCTCCTACGAGTTTTCTGAACCTCCTCCCAAACTGTCACAATATGGGATGAAAATTCATTCTTATCAGGTACCTGAGAGGGAAATTTGGAAAAATAACCAAACCTGGATGATATCCATAAGTAAAGAAAATGGAGATTTACCAGTAGAGTACCAGTAGACTCCAGAAACCTATTGTTGAGTGCAAGCTCTGCCAAAGGCAAATACGGTGCCCAGTCTTTCTAATTGTCAGAAACAAAACACCATAAGTATTGTTCAAGACTCTGCTTTCATCATTCTGTTTGAACAGTTATCTCAGGATAATATGAAGAGGAGAAAGACAAATGACATCAGGAGATGCCAGAATTTAGACACAAACTAAACCCCACGATCCAAGATTATATTAAATGGCAACCCATGCAACCTGACAATAGGGGTTTAGAATAGTTTAGCTGAAGTCTTCACATTCTGAAGAATACGGAGAGCTGTTAAATGATACATCTTGCTGAACTGGTCCACAACCACCCAAACAACAGTATTACCCTCGGAGAGGAGTAAATCAGTGATTAAATCTATGGACAAGTGGGTGCAAGGTTTCTCCTGTATAGGCAAAGGCAACAACCTCCCATCCGGGAGATTCCAAGGGGATTTGGTTCGAGCACAAACATCACAAGAAGACACATAATTGTAAACATCACATCTCTAAGAAGGCCACCAATAGATTCTCATTATCAGTCTCCTGGTATAGTTAATCCCCAGATGTCCTACCAGAACAGAATTATGCATTTCAGATAGAAATTGCAAGCTTAAGTCTAACAGGAGAAAGAGTTTTCCATCTGGAAGACCAGAAGGAGGTAGATCCTGAGACTTATGAATCAGTTCCTCTAGATCCAGAGTCACAGATGACACAACTATCCCCTCAGGCAGAATGGGCACAGGAGGTTCATCTGAAAGAACCGGAAGAAAACTCATAGAAAGAGCATCAGCTTTGACATTCTTGCTACTGGGATGATATATGACAACAAAATTAAACAGAGAAAAGAATAATGACCAGGTTGAGTCTCTTTGCAGATTCCAAATACACCAGTTTTTTGTGGTTTGTAAAAAATGTCACCTTATGTTGAGCCCCCTCTAAGAGGTGATGCCATTCCTCAAAGTACCTCAATAATAAAGGCCTGAAACACAGCAGGAGCATTCATCAAGCCAAAAGGGGTTAACAGATTTTTAAAGTGCCCTTCGGGAGTATTAAAAGCAGTTTTCCACTCATCCCCTCTTCGAATTTTAACATGTGAATCCAATGACCCTTTATCAACGACAGGAAAACCCAAGAGGATAACAAATGTACAGCTTCAAAAGGGTTATAACGTGGCTAAGAATGACCTAGTGCCACCATGACCCTGATGCAGCTGTCGAGCCATGACAACCATCTTCTGACTGCTAAACTTTTTCTATCTTTCCATTGATGGGATTGTATGAAGGCTTGTTTTTTAAGGAATGACTTGTGCTCTCTATTGATACAATTTTGGAGTACATAAATGTTTTTTAATCACTTCTTCTTACAATTTTTTTGACTAAAAAAGTGCAATTCCAGTTGTGTGTATTTTTTTCTGACAAGTTTCACCAGGTAGGTCCTGCCCAACCTTTCTTGTATGTAGTATTATCTATGTGCAAAAAAGATAAGTCAAGTCCTATCTTTTCTTGCATGTAGCATTATCGCACAAGAATCCTGATGGTGGAAACAAAACTATTGAAATCAATGGTTTTGTTTTGTCCTGTTATGCGGCCGTGTTTTTCACGCTGCTACAGTAGAGTGTAAAACCAAGCTTCCATAGCAACCAATAGGTTGCTATGAAAGAGCTCACACAGACCCTTTTTAGAAGCACAGAATCTGTGCTTCTTAAAAATAACGGATAGCGAATGACGAATTGCCTGTCAGCTCTGTGGTGAGCGCTGTCCAGGGTGCATACCATAGGTTCCTATGGGAGCTTTGGAAGCACACAGCCCATACCACGAATGTGTGACCATGCTGCACAACAAAGCTAGAGACAGCCCGGTCACGCAATCTTTTCCCGCACGTCAGGAGCATGATTTACACGTTGCTTAGCAGTGTGTAAACCATGCTTGTGTGACCGCACCATTAGGGAGAGCTAATATTATGGCTTTTAAGTTTTCCTTCTGGAATATGCCCTTAGTTATTGCTAAATTGAAAAAGAAAATCGCATATATATGGGAGTAGGATAGGGCAGAAAGAGTTCATGTACTCGTTGTTAAGTCCATTAGGCCTTCCCTTCCCTAATTCCCCAGTTTAATAAGTACTAAATTTATGTTGTATGGTTACAAATATTTAAAAATCCTGTTTCCTTTGGGATGCTTGATTCTTGCAAAAGGTGATAGCGACTTTTTTCCGTTCCCCTCAGCCTCAGAGTTGGAATTTGTTGCTTGTAAGACACACAGGGAAGGGAGAGGCTGTCTGCCTCAAAGATGTGTGTAATGTATGAGGCTGATTGGTCTAATGCTTAAACACTAAGAAATGGGATTGAAATTGAAAATTGCACTGCTGATAACTGTAGTATTGCTGTTTGTGTTTTTTGTGATCTGGGCAACTTTAAGAGTTATTGCCAGTCTGAGAAAAGTCCACCTAGCTGTTCATTTCCTTGAATACTGCCAAGGGGGTAGTATGGAAAACGTGTTGCAGCATGGAAATTTATTTGCTTATTTAATTGTGATTAGAGATGAGCGAACGTACTCGTCCGAGCTTGATACTCGTTCGAGTATTAGCGTGTTCGAGTTGCTCGTTACTCGTGACGAGTACCACGCGATGTTCGAGTTACTTTCACTTTCATCTCTGAGACGTTAGCGCGCTTTTCTGGCCAATAGAAAGACAGGGAAGGCATTACAACTTCCCCCTGCGACGTTCAAGCCCTATACCACCCCCCTGCAGTGAGTGGCTGGCGAGATCAGGTGTCACCCGAGTATATAAATCGGCCCCTCCCGTGGCTCGCCACAGATGCGTTCTGACAGAGATCAGGGAAAGTGCTGTCTTGCTGGAGTTGCTATAGGGAGAGTGTTAGGAGTATTTTTGGCTTCAAGAACCCCAACGGTCCTTCTTAGGGCCACATCTAACCGTGTGCAGTAGTGTGGAGGCTGCTTTTTGCAGTGTTGCACTTTTTTTTTTGTATATCGGCCGTGCAGAGCATTGCGCCCTGCAGTAATTATACATAGTCCAGGGCCAGTAGTGGTGGTGAGGCAGGGACAGAAGACATATTTATTGAATATAGGCAGTGGGCCTTTCCAAAAAAAATCTATTTGGGCTGCCTGTGACTGTCCTCAGTGTACTGGGTTTGTGCTGGGGGTAGTTGTCCTCCTAATTCATACGCAGCCAGCTAAGTGTTACAGCAGGCTTGCACAAAATTATTTCCTGGCTCTGCTGTGCGTTCCGTAAGCGAAGTCAGCCTCCAACCACAGGCCAATAAGTGGCACATTTAATTACAGCGTTCTGTTTCTGCACTACTGGTAATACAGCATGCTGAGGGGTAGGGGTAGACCTAGAGGACGTGGACGTGGGCGAGGACGTGGAGGCCCAAGTCAGGGTGTGGGCACAGGCCGAGCCAGTGCGGTGGCCAGGGGTAGAGGCAGGGCCAGACCGAATAATCCACCAACTGTTTCCCAAAGCGCCCCCTCGCGCCATGCCACCCTGCACAGCTCAAGGTGCTCTACGGTGTGGCAGTTTTTCACAGAGACGCCTGACGACCGACGAACAGTGGTGTGCAACCTTTGTCGCGCCAAGATCAGCTGGGGAGCCACCACCACCAGCATGCGCAGGCATATGATGGCCAAGCACCCCACAAGGTGGGACGAAGGCCGTTCACCGCCTCCGGTTTGCACCACTGCCTCTCCCCCTGTGCCCGAACCTGCCACTGAGATCCAACCCCCCTCTGAGGACACAGGCACTACCGTCTCCTGGCCTGCACTCACACCCTCACCTCCGCTGTCCTCGGCCCCATCCAGCAATGTCTCTCAGCGCAGCGTCCAGACGTCGCTAGCGCCACTGTTTGAGCGCAAGCGCAAGTACGCCGCCACGCACCTGCACGCTCAAGCGTTAAACGTGCACATTGCCAAATTGATCAGCCTGGAGATGCTGCCGTATAGGCTTGTGGAAACGGAGGCTTTCAAAAGCATGATGGCGGCGGCGGCCCCGCGCTACTGGGTTCCCAGTTGCCACTACTTTTCCCGATGTGCCGTCCCAGCCCTGCACGACCACGTCTCCCGCAACATTGTACGCGCCCTCACCAACGCTGTTACTGCCAAGGTCCACTTAACAACGAACACGTGGACAAGCACAGGCGGGCAGGGCCACTATATCTCCCTGACGGCACATTGGGTGAATTTAGTGGAGGCTGGGACAGAGTCAGAGCCTGGGACCGCTCACGTCCTACCCACCCCCAGAATTGCGGGCCCCAGCTCGGTGCTGGTATCTGCGGCGGTGTATGCTTCCTCCATTAAACCACCCTCCTCCTCCTCCTCCTCCTCCAACGCAACCTCTGTCTTGCAATCAAGATGTGTCAGCAGCAGCAGCACGTCGCCAGCAGTCGGTGCCGCGTGGCGTGGCAGCACAGAGGTGGGCAAGCGTCAGCAGGCCGTGCTGAAACTACTCAGCTTAGGAGAGAAGAGGCACACGGCCTACGAACTGCTGCAGGGTCTGACAGAGCAGACCGACCGCTGGCTTGCGCCGCTGAGCCTCCAACCGTGCATGGTCGTGTGTGACAACTGCCGTAACCTGGTGGCAGCTCTGCAGCTCGGCAGCCTAACGCACGTGTCATGCCTGGCCCATGTCTTTAATTTGGTGGTTCAGCGCTTTCTGAAAAGCTACCCACACTTGTCATACCTGCTCGGAAAGGTGCGCCGGGTCAACGCACATTTCCGCAACTCCAAGACGGACGCTGCCACCCTGCGGACCCTGCAACATCGGTTTCATCTGCCAGTGCACCGACTGCTGTGCGATGTGCCCACACGGTGGAACTCTACGCTCCACATGTTGGCCAGGCTCTATGAGCAGCGTAGACAATTTTGCGCAAGCCTGCTGTAACGCTTAGCTGCGTATTAATTACGACTACTACCCCCAGCAGATAGATACTGTAGGCAGCGTATAATATTATGTATACTCTTTCCCTCTGGCGGGATGACAGCGCTGATGTAACAGAGACAGCAGATCCAGGAAACAATTTTGCGCAAGCCTGCTGTAACGCTTAGCTGCGTATTAATTAGGACTACTACCCCCAGCAGACACGCAGTAAACTGAAGATGGTCACAGGCAGCCCAAATGTAGTATTTTTCCCCAATTTTTTGGAAAAAGCCTCTGAGGACACAGGCACTACCGTCTCCTGGCCTGCACCCACACCCTCACCTCCGCTGTCCTCGGCCCCATCCAGCAATGTCTCTCAGCGCAGCGTCCAGACGTCGCTAGCGCCACTGTTTGAGCGCAAGCGCAAGAACGCCGCCACGCACCCGCACGCTCAAGCGTTAAACGTGCACATTGCCAAATTGATCAGCCTGGGGATGCTGCCGTATAGGCTTGTGGAAACGGAGGCTTTCAAAAGCATGATGGCGGTGGCGGCCCCGCGCTACTGGGTTCCCAGCTGCCACTACTTTTCCCGATGTGCCGTCCCAGCCCTGCACGACCACGTCTCCCGCAACATTGTACGCGCCCTCACCAACGCTGTTACTGCCAAGGTCCACTTAACAACAGACACGTGGACAAGCACAGGCGGGCAGGGCCACTATATCTCCCTGACGGCACATTGGGTGAATTTAGTGGAGGCTGGGACAGAGTCAGAGCCTGGGACCGCTCACGTCCTACCCACCCCCCGAATTGCGGGCCCCAGCTCGGTGCTGGTATCTGTGGCGGTGTATGCTTCCTCCACTAAACCACCCTCCTCCTCCTACGCAACCTCTGTCTCGCAATCAAGATGTGTCAGCAGCAGCACGTCGCCAGCAGTCGGTGTCGCGCGGCATGGCAGCACAGTGGTGGGCAAGCGTCAGCAGGCCGTGCTGAAACTACTCAGCTTAGGAGAGAAGAGTCAGACGGCCCACAAACTGCTGCAGGGTCTGACAGAGTAGACCGACCGCTGGCTTGCGCCGCTGAGCCTCCAACCGGGCATGGTCGTGTGTGACAACGGCCGTAACCTGGTGGCGGCTCTGCAGCTCGGCAGCCTCACGCACGTGCCATGCCTGGCCCATGTCTTTAATTGGTGGTTCAGCGCTTTCTGAAAAGCTACCCACACTTGTCATACCTGCTCGGAAAGGTGCGCCAGCTCTGCGCACATTTCCGCAACTCCAAGACGGACGCTGCCTAGCCGTGCCAACCCTCTGCAGTGTGTGCCTGCGGTTCCTCCTCATGGCAGACGCACTTATAAATAGACATGAGTGTGGCGTGGCATGAGGGCAGCTGAAGGCTGCGCAGGGACAATTTGGTGTGCGCTGTGGACACTGGGTCGTGCAGGGGGGGGGGGTTCGGCAGCATGTAACCCAGGAGAAGTGGCAGCGGAGTGTCATGTAGGCAGTGATTGTGCTTTGTTGGAGGTAGTGTGGTGCTTAGCTAAGATATGCATTGCTAATGAGGGCTTTTCAGAAGTAAAAGTTGTTGGGGGGGGGCCCACTCTTGCCGCTATTGTGGCTTAATAGTGGGACCTGGGAACTTGAGATGCAGCCCAACATGTAGCCCCTCACCTGCCCTATCCATTGCTGTGTCGTTCCCATCACTTTCTTGAATTGCCCAGATTGTCACAAATGAAAACCTTAGCGAGCATCGGCGATATACAAAAATGCTCGGGTCGCCCATTGACTTCAATGGGGTTCGTTACTCGAAACGAACCCTCGAGCATCGCGAAAAGTTCGTCCCGAGTAACGAGCACCCGAGCATTTTGGTGCTCGCTCATCTCTAACTCACACCCATTTCTAGCTCTGGAATTATGAACTATGGCTTACTAGATTACTAGTGATACATGACAACTATCTAGTAAATTTGGCAGGCAAACTGAGGTGATCAAACTCAGGGGCATAACTAAAATGGCAGGGGCCCTATAACAAAGTTTTAATTGGTGTCCTGCCTCATAGAAACCAACTGTACACAGATGCTCAGTAGCCCGTATAAGTGATTTCAGTATAATTATATCCAATGTTCACATGTAATAATATTCTCTGACTGGAGTTATTAACATTCCCTTTTCTTCTTCATCAAGCCCAGACCACCATGACGATGTCTCTCACTCACAACTTGCTTTGCAGAATTTTACATACAAACATCTTTGACACCTTGATTTTCCAACACCCTCCCTACATTTTTCAAGTCTCTATGAACTCCCCATCAATTGTGCCATGCATAGTTATTAAGGCCCACACAATTAATATTGGCTTTTGTGCCTAGTTATGCCGCCTTTTTGTTCCTATAATTAATAATAACCCTGTAATGAATAATACCACATTTTTTGCCCCTAAAAGTAATATTGCCCTTTTTTTTAACAGCCATACGCAATAATTCAGCATTTTATGTTGTTAAATCCAACTATACACTCCTGTGTATCCCTCTGGCACACCAGTACTTTCTCACTTCAGGGAAGCAGAGTGACCACTACAGTCAATCCCTAGCTTAGACCATAGACATTGAGGTGAAGGACTGGCTGCATCAGTCACATACTCTCTAGCACATGATCATGCTACCCAAAAATAAGAAGGACTGGACCAGAGCAAAAGAGTTTTTGCCTTTCTAAAAAAATGTTATGGTTTTCTCCTGCTTAGTAACTCCATTCTTGGGGAGGCACAGCCGCCACTATACTAGTTACAACCCTGACTGAAACTCAATAAGACCTAATTCATTCTTGTAATTCCTGTTTAACTCAAGAATTGGGTTTTAATGAGATGATGGCAGTGTCTGTAGAAGACATTTTTAATATATTAAAAATTCAAAATAGAATAAAACTTCATTGTTCCATATATTTTTCTTGCAAAAATGTAATAAAGGAATAAATTATTCAATATAATGCAAACTTCTTTGCTTTATTATATACAACAGCTATTTTTCCTTTGCTGTTAGTCCACAGCCAGTGACCCATGAAATGATCTGTAATTAGGAATCTATGGAAAAAGGGACCGTTATATAATTGTCTTACAAGGTGGTAAATGAGCTCAGTGCCTATTTGCTGCAGCATGCAAAATGGGAATCTATTATGTTAGTTCATTGTTTTGCTAAAGATTTTCTTTGAACAAATATCTTAAAAAGAGCTAAAGTAGCTAAAGTAAGACTGAAAATGGCACACTGTAAAAGCAGTATAGGTAATCAGCACATATAATGAACCATTTCATTATCTGAGCTATCCATTTTTTAAGCTGATAATGAAAAGAAAGTAACCTCTTTTGAGACAACCACTTACATATGCCACTCAATCCTCATTACTGCAACAAAGACTGCATCTTTTCTCCCAGTAATAGAAAGTTATGACGAGCAAGAGCTACTCCAGCCCAGCATCCCTATTGAATTGTGCATAATGTCAGCTGGTAGCAACCAACCTGTAGATAAACTAAGTAGTCTTTACTTGTCTAAGTCTTTATGATAGGTCCATCTCAATTATATTTTATAATTTACTAGCTGATATACGCGGCTTCATCCTGAGTCAATTTGGTACAGATGTTTACATGTTGTTTGCATGGAAAGTTTTATGTAGTCATGGTTGCTTCAGAGGAACAGAGGAATAAAATGTGTATACACATAGAGGAGCATTAGATTCTCCTCAGACTGCATGTACTGATGTCCTTCTGCAGAATGCGCCACCCCTCCCACTTACCTCATTTTTTATCCTTTAAAGGTAACACCCCTTTTAATTCAAATTTACCCCAGACTTGAGGTTGCAGCCCCTTCTTAGCCTTAAAGGAATGCTCCATCCCGGCAGTCCATGGCCACTTCCTTATGCACTTTACAGCCTTTCAGTATATGTGCACAGAGGTCAGTCAGATTCTCCTCAGTATATGCAAACAGAGGTCACTTATATTCTCCTCAGTATATAAACATAAAGGGGAGGTAGCTTCTCCTCTGTATATACGCACAGAGGTCAGTTATATTCTCTTCAGTATATACACATAGAGGTGGGGAAAATTATCTTCAGTATATACACACAGAGGTCAGTTATATTCTCCTCAGTATATATGCATAGAGCTCAGGTAAATTCTCTTCAGTATATAAATCACTACCCTAGGCTGTATGGTTTCTGACAAAAGAAATTGTGAATTTCCATACAATTTTCATGCTTAGAATTAAATATTGAAGTTGTGACCCCTTTACTTTTCCAATTTCGGATGTAAACAATGGTCCTGCCACATTTCACGTCTGTACGACACTGGGAAGTTAGAGAATTAGTGGCGATTCAGTTAGTCACTGAGTCAGTCAGTCAGTCAGTCAGTGAGAGCTTTTGCCTTTATATATCTATCTATATATATGTATATACATATATATAAATATAGATATACAACCTTAATTCCCAAAAAGTTGGGGCACTGGTGAAATATTCAAATTCTTTACAATTTTATGTTGAGGCACATTTTATGAAAGTGTTCTACAGTTTTTAGATGCAGTTTTTCACAGATTGGTGAACCTCTGAGCAACTTTGCTTCTGAGAGACCCTGCCTCTCTAATATGCTCTTTTTTAATACATACTCAAGTCACTTAGTAGAAAATTAACTCTCCAATACTACTATCCTTTTCTGACTCCTCTCTAAGGGCTTCTTCACACAAGCATATACACAAATACGCTCGCTGCAGTACAACATACTTGAACTTGAATGAGGTTGGATGAAGTAGATTTGTGCCTGTGCATAGTACTATACCTTTTGCACACGCAGGGCCAGTTCACATGGGCGCGACACATGGGCGCGGCCTTTCCATGTATTAAAAGCCTATTAGCCTAATGTGTTCTTTTTTCGTGATTTTACACAGTGTTTCACACATCCCCTTGTTATTTGCGCACCTTCCATAGACTTCTAAGGGGACCTTTGCTGCGCAAAATGCAGGAAAGTAGAGAAGGTCCTAGCTAGATTGGTAATAGTGGAACGCAGACATGGAAAGCGGTACATAGTCCTTTTGAGCAAGGTTATTACTGAACTACTATGAACCAAACCCAGTGTTTATACTTCCATGATGCATAGTGGTGTATTGCATTAAGGGCTCTTTCACACGGGCACTGTTCCCCTGCATGAGAGGTGCGCACAGAATGCGCTTCAATAGGAATCAATGGGTTCCTATAGAAGCATTCACATGGACGATTGTTAATCGCGTAGAATCTGCTCATCTAACATAGATAGGAAATGCGAATGCAAACTCGCATGCCAGCACTGAGGTGTGTGCAAAGATAGGACCTGTCCTATCTTTGCTGCGTGCTTTCCATACACTCATAGGGGGACTGGAAAGCACACAGCCCGCATCTTGGATCGTCTGGACGGGCTAGTTCAAGTAGCTTGAATTAGCCCGTTTACGCGATCTTTAGAGCAGTGTAGCCTCGAGCTATGCATGTGGCTACACTGCGGGCGGACAGAGCTCATCTGAAAGAGCCCTAAGTCTCTGTTCATCGCCAGAGAGCATTCTCTTTGTGTGCAAACTTAATAAAGAAAAATGTCAGCATCAACTGGTTCAAAAGTTGCTTATAGGTTTTATTAAGTATTTGTCAAGCTCACAAATGCACAAAAACACATGCTTTAAATAGAAAACAGCTAAGAAACAATCTATCAATTACTTTCCACCCACACCAGAGTCCAACAATTAATACAGGTGTTATAGATTAACTTAATTACTAGAGGTGAGCGAGCATACTCGTCCAAGCTTGATGCTCGTTCGAGTATTAGGGTGCTCGAGATGCTCGTTACTCGAGACGAGCACCACGCGGTACTCATCTCGATTAAACGAGCACTGACCATTGAATTCAATGGAGCCAGCAATACAGCCGACTCCATTGAAAGCAATGGGCTGCCGGCGATCGCGGGATGAATTGTCGGGAAGGACTTAAATATATAAGCCCTTCCCTGCAATTCATCCAGAAATGTGTAAAAATAAAATATATATATATACTCACCTTGTCCCGGCAGACGGAGTTCAGCGCGGCCGGCCTGCAGTGGGTGTGAAGGGGGTATGAGTCAGACATGCCCCTGATAGGCTCAGCGCTGAGCCAATCAGAGGCAGATCTCACTCACACCCATTCATGAATTCATGAATGGGTGAGTGAGTGTTGCCTCTGATTGGCTCAGCGCAGCTCTCAGCTGAATGACAGCAGTTCAGCACCACAATGCAGGGGACAGCAGGAGAACACGCGGCTGTGCCCCGGCAGCTGATGGGAGGTGAGTATCTATTTTTTTTGTTTTTTAAATCACTTTAAATTCATTTTCAGGGAATGGCTTATATGTAAAGTCCTTCCCTGAAAAAGAATTCAGGTGTGCCAGTGGACCATTGTCTTCAATGGAGTCGCCGGCAGCAGCAGCGGCTCCATTGAAGAGAATGCCTGCATTTTTATTCTTTTTTACACTAAAGTCTTTCTTTTTCAGGTAAGGGCTTATATTTTTAAGCCCTTCCCGAAAATTCATCCCGCGCTCGCCGGCAGCCCATTGCTTTCAATGGAGCCGGCTGTATTGCCGGCTCCATTGAATTCAATGGGCTAACATCGTTCTTCTCTGCCACAGCTGTTACAGCTGTGGCAGAGGAGAACAATCTTTATGCTGACAGTGCGGGGGGGGGGGGGGGGGGTCTCACTCTTGCCACTATTGTGGCTTAATAGTGAGACCTCGGAGCCCGAAATGCAGCCCTGCATGTTGCTCCTCGCCTGCCCTATCCATTTCTGTGTTTTTTACATGACTTTGGTGATTTGCTAAGATTTTCACAAATGAAAACCTTAGCGGAGCACCAGTCATATACAAAAATGCTCGAGTCGCCCATTGACTTCAATGCGGTTCGTTACTCGAAACGAACTCTCGAGCATCACTGAAAGTTCGACTTGAGTACCGAGCACCCGAGCATTTTGGTGCTCGCTCATCTCTATTAATTACACAAGAATGTTTTACATACATAAAAGTCAATCCATCCAGAGACGATCCCTCCATCCATCCGGTCCGTGACGGCGTCTCGGAGGGTAAGTGCGCATGCATGATCGGCACACAACTGCGCAGCCGTGAGGTTCCATGCCTACTGCAAAAGTCAGGGTGATCCACAGTAATGCGTGCGTGCAACCCCTCATATGTTTATACAGCATGTTACATAGTTCACAGCGGGCATATGCACCTGCGCTGTAACCATGGTACAACTCTTTTAAGTGCCCAACCTGCAGATAACTGCGCTTGCGTCCCAGCCATGGTAACATCTCAAAATAGTATGTCAGATAGCAGCTATAAAGCACCATCTTTATCTCAAGCCACGGCTTAAAGGGGTTGTCCCGCGAAACAAAGTGGGGGTATACACTTCTGTATGGCCATATTAATGCACTTTGTAATATACATTGTGCATTAATTAGGAGCCATACAGAAGTTATTCACTTACCTGTTCCGTTGCTGGCGTCCTCGTCTCCATGGTGCCGTCTAATTTTCAGCGTCTAATCGCCCGATTAGACGCGCTTGCGCAGTCCGCTCTTCTTCTTTTCTGAATGGGGCCGCTTGTGCCGGAGAGCGGCTCCTGGTAGCTCCGCCCCATCATGTGCCGATTCCAGCCAATCAGGAGGCTGGAATCGGCAATGGACCGCACAGAAGACCTGCGGTCCACCGAGGGTGAAGATCCCGGCGGCCATCTTCACCAGGTAAGTAAGAAGTCACCGGAGCGCGGGGATTCAGGTAAGCACTATCCAGTTTTCTTTTTTAACCCCTGCATCGGGTTTGTCTCGCGCCGAACAGGGGGGCTATTGAAAAAAAAAAAAAACGTTTCGGCGCGGGACAACCCCTTTAATCTATATGGAAATCATAAATTTTTACCAAGTATATATCAAACCAGTGGGAGTATATACATAGGCATTGAAGGGAGGGAATCCCACACAAAGGGGTTAATCCACACCCTAAATGGAGTAAAGTATAATAATACCTCCATGATGGACAGGATGATTTATCATAATGCAATGCACTATAGATAGACAGTACAAGGTCAAAAAGCACATTATTCAAACCATGTCATTACTGAGTACAAAAGTACACAAAAATCAACCACTTCATAGTGCAAGTGCAAATAGAGATTTTGTTTTATTAAATAATGTTGACTGAAATACGATCAGTTAAAATGACCGGAGGGATAGATACGATCAATCTGGATGGAACACAGTAGAATCCTAAAAATATAATTTAGTAAAGCAACAATCCACATCTCTTATCCCAACATGATCCATATAGGAATCCCAGCTGTAACTAACACTGACAGAATCAAAGGTGGGTCATATCATACTCCAAATTGAGTCCCTTTGGAGCCATAGTATCAAGTTCATGGATCCAATAAAGCTCTTTCTTTTTAAGTTGTAAAACTCTATCACCGCCTCTAGGTGATACAGGAACGTGGTCTATAACACGATACTTTAATTGGCATATGGCATGTTTTTTTTCAATTAAATGTTTGGACAGGGGTAAAGTGCTATTCTTAGTGCGAATGGTACTCTTGTGCTTAACTATGCGAGAGCGAACCTCCATTGTGGTTTCGCCTACATACGCAAGGCCACAAGGGCACGTAATAAGGTAGACTACAAAATTTGAAGCACAAGAGTACCGTTCCCTAATCCAATATTTGTTGCCTCGTGATGGATGTCTGAAGCAATCCTCCTTGAGAAAATTGCCACAACAGGAAAATGCAAGTCAGGGGAAATTCCCCCCTTCTTGTAGGTGCCAAAACCAATTGAAGAGATCGTTTCTCACTTTTAAATAATGGTCGTACCAACCTATTGCCAATATTGGGGCTCCTCCTGGATGCCATCATTGGTGCCCCCTCAAACTCTGGTACATCCGTATCACCACTCCTCAATAATGGCCAATGTTTTTTTTTAAACTTGTAATTTTTATTGACTTTTCAAAATGTACAGCATTTTCAAGCAGAGCAAAAAGGAAAGGCTTTACATCGTCATCCTTAAGAGTTGCATGTTACATCTTTATGGGGGGGGGGGGGGGGAGACAAGGGGAGGTTGGGATGGGGGGGAGGGGAGGGGATATCAGGGAAGTTTACAACCTTTAACTGAAATTCAGAAGGTACATTTGAGTATGAACATTTGTATTTCAAACGGTAAGTCTTAGTATGCTAATCATATCGTTTCTTGGTTTACTCCAGGAATTGGGGATATGTGTCAGCCTGAGGTCCCTTTTGTGTCCAATGCGTAGTCTATGAGCGGGGTTTTTGGAGAGGAGTGGTAGCAGCGCAGGGGAGAGGGAAGTGTATCTTGGGTTATTCAAAGCCTGTCGGCATTTTTGTCGTCTGGATCCACGCTAACCAATCTTTCCTGAATTGGGGCAGGGTGTTTCTCTGGTGTGCAATCAGTTTTTCGTGGACACAGTTTAAGCTGACGATTTCTCGTATTTCTTCTATTGAGGGTATGTACTTGGATCTCCAATTCCTCGCCAGTAAGATGTGTGCTGTGTGGAGTACGTGAGTAATAATTATTCTATGGCTTCTCGGTACATTTTCTATGCCTATTAGGAGCAAGGCAAATTCTGGTTCTAATTTGCCCAGAGAGGGTAATAAGTTGGATATGTGTTGTGAGATCTTGCTCCAATAATCGTGGATTTGGGGACATGACCAAAATATGTGCAGCAGGGATCCGGCTCCTCCGCAGCCTCTCCAGCAGAGGGGAGAGGTGTTTTTCCCCATCTGTGACAATCTTAGGGGGGTGCAGTACCATCTAGTCAGAAGTTTTTGATATGGTTCCCAGTGGGATGCGCACGAGGTGGATTTGTGAGCCCATTTTAGGGCTTCGCACCACGCATTTGGGGCAAATTTTTTGTTCAAGTCCTTTTCCCAGTAAAGAAAATTAACCGTTTTTTTGAAAAATTGAGTGCCAGATAGGCTGCTGTAGATAGTTTTTGAAAGTTTTTTCTGTGGTGGGATACTTCCATTTAGTACGTCGCTTAGTGGGTTTGGAAGTGTTGCATAGAGGGTCTTGTGGACTCCTAAAAATTTGCGTATTCGTAAGTACGTGTAGTATTCTGATGGTGGAATTCCATATTTTTCTTGGATCTGGGAAAAGGATAGTATGGTGTCCCCTTGATATAGGTCTATGATCTTCATAGATTTTCTATGTGGCCAATTAGATAAGGCAAGATTGGGGATTAAATACTTTAGGCTGAGGAGTGGGAGGGGGGTATTTGTTGACGAAGTTGCCTCTGAATTTATTTTGGGGTTTATGGTACTCCAGGCCTGCGTAGTAGCTTTCACTGTTGGGGGATGTTGCGTATTTCTGTAACTTTGTACAGAGTTTGCTAAGAGGTACGCTTTCCAGTCAGTGATGCTTGTTAAAGATGTTTCTATATTTGCCCATATTTTGTCTGTGACTGGTTTACACCAGTGTCTGCTTTGGTCGATTAAGAAAGTTCTGTGGTAGTTGCGTAGGTTGGGGATTCCCATACCTCCAAACTTTAGGGGTCTGTTTAAAATAGAAAGTGCCACCCTAGGCTTAGCTCCACCCCATATAAACCCGTTCATTTGTTGGTGAAAAGCTGAGAATATAGAGTCAGGAATAGGGACCGGAAGAGTTCTAAAGAGATATAGTATGCGAGGGAGAATGAGCATTTTGTATAATATTATCCTGCCCATCCAGCTATTTTCGAATTTGGCCAGACGGTCTAGTTCTTTTTGTAGTGAGATTTTGAGTTGGGGGAAGTTCACAGTTGAAAGGTCGTCCACTGAGGGGGTTAGCATTATTCCCAGGTAAGGTAATGATGTAGGGCACCATTGGAATGGGAAGGTTGATCTCAGGGCCCTTTCATCTGTTTTTGTTAGCTGAATCCCCATCATTTGCGATTTGGTGGCATTCACTTTGTAGTAAGAGACAGCTCCAAACTTTTATAGGGTAGATACCACTTGGGGAAGCGACGCCCTTGGGTTTGTTAGGGTTAAGATTACATCGTCGGCAAATAAGTTGATTTTGTGCGTGTTTGTCCCTATAGGTATTCCCTCAACATTTGATTTGGTCCTTATTGCCTCCGCCAGAGGTTCCATCAGCATTGTGAATATTAACGGGGACAACGGGCACCCCTGGCGTGTGCCATTTGTGATTTGAAATGGTCTAGAGAGTACGCCATTTGACAGGACTGAGGCGGAGGGCGTTGTGTACAGTGCAGTTATGGCTGATAGGATCGGTCCGGCAAATCCAAATTTCTCCAGTGTCCGGTGCATGAAGCCCCAGTGTACCCTGTCGAATGCCTTTCTTCGCGTCCAAAGCGAGGAGCAGAGAAGGCATTCGCGCAGAGCCTGCTCTAGCTATAAGGTTGATCAGTCGTCTTGTTCCATCTGGGGCCTGGTGCTCTTTTGTGAAGCCTACTTGGTCGTTTTTGATAAGTTGAGGGAGGATAGGGAATAGTCGGTTAGCTATGATTTTGGCGTATAATTTAATGTCCGAGTTAAGGAGTGATATGGGACGAAAGTTGCCTGAAGTCTCGGGGGGTTTGCCTTCCTTAGGAATAGTAACTATAGTTGCTTTTAGGTTCTCCATGGGGGCTTTACTTGATGACATTATGTGATTAAAAAAGTCACATATGTGGGGAAGTAAAACTGGTCTGAATGTTTTGAAGTATTCGTTTGCGAAGCCATCTGGGCCTGGTGATTTACCTAATTTAAGTGATCGAATGGTCTGTTCCACTTCTTGAGTTGTAATAGGAAGGCTTAATTCTTGGTTTTGTTTTTGTGAGAGCCTTGGTAGTGATAATGTAGAGAGGAATGAGTTAATTGTTTCCTCCTTAGGTTGAGGGGTATTTTTGTCTTGGCTTAAGTTGTAGAGCGAGTTGTAGTATTTACAGAATTCGTGAGCAATTTCCTGGGGGCTATAAATTTTATTATTCGTGGTCTGGGATAATAGGTAAGGGATTTTGGTGCATGCTCTCATAGCTTTGACTCTGTAAGCCATAAGCTTACTTGCCTTATTATGCGAATGGTAATATTGCGTTTTGAGTCTTTTTAATTGGTGCTCATGTTCTATTGCAAGGTGTGCTTGGAGTTCTGTCCTTGCGTTTTTCAGTGGCAGGAGGTTTAGCAGGGAGGGGTCTGCTTTGTGGGTTGCGGTCAGGGTTGAGATTTTAGTTAAGAGGCTTAGTAGGGTCGCGTCGCGTTGTTTTTTGTAGTGTGCTGTCTGCTGGATCAGAAGGCCTCTAGCAAATGCCTTGTGTGCATTCCATAACAGGGAGCGGTTGGTGGCGGAGGGTGAGTTAATAGTAAAAAAATTCAGTGAGCATCTTTTCGGTGTTGGTAATATTATTTTTGATGGACATGACATATGTATTGTTTCTCCAGATATAGGTATTTGAGGGCTTGTAGGGCATCTGGAGGGATATTGTGATCGGGGCGTGATCTGACCAAGTGATATCTCCTATTTCGCATCGCTCCACCACTGGTAGCAGCCATTTAGTTGTTAGGAACATATCGATGCGGGAATATGTATTGTGCCTGTGCGAGAAGAACGTCTCTCTCAGAGGCATGTTTACACCGCCACACATCATATAGGTCTTCTCCTCCAAGCCAGTCAGACAGGTGTGGGGGAGATCTGCCGCTTTTCGATGTTGAGTCCAGCTGTGGATTGTGGATAATATTAAAGTCTCCACAAATTAGGAGTTTCCCTTTAATTATGTGTGTAATTTGTTTAAGGACGGTGTTCAGGAAAGCTCGTTGTCCTGTATTAGGAGCGTAGATGTTCACTATGGTGAACATCACATTGTTGATCTTGCACACCAAAGCGACAAACCTCCCCCTGTCGTCTAGCACTTCATGAAGCAGTTGGAACGCAATTGTTTTTTTTATTGCTATTAAAACTCCTGCTTTTTTCCTTGGGCCGTTTGCGTAAATAATGTAGGGGAATTCTCTGTTAGTTAGTCTAGTGGGGTCAGACTTCTGGAAATGAGTTTCCTGGATGCAGGCTATGTCGGCCTTAGATCTTTTAATTTCTCTCCAGAGGAGGGATCTTTTGTATGGGCTATTCAGGCCTTTTATGTTCAGAGACATAATTTTCAATGCCATTTGAGAAGTGTTAAGAATGCGTTGGATAAGTTGAGTGGGTGACAGGAGCATTGCCAAGAAAGGTTAGCATAGTGTAAGAGTAAACAATGAGGTACCTTCAAGGGAACATAAAACATTTGGGAAATAGTAACCAGAAATAAACAGAAAATCGTGCAGTGGATCATACTGCGCAAACTTGGGGGAAAGTCTGCAGGAAAATTGTGGCAAACCTGAACTCGTCGGTGCGGATACCAGCCATTTATGCACTTTAGCTTGCATCTCTCCATTCCTGGGAGATCTTGGGAGAGGAGCTGCTCCTCCGGGTATGGATTTGGTCCGGTCGTGTTGGGCAGGGAATGTTCCATTTTTCTAGAAGCTCCAGACCTCCTTCAAGCGTAGAAATTACATATGTTTTCCCGTTCTTTGTGGTGATGATTTTTGTTGGGAAGCCCCACTTGTATCTTATGTCGTGGTTTCGTAATGCCGAGGTTATAGGAGCTAGTTTTTTCCTAGCTGTTATTGTAGCTTGTGAGAGGTCGGCGAAAAGTGTGATGTTCTGAAATGGAGCTGGTAATGCCGGCATTTGTCTTGATGAACGCATAAGATGGTCTTTAATGTGGAAGAAGTGGATACGTGCAATTGTATCTCGAGGGTAGGAGGTCGGGAGGTTTCGAGCTCTTGGTAGTCTGTGAGCGCGGTCTATGGTTACGTCTAGAGATGAGCATTGTGGAACGACTGCACGGATCAAGCCCTGCAGAAACGTGGCGAGCTCAGTGGGGGGGAATTGATTCTGGTATTCCCCTGAATTTGATGTTGTTCCGGCGGTTTCTATCTTCAATATCTGCCAGTTTGTTTCACAGCGTCTCCACTTCCTCTTCTAGGTTGTTATGTGAGTCCACCAATGAGTTGTGGGCAGATGCGAATTCTTCCATTTTACGCTCTGCATGATCTACTTGCCCTCCTAGTTCTTCCACCGAAGCGCTTACGCCAGCGATGCTGTTAGCAATGTCTTTTTGTATTGATGTGTATAGTGCCAGCATTGCTTCTTTCATAAACATCTCGGAAGCTGCTTGATTCTGAGCTGGAATATCTTGTAAGGTTGTTCCTGGCGAGTGATCGGGGTTAGATGAATATCGTGGACGTTGTTTCAGCGGGCTAGAGGAGATCGATTTGTTTTCCTTTGACGCGTCTGTACTAGTTGTCTAGTAGTGCGCTCCTCTCTTGTAGTTTATCACGTCCTGGGTAGCAGTAGGAGAGTCGTTGAAGTTTTTGGGGGACCTGTTTGGGTAGCCGTTGTCAGCGTTGGGGGATCCTCTTCCTGGGGATTTTCCCAAAGGTGATGTGTTAGAAGAGTTCTGTGCCCCTGGATGAACCCCATCTCCCCATGCTGAGTTGCTGTGTGTTGGCATAGGTGAAACTGCGCTCTGCAGCTCAGCGAGTGAGCAGGCCCGGGGGGAGTGCGCTGTGTTGGAGGCAATTGCGCTTTTTTGTTTGTGGTAGTTGTCAGAGGCTGCACTTTGGGTTGTGGAGCTTGAGCTGACTGAGACTGATTCCCCCTTGGCTCTCCTCCTGTCTGCAGGAGGCTCATAGACACAGTAAGGGAGTCCAGCAGTGTCTTTAGCTGCACTCTTTATCGGGAGTCTTGTGGCTGAGGCAGACTTAGGGGATTCCCCCACATCAGGAGGAGTTGTATGCAGCCGGGCTGAGAGGGTTAAAGGGGTTGTCCCGCGAAAGCAAGTGGGGTTATACACTTCTGTATGGCCATATTAATGCACTTTGTAATGTACATTGTGCATTAATTATGAGCCATACAGAAGTTATCAGAAGTTATTCACTTACCTGTTCCGTTGCTAGCGTCCTCGTCTCCATGGTGCCGTCTAATTTTCAGCGTCTAATCGCCGGATTAGACGCGCTTGCGCAGTCTGGTCTTCTTCTTTTCTGAATGGGGCCGCTTGTGCCAGAGAGCGGCTCCTGGTAGCTCCGCCCTGTCACGTGCCGATTCCAGCCAATCAGGAGGCTGGAATCGGCAATGGACCACACAGAAGCCCTGCGGTCCACCGAGGGAGAAGATCCCGGCGGCCATCTTCACCAGGTAAGTAAGAAGTCACCGGAGCGCGGGGATTCAGGTAAGCACTGTCCGGTTTTCTTTTTTTAACCCCTGCATCGGGTTTGTCTCGCGCCGAACGGGGGGGGCTGTTGAAAAAAAAAAAAACCCGTTTCGGCGCGGGACAACCCCTTTAAAGCACCCAGGGAGAGCGGGGGGGCCGATTGTAGCACTGCCTGGTCATGGAGAGCAGAGGAGTTCTCACATGTCCCGCTGTCACAGCCTGTCTGCTCCTCGGGTGAGCTCAGTGCAGCGGTGGGGGCTGTGAGCTTCTGCTGTGAGTGTCCTCTTGTGACAGCTGCAGTGGGCATGGAGGGAAGAGCTACCGAGGTGTCAGCTGCGCTGGAAGCAGGGGGGGTTCCCGGTTCTCGGCTCCATCGGCTGTCTATCATGTCGCCTGGGTTCGTGGCTTGCAGACTCTTTGTGACAGGTGCGGGGAGTGTGGAGTGAAGAGCTGCCGGAGCGTTAGCCGCGCTGGAGGCAGGGTGAGTGGGAGTTCCCGGCTCCCGGCTTGGTCAGCTGTCAGTCATGCCGCCGTGGTCCGCGGCTTGCAGCGTCTCCCCTGATGAATAAGATGGAGAGTGCTTCCTACCTTGGGGTAGCTCAGGAAGGCTTCTTCCTTCTCTTCTGCCCTTGTCTCTTTCGGCAGATCTGGAGATATCTAGCTGCGGCCCCTCCTCTCCTTCAGAGCGCGGGAGTGGAGAGTCGCCATGTTGCAGCTCCGCTCCTCGGCTTCTTGTTCCGTAAAAGTCGGTAAGTTTCCTTGGTGGGAGCTTTTTCATCTTTTTGGGCATACTGGGTGAGGGTGAGGGTCCTCAGAAGTGGATTTAAGTAGTTTTGGCTTGTTTTTTAGGTCGCTTGTATAGTCGCTAGGCAGGTTAGGACGGGAGCTGTGTTAAGATGTGTCCATCCAGCTCTCCTTCCAGGCCACGCCCCCATGGCCAATGTTTTTTGATCGCAGTAGACACTTTTAGACTCAGATGGTTATAAGTAGAGGCAACCATCGCTACTATTTTATATTATGGGAGAATAAAACCTATAAGGAATTTTTGCACTAATTGATGCTGCCACTTTTTTAAATTCGGTTTGATTCACGGGACATAGTCCATGATGACAATTTTCCTTTGTGTGCACACTTATGATTTGGTTTAGAACAGATCTCACAGTTTGTTGCTGAAGAGCACAAGTGTCTTTATTCCGGCATTCCCTTAACCGTCTGCCGATTACACGAGCCATAGCACATGGGCCTTGTTAAACCAGCACCAGCAATTTATCTCTCTCTTTGCAGATTGTGACTCCATTGTCTCCTTGAGGTTCCAATGGTTTCAAGGGGGCTCCCAATGTCTCTCCTTCCAGACTCTGGGCTCATAACATCATAGAGCCAGTGTTAACCCCTTGTTGGTAGCCCCTTGCAGGTACTACAGGTTTGTAATCTAAGTAACAACACACATCTGTACTGCACAAACATGAAATTTGCCAGGATCATTGTTTAGGTCCTAAATTGGAAAAGTAAAGTGGTCAGAACTTGATTATTCAATTCTAAGTGCAAAAGTAAGTGACCCCCTATGTAATGTATCTAATCTAATTCTCTAACTTCCCAGTGTCGTACAAACTTGAAATTTGGCAGACCATTCTTTAGGTTGCAAATAGGAAACATAAAGGGGTCACAACTTGATTCTTCAATTCTAAGTGCAAAAGTAAGTGATCCCTTATGTGATCTATCTAATCAAATTCTCTAACTTCCTGGTGTCGCACAAACTTGAAATTTGGCACTGCCATTGTTTGTCTTAAATAGAAAAAGTAAAGGTTTCACAACTTTATTATTTAATTCTAAGTGAAAAAGTTAGTGGCCCCCTATATAATGTAACTAATAACACACATCTGTACCGCACAAACATGTAATTTGGCAAGACCATTATTTAGGTCCTAAATTGGAAATGTAAAGTGGTCAGTACTTAATACTTGAGAAGTAACAGGGTCATAACTTAATTATTCAATTCTAAGTGCAAAAGTAAGTGTCCCACTATGTAATATACCTAATCTAATTCTCAAATTTACCGGTGTCATAAAAACCTGAAATTTGGCACAACCTATGTTTAGGTCCTAAATAGAAAAATATAACGGGGTTGCAACTTGATTATTTAATATTAAGTGTAAAAGTAAGTGACACCCCCCCTATGTAATGTAACTAATAACACACATCTGTACTGCACAAACTTGAAATTTTGCACAACCATTCTTTAGGTCCTATATAGGAAAAGTAAAGGGGTTGCAGCTTCAATATTCAATTCTAAGCATACAAAATGTGCAAAAATCCACAATACATGAGATAGTTCTTCCCTCAGAAACCATACAGTCTAAGGAAATGATTTGTATACTGAAGAGAATTTACCTCATGTCTATGTGTATATACCAAGAAAAATCTACCTCACCTCTATGTGTGTATACTGAGGAGAATCTACCTCACCTCTAGGTGTATATACTGAGGAGAATATAACTGATCTTTGTGTGTATATACTGAGGAGAATAAAACTAACCTCTATGTGCGTATATTGAAGGGAATCTACCTCACCGCTATGTGTGTATACTGAGGAGAGTCTACCTGACATCTATGTGTATATAATGAAGAGAATCTACCTGATGTATATATACTGAGAAGAATATAACTGATTTATGTGTGCATATACTGAGGAGCACATAACTTACCTCTGTATGTATATGCTGAGGATAATATAACTGATCTCTGTGTGTTTATACTGAGGAGAACCTAACTCACCTCTGTGAGCATGTACCGAAAGGCTGTAAAGTACATTAGGAAACGGCCATGGACTGCAGTGATGGAGCATGCCATGGACTGCTCCATACTCTTCCTATTATATAAACACATGGAGGAGGCTGAGGAGGGATACATAAGGCTTAGCACACAGCAATGGACCACTCTGTGTTGTGTGCTAGCAGCTAACTTTCTGCATCTTCTTCTACTGCTGTGATGTTTTTGAATGCAGAAAGGAGTGGAGGAAGTGCTGGCTCAGACTGCCACACTGGGGGACTGCTGAATCCCCTTGGATTTCCCATACCTTTGGAAGAGCATGCATAAGACTTTCTGATCTATACTGCTGTATCTAGGACTGCTAGTAGTGAAGGAGAAAAGGGGCCCATTAGCCCTATTTTAAAGCAACAGGGGCATCTGACTGCTTTTTGTCAACGTTCTTTCTCTGCTATGCATTCTTACCAGCTAGAAGAGGCAGGGGCGGCAAAGTACAGGCTATGAAGAGAGGACAGGGACATTAATAAAGAAACATAGTCCTGTCTGACTGTATAATGCTCTTTTGCTGCTCCCCAGAACATCCTCAGCTGCAAGGATTATGAGTGCGTATGTATCGTGTATGTATACATGCATGTACTATAGGTGTAATGTGTATGTATACATGCATGCATGTTGTGAAAGTCTATTGTAATAAACTACAGAAAAAATAGTGGCACGCAATGTCTGCTAAAACAGATTTTACTTTACTTTTTAACCCGAAAGTATCCTTAACTGTTATCTTTTAGGTAGCACATTGCAGAAAATTATCTCTTAACTAATAATCCAATAAAGTAATTACAATACTTCAGGAAGAAAGCTCTACATTGTCCCGATATATTTATACATAGCTATTAGGTTGCCTCTCAGTCATCTTTTTTCTGAAGTAAATAACCACAATTTTGATAACCTCTCTGGGTATTGTAGTCCGCCCATTCCAGTTATATATTTAGTTCCCTGCCTTTGAACCCACTCAAGCTCTAATGTGTCCTTCTTGAGTACCGATGCCCCAAACTGTACATAACATTCCATGTGTGGTCTGACCAGTGATTTGTACGGAGGAAGAACAATGCTTTTGTCATATGCCCCTATACCTCTTCTGATGCACCTATTTGCCTTGGCAGCAGCTGCCTGATACTGGTTACTGCAGTTAAGTCAGGCAGCCACTTTTTCTGCACAATTCCCTAATTTGTCCAGATCCTTTGGAAACCCCATTGTGTCCTCTCTTGTGTTAATTACTTTGCATAATTTTATATCATCTGCAAATATTGATATTTTAATGTACAATCATTCTAACAGGTCATTATTAAATATATTAAAATGAAAAAGACCCAATTGTGACCCCTGTGGTGCCCCACTACTAATGGTGACCCAATCAGAGTTCTATGACTGAGCCACTTACTTTGGAAAAATCTAAATATATAAAATCCAATAACTCCCTGTGTTACAAATCATTGGCAGACATATACTGTAAAATAAGAATATGAACAAGAGGCCAAGCAAACAGGGACATGAACAAATATCTCCTTATCCATGTATATGTATATTCTGTAATGTCAAACTGGGACATGAACACTCAGCAGAGTCTTACCGGTACGTGGACTGCAGAAATGCAAACTGAAACTCAGAAACAGTGGGCATAACTGAGCAGCAGACATAAAACACTGACTGACAAATGCTCAAACACCCACGAAGCATTCCCGCACACATAGCTGGATGGCATTAGTTTGTGGATTGGCCAAGTCACTTAAGCCACGAGACCAACTTTAAGGGTCCTCGTTGTCTCGTGGTCCTTTCTCTAACGAGACAACTAACCCCAGGATACCTGCCTGAAAGCAGGGTGATTGCTCCAAAAGGGGCAGCCCCGCTCTGGAACCTAAGAACCTAACCAGCCCTAGATGGTAAATGATCCACAGCAAAACAGTTCACACCACATGCACCAAGAGCCGCACAGATACGCAGGAACATGACACTGTTCACACTGAAGATGGTGAACACTGCACAGACACCTCATATCCAGTCACATGCACAGAACATATAGAAGACTGCAAAAACATGATAGAACACAACACAGTTCACACTGAAGCCTGCACAGACAAGCAGGAACACAAGACTACTCACATTGCAGGAGGGGAAACCGTCAGACACTGACATAGAGCTGGTGTATATATAAGCAAGAGTCCTGTGAGATTGGCTGACTGGAGCAAACCACACCCAGCCAGCCAATCAACCACCTGTGGAGCTGTGCTGCTAAAAACACTGGGGTACAACAGATCACAGCCAGCAGAACCCTAAGACTACCTCTCTCCTAAGAGGGGCCTCTGGGGAGAAAGGTGCAGAACGCTAACTCCCCCTTATAGAGGGGCCTCTCGGGATACAGGTGCATAACACTACCTCCCCCTTATAGAGGGGCCTCTGAGGATACAGGTACATAACTTGGTCCAGTCTAGAACTTACCTCGTATTAGAAGCTGAAAAGATTTTTTTGACTGAAACAGAAAGTTATACAGCTATTTTGCTTGAGGTACTCCAGGATAGCATCTCTTTGAAACCTTTCAAACATTCTACCAAAAATAGAAAAAAGACTTGCCGGCCTGTATTTTCTAGGCTCACTATTCGACTCCTTTTTGAATATTGGCACCACCATGCACCAATTCAGTGCATTAGACCCTGTCACTATAGAGTCCTTAAATATAAGAAATTATAGTCTGTCTATCTTATTACTTAATTCCCTTAGACCCCATGGGTGTATGTTATTAGGACCCAGCAATTTGTCTATTTTAATCTTTTTAGGGTGACTTTCAGCTTCTTCCTGACTTAAACTGGTGACATGTAGTGGAAAGTTTACATTTCCTTATGCTCTGTGAATACACAAGGACAAAAAAACTATTTAATAGATTTGCTTTCTCCTTATCACTAGAGATGAGCGAACGTATTAGTCCGAGCTTGATATTCGTGCGAATATTAGGGTGTTCGGGATGTTCGTTATTCGTAATGAACACCATGTGGTATTCGGGTTACTTTCACTTCCTTCCCTGAGACGTTAGCGCGCTTTTCTGGCCAATTGAAAGACAGGGAAGGCATTACAACTTCCCCCTGTGACGTTCAAGCCCTATACCACCCCCCTGCTGTGAGTGGCTGGGGAGATCAGATGTCACCCGAATATAAAAGTCGGCCCCTCCCGCGGCTCGCCTCAGATGCCTTGTGAGTTAGATGAGGGACAGTGCTGCTGGTACCGGAGCTGCTGTAGGGAGAGAAATAGCAGTTAGTGTAGGCTTCAAGAACCCCAAAGGTCCTTATTAGGGCCAGTAATACCTGTGTGTTGGCTGCTGTTAGCAGTGACTTTTTTTTTTTTCTCTCAAAATCGCCTCTGCAGAGCGTTGCACCCGGCATTAGGGACAGAAGTGTTGGATAGGCAGGGAGAGTGTTAGGAGTGAGTGTAGCCTTCAAGAACCTCAACGGTCCTTTCTAGGGCCATATTTAACCGTGTGCAGTACTGTCCAGGCTGCTGTTAGCAGTGCTGCATTTTTTTTTTCTCAAAATCGCCTCTGCAGAGCATTGCACCCTCCATTGATACTACAGGGAAAGAATTGTGTAGGCAGGGCTACAACACAGTTATTATTCATTGAATATACGCAGTGGGTCCTTTTGGTGTAAAAAAAGGGAAAAGAAATCTATTTGTCCTGCCTCTGTCCGTCCTAAGGGCTGTGGACACTGGGTCGTGCGGGGGGGGTTGGGCAGCATGTAACCCAGGAGAAGTGGCAGCGGAGTGTCATGCAGGTAGTGATTGTGCTTTGTTGGAGGTAGTGTGGTGCTTAGCTAAGGTATCCATTGCTAATGAGGGCTTTTCAGAAGTAAAAGTTGTTGGGAGGGGGCACTCTTGCCGGTATTGTGGCTTAATAGTGGGACCTGTGAACTTGAGATGCAGCCCAACATGTAGCCCCTCGCCTGCCCTATCCGTTGCTGTGTCGTTCCCATCACTTTCTTGAATTGCCCAGATTTTCACACATGAAAACCTTAGCGAGCATCGGCGAAATACAAAAATGCTCCGGTCGCCCATTGACTTCAATGGGGTTCGTTATTCGAAACGAACCCTCGAACATCGCGGGAAGTTCGTTTCGAATAACGAACACCCGAGCATTTTGGTGTTCGCTCATCTCTACTTATCACCCTCTACAATTTTTCCTACATTATTTATTAATGGACCAACACACCAACTATTAATCTTTTTACTGTTTATATAATTGAAGAATACTTTATGGTTAGTTTTATTTTTTGGCAATGAGTCTCTATGTCTCCACCTTTGATGTTTTTATCTGCTTTTTACATCATTTATTTTTCCTCATAGGTTTTTAGTGCTTCTCCCCTATCTATTTGTACTAGTAGTATAAAGTGACAAAGCCTGTTTGCGTATTAATGACCAACTAATTTTTCATTTTTTTTCATTGTCGCATTCCTATAGCCATAACTTTTTATTTTTCCATCAACAACCAAATGAGGGCTTGTTTTTGCAGGCAAGTTGTATTTTGAATGGCATAATTTTGGGGTACGTATAATGTACTGTATAATTTATTAGTTTTTTAGCTGGATTGGAGAGAAACAAATTCAGCCACTTGTTTTTTGGATTCATTTCTACAACATTCAGTTTGCAAAATAAATACTGGGATAACATTATTCTCTGGGTCAGTACAATTCCGTCAATACCAAGTTTATACAGTTTTTTTATGTTTTGTTATTTTAACAGCCACTGTCAAAAAGCGTATGGGGCAGTCGCTAAGGGGTTTAACATGTTCTTTATGTTCCTCATTACATATTTATTGAGCCAATTATATTAATCTTTTTATTCCTGTAAGGCATGATCTGCTTACGGTAAGTATTTAAGATATTTTTAAGCATTTTTGAGGACATTATCCCCGTCAATAAAGCTAAGGACTTTTCTGAGTTGATTCAACTTTGCCTTCCTAAAGTCTGATATTTTTGTAGCCCCGGATAAAATTCCCTATTGAAAGACAAGTGGGAATTTATTATATTATGGTCACTATTTCTCAGGTGCCCCCCAACTTGCACTCATGTTGCATAATGCGGAAATAAATACGTACAAAAGTGAATAAAAGAATAAATAGAAAAACTTCATTCATAATACAAAGGTATATTATATTTAGCCCCTTTGAAGCCTGACAAGATTGAATTAGTGGCCATAGGCTATGAAAAGCAAAGATTTTAACTAGAGATGAGCGAACATGCTCGTTTAGGACAACTACTCGATCAAGCATCGTTTTTTTGAGTAACTGCCTACTCGGGCGAAAAGATTCGGGGGCGAGGTGGAGCAGGGGGTAGCAGGGGAGAACAGGAAGGAGCTCTCTCTCTTTTCCCCCCACTCCACCCCGCAACCCCCCCCCACTAAGCCCCGGCGCCCCCCGAATCTTGTCGCCCGATTAGGCAGTTACTCGAAAAAAGCAATGCTCGATCGAGTAATTGCTCTAAACGAGCACATTTGCTCATCTCTAATTTTAACACAATTATAATCTGGGTGACCACTAGAGATGAATGAGCGTACTCGCTAAGGCAAATTACTCGAGTGAGTATTGCCATTTTCGAGTACATGTCCGCTCGTCTTAAAAGATTCAGTGGGCGGGGGTGGCAGGGGAGAGCAGGGAGGAACCGGAGGGAGATCTCGCTCTCCCCTCCGCTCCCCCTTGCTTACTCCCGCAACTCACCGCTCACCCCCGCCAGCCTCCGAATCGGTCAAGTAATTTACCTTAGCGAGTACGCTCGCTCATCTGTAGTGACCACTCACTATCTCGTATGTCACTTTGTGTCATGCTTCTACAGTCGTTAAAGATATTCCCCTAGGTGTGCTCCAGTTTACAACAGTGTGGGTGTCCATACTGGAGTTTAAAGCATGTGAAAAATATTATATCAGGTATTGACAGGCAGAATTTACTGGTTCATGCCAATAGAATATGACATGGAAGATGTAATAGGCATATGGGATGTCAAGTGTTTTTTCAACAGAATTCAATATAGTGCTCATTACACATTTACCTATATTATATGAGGATCCAGTTTTGCACCCAGTAGTTACAACTAAGGTAAAATCTGTGTCCAGAAAAGCCCCCCTTTTGGGTATTAGTTTGTTGCCGAGCATGTATTCTCATGATATGGAGAACATTGTAACTGGTTATCTTCAGTGTTTTTTTCCTACAGCCACCATATTTGCAAAGCATATTCCCATGCACATAAATCTAGAACTTTCATGTCTATGGCCACAGGAAAAGAAGGCAAAATTCAGAAATATAAATTGTAACTCGGTACATGTAATTTATTAAATTACATGAGACCTTTGTAGATTACAATATGTGGGGTGTACGTCTTCTGTATTGAAGGTTTGTATTAGAAAGCATGTCTTAAGTTTCCAACCCGCACGTAGCTCACATGTTAGCGGTATCCAAACACTTTGTTCAGAAGCATGGTGGCAGTGCGCAAGCTTTATTTTTCCGGGGTATTGAAAGGGCTCAAACAGGGCAGTGACCACTGGAAAAATTATTGAACCATGAAGCACCCTCCCTATTCCTTGGTTCCTGAGCAATTAGTGCAATTTAGCATGCAGAACAAGTGAATCTTTGGTGTGCAGTGCACTTGTTATGACTAACTCCTAGTTTGATTCATACTTGTTCTACCCAGCTTTCCTGTCTTCACTCCTCACCTCTGTTTGCTGACTGACCTGACCCATGGCCTGTTATATTGTGATGCAAGAATTTGGCCTGTACTAACGTCGATTCTGTTCCATGACCATGTCTTTGCTTCTCTGGTACCGCGATATGGCTTCCTTGACCAATTTGCCTCAGCTGACACAATATCGTGACTATTTCTGTTCTGGGGCAATGGCCCGGAGCCCCTGCAGCGATTGATGAGGTTAAAGAGTGGCTACCAGGAGATCCCATGTTCTGCCATTGGAAGAAGCCTCATGTCAAATTGGTTTGTGGCACAGTGGGTCCACACCCTCTGTTCTGACAGACAAGAAAAAGAAATTGAGCAGACATACGATGGGGTTCCACAAAGTCTCCTTAATAAGGTGAAGTTGATCTGTTTATAGAAAACATTGTTTTACTCTAGGAATTTTTTTGTCTCTCTACAGAGGAGCGATTGTTAATTTAATTCTAGACAAAAAAATTCATTGAGAATATATTGTTTTCAATAGATACATTAATAAAAAATAGTTTGAATGGGAATATGATATTTGATATTGTAAATGTTGGCTGAAAAAATGAAGACCTGATCCCAGAACAGAGATAAAGCTGGGTGCAAGCACCCAATGTGTAAGTGCTGTACTATTGAATGATGTATGCATTTTCCTGAACGTTTACACAATGCAAAGGTTGTAAGATGAAGAATATTTTTTTAGCCTGAATTTCCAAGAAGTATGCGTCTGTCTCTTTTTAACAGAGGGAAATTGTAAACTTAACTGGACAACCAGTGTCAGGCAGATGCTGTAAAGGCAAATAGAATCATGGGGGCATTAAAAGAGGTCTAGGGGCACATGACAATAACATTGTTCTTCCTCTTTACAAGTCACTGGTCAGACCACACATGAAATATTGTGTACTGCTTTGAGGGACATATTGGAGCTTGAGTATATTCAAAGACAGACACCTAAATATATAAATGTAATTAGTGAACTACAATACAAAGAGGGGTATAAATATATCTGGGGACACTGCAGAGATTTCTACCATGATCTATTTATGTCCAAGGCTGTATCTATAACAGGAGGCATCCTCTATGTCTAGAGGAAAGAAGGTTTCTACACCAACAGAGAACAGGGTTCTTTACTTTAAGAGCAATGAGACTATGGAACATACATGTTATGCTACTATGTTAAATAGTGACACAAATCTAAAAAAGGCAAATTAAATGGGAATGTTCCAGGCGTTACAGAACTCTTGTCCTTGGCTAATTTAAAAAACTTAAAAAACTTTTAAAAAAAATAAAAGAGGCATCAATTGAAACAATAGAAAGGATTCTTCCTTCAAGATGGAAATCCAACATGAAGTGCTGCAAAAGGTGAGCCATGTGTGTCAAATTCAGTGCAGCTATAAAACAAACGTGAAGTTTATTAAAAGGAAAACATACGGATAGATCAAGGAAGATGTCAAGTGTAAGGACAGAAGATGAAAAGCAATATACTCTGAAAAAAGAAAACATACAACAAAGCAAATGAAAAACAAATGTGTAAAGTACATAAATCAAAGAAAACAAGGTTACAGTGTACTAAAGAGAAGCAATGATGGATTGTGGATGAAGTTGATATAAAGTGATAAATCACAAATCTGCATCAGCCACTGACAAACATAACTATGTTTATCATTAGTGAAGGCTAGCCTCAAAGTCTTCAGATCGATAACAAAAAAGCCTAAGGCCTCATGTCCACGGGGAAAATCAGATCCGCTGCAGATTCTACATGTAGAATCTGCAGCGGGTCCCTCCTGCCCCGCGGACATGAGCGCTGAAAATAGGAATTTAAAAGTATTTACCATCCGGCGCGGGCGGCGAATGTCAGCTGTTCCTCACGGCCGGATCTTCATTTTCGGCCGGCGGATGAATTTCTGACGCCGGCGGCACGTCGCCGGCACGTCGCCGACGTGCCGCGCGCATGCGCCGGGCACATCCGCCGAGCCGAAGCAAGGAAGATGCGGCCGTGAGGAACAGCTGACCTTCCCCGCCCGCGCCGGATGGTAAATACTTTAAATTCCTATTTTAGGTCTCCCGCGGATCCGGACGGCTTCCATAGGCTTCAATAGAAGCCCGCGGGAGCCGTCCCCGCGGGAGACCCGCACGAAAATGGAGCATGGTCCGGATTTTTCCATGCTCCATTTTTTTTAAAATCCCTTTTATTGACGATCCGCGGGTATTTATCTACCCGCGGGTGGTCAATGCATCCCTATGGGATGCGGATCCGCATGCGGGAGATCCGCTGCGGATCCTAAATCATATTTTGCCCGTGGACATGAGGCCTTAGGGGCAGCAATCAAGTAGTATTTGTTTTTTTTTCCTTCTAATTCTTCTATAATTTTGTAATCAACAGTAAATGGTTTCATATATTTCTACCTGTTCTGCTTGATCTGCAAAAGCATATGCCGTTAATTAAAATAATGTACTTTTATTCACTCGGAGAATGTTTCATGAAGCCAGAATATTCAGCTATTAAACAACATTGTTTTGTATCAGTTATATGATTTCTGAATCTGATATCAAGCAAGTAACATGGTCAACCAATCACTGAGTGTGGTGGTTCCATAGCCATGGGGTTGCACTAAGGGCTTAAACAGACGACCGTGATTTTGTCAGGTTTTTCAATGCTTATGAGCCTCTTCTGGTGCAGAGTGTTAAGGCAGCAGAAATCCAGTCCTAAGCTCTCGCTCACGACCTGAAGGTTGCAGGTTCAATTCCTGCTTTGTTCAGTTCAATCCCTGCTTAGTTCAGATAGTCGGCTCAAGGTAGCCTTAGTCTTCCATCCTTTTGAGGTTGATTAAATGAGTACCAGGCTTGGTGGGTTTATTACCCAAGAAATAAATTACCTGAAAGCACTGCAGAATAAGTTGGTACTATACAAATACCAAGATTTTTTTTCATTTATTTATTTTCATTTTAACTAATGTGATTCTAACGCGATATTACTAGGTCTTGCCCTATCTTTCTTGCATGTAGTTTTTCTACATGAGAGAAAAGATAGGGCAGAACTTATCTTCCTCATTGTTTTTTTATTTACCACGTGCAATAACTTGAAATTTAAACAGTAAGAAAAAAGCATTTTTGACTTATTCATGCCCAAATACACGCCGTAGTGACGAGACTATTCGCGCATGCGCTCGTCTTTTTAGGCCCTAAAGGTGTTACTACTAAATACTGACTTGATACACTGAATGTGATGGGTAATAATACAATTATGTTCTGTTTAAGGCCTACTTCAGTGTTTTTTTAACATGATTGAAAAATGCAAGCATTTCTTAAATGAAACATGCGTTTATGACTTCTGTTGATCAGTTGCAATAAGCCTAATAAAATTCATTTTAATTTAATGTAACTAAGTGTGAACTTTTTCAGTTATTGTTCATTGCATTATGTTAGGTTAATTTAAATACAAACAAAGCCAATTTAAGGATTGAATCCATTTTAGTTTGCTAAAAGTCACAATGAAAATAATTGACAACCAATTACTGCAATATGGTCTTTTTCTTTGAGCTCCCTGTAGCTGGGCAAGTCATGAAAAATATATTCTAAATGTACATTGCTATCTCTTAGACTCTGTATAGGAAACACAGTACTTTATTTATTTAAGGTCATGGCTCAACCAATGCAGCTTGCATGTGACAAGAGTAAGATAATAGTTCTCAGGAAAAAACTAATTATTCAATTGAATTTCATGGAAAGCAGTAAAAATGTATTCAGGAAATAGTAGAGCATATACCATTTTCAGGAGAGTTACTCTACAAGATTGATGTTCCTTTAGAGATTCTGCACAGGTCCTCTACTTCCCTCTAACCTACCTACCTCTTACACATATGAAAACCCAGTGGTGAATGGTGAGAAGCTCTATCATATATGTATGGTATAGTCCTGTAAATCTGGCATGTAAAGGAGGCAGAAGGTGGCATCTACATATAAAAGGGGTAAACCATGGGATCTCTATATAAAAGGATACAAATCATGGCATCTATATGAAGAAAGGGGCAAAAGGTGGCATTTATACAAAAAAGGGGACAAGAGGTGGCATATATATGTAAAAGCGGGAAAAGGTAATATATATTTAAAAAGGGCTTAATAGTGGCAGATCTTAAGGTGGGCAAGACACAGTTTTATATCTAAAGATGTAGAAGTGGCATTATACCTAAAATGGAGCAAAATTTGGCATATCTAAAGAGGCAAAAGATGGCATTATATCTAGAGATGAGCGAGCACCAATATGCTCGGGTGCTCGTTATTCGGGACGAAATTTTCGCGATGCTCGAAGGTTCGTTTCGAGTAACGAACTCCATTGAAGTCAATGGGCGACCCGAGCATTTTTGTATATCGCCGATGCTCGCTAAGGTTTCCATTTGTGAAAATCTGGGCAATTCAAGAAAGTGATGGGAAAGACACAGCAACGGATAGGGCAGGCGAGGGGCTACATGTTGGGCTGTATCTCAATTTCCCAGGTCCCACTATTAAGCCACAATAGCGGCAAGAGTGGGCCCCCCCCTCCCAACAAATTTTACTTCTGAAAAGCCCTCATTAGCAATGCATACCTTAGTTAAGCACCACACTACCTCCAACAAAGCACAATCACTGCCTGCATGACACTCCGCTGCCACTTCTCCTGGGTTACATGCTGCCCAACCCCCCGCACGACGCAGTGTCCACAGCGCACATCAAAGTGTCCCTGCGCAGCCTTCAGCTGCACTCATGCCACACCACCCTCATGTCTATTTATAAGTGCATCTGCCATGAGGAGGAACCGCAGGCACACATTGCAGAGGGTTGGCACGGCTAGGCAGCGACCCTCTTTAAAAGGGGCAGGGCGATAGCCCACAATGCTGTACAGAAGCAATGAGAAATATAATCCTGTGCCACCGCCATCAGGAGCTGCACACGTGGGCATAGCAATGGGGAACCTATGTGCCACACACTATTCATTCTGTCAAGGTGTCTGCATGCCCCAGTCAGACCGCGGTTTTTTATAAATAGTCACAGGCAGGTACAACTCCGCAATGGGAATTCCGTGTGCACCCACAGCATGGGTGGCTCCCTGGAACCCACCGGCTGTACAAAAATGTATCCCATTGCAGTGCCCTGGACAGCAGAGCTAACGTCAGATTAAATGCAGGTGGGCTTCGGCCCACACTGCATGCCCCAACCTGACTGGGGTTTTTAATGCATAGACACAGGCAGGTACAACTCCCTATTGTGAAGTCCCTGTGGACCGACAGCATGGGTGGATGCCAGGAAGCCACCGTCGGTACATAAATATATCCCATTGCATTGCCCATCACAGCTGAGGTAATGTCATGTTTAATGCAGGTGGGCTTCGGCCCACACTGCATGCCCCAGTCAGACTGGGGTTCTTTAGAAGTGGACACATGCAGTTACAACTCCGTGTGGACCCACAGCATGGGTGGCTCCCTGGAACCCACCGACGGTACATAAATATATCCCATTGCAGTGCCCAGCGCAGCTGAGGTAATGTCATGTTTAATGCAGGTGGGCTTCAGCCCAAACTGCATGCCCCAGTCAGACTGGGGTTCTTTAGAAGTGGACACATGCAGTTACAACTCCGTGCGGACTGACAGCATGGGTGGGTGCCAGGAAGCCACCGGCGGTAAATAAATATATCCCATTGCATTGCCCATCACAGCTGAGGTAATGTCATGTTTAATGCAGGTGGCTTCGGCCCACACTGCATGCCCCAGTCAGACTGGGGTTCTTTAGAAGTGGACACATGCAGTTACAACTCCGTGTGGACCCACAGCATGGGTGGCTCCCTGGAACCCACCGACAGTACATAAATATATCCCATTGCAGTGCCCAGCACAGCTGAGGTAATGTCATGTTTAATGCAGGTGGGCTTCGGCCCACACTGCATGCCCCAGTCAGACTGGGGTTCTTTAGAAGTGGACACATGCAATTACAACTCCGTGTGGACCGACAGCATGGGTGGGTGCCAGGAAGCCACCGGCGGTACATAAATATATCCCATTGCAGTGCCCAGCACAGCTGATGTAACATCAGCTTTAATGCAGGTGGGCAAAAAATTAATTGGATTACACTGTAGGCGAGGGCCCCAAAAAATTGGTGTACCAACAGTACTAATGTACGTCAGAAAAATTGCCCATGCCCAACCAAGAGGGCAGGTGAAACCCATTAATAGCTTTGGTTAATGTGGCTTAATTTGTAACTAGGCCTGGAGGCAGCCCGGTTAAAATAAAAATTGGTTCAGGTGAAAGTTTCAACGCTTTAATGAGCATTGAAACGTATAAAAATTGTTTACAAAAATTATATGACTGAGCCTTGTGGGCCTAAGAAAAATTGCCCGTTCGGCGTGATTACGTCAGGTTTCAGAAGGAGGAGCAGGAGGAGGAGGATGAATATTATACACAGATTGATGAAGCTAAAAGGTCCACATTTTTGATGGTGATAGAGAACAATGCTTCCATCCGCGGGTGCAGCCTATGTATTGTTTAGGTATCGCTGCTGTCCGCTGGTGGAGAAGAGAAGTCTGGGGAAATCCAGGCTTTGTTCATCTTGATGAGTGTAAGCCTGTCGGCACTGTCGGTTGACAGGCGGGTACGCTTATCTGTGATGATTCCCCCAGCCGCACTAAACACCCTCTCTGACAAGACGCTAGCCGCAGGACAAGCAAGCACCTCCAGGGCATACAGCACGAGTTCAGGCCACGTGTCCAGCTTCGACACCCAGTAGTTGTAGGGGGCAGAGGCGTCACGGAGGACGGTCGTGCGATCGGCTACGTACTCCCTCACCATCCTTTTACAGTGCTCCCGCCGACTCAGCCTTGACTGGGGAGCGGTGACACAGTCTTGCTGGGGAGCCAGAAAGCTGTCAAAGGCCTTAGAGAGTGTTCCCCTGCCTGTGCTGTACATGCTGCCTGATCTCTGCGCCTCCCCTGCTACCTGGCCCTCGGAACTGCGCCTTCGGCCACTAGCGCTGTCGGATGGGAATTTTACCATCACTTTGTCCGCCAGGGTCCTGTGGTATAGCATCACTCTCGAACCCCTTTCCTCTTCGGGTATGAGAGTGGAAAGGTTCTCCTTATACCGTGGGTCGAGCAGTGTGAACACCCAGTAATCCGTAGTGGCCAGAATGCGTGTAACGTGAGGGTCACGAGAAAGGCATCCTAACATGAAGTCAGCCATGTGTGCCAGGGTACCTGTACGCAACACATGGCTGTCCTCACTAGGAAGATCATTTTCAGGATCCTCCTCCTCCTACTCCTCCTCAGGCCATACATGCTGAAAGGATGACAGGCAAGCAGCATGGGTACCCTCAGCAGTGGGCCAAGCTGTCTCTTCCCCCTCCTCCTCCTCCTCCTCCCCCTCCTCCTCCTCCTCCTCAACGCGCTGAGATATAGACAGGAGGGTGCACTGACTATCCAGCGACATACTGTCTTTCCCCGGCTGTTTCCGAGCGCAAAGCATCTGCCTTTATGCTTTGCAGGGAACTTCTCAAGAGGCATAGCAGAGGAATGGTGATGCTAATGATTGCAGCATCGCCGCTCACCATCTGGGTAGACTCCTCAAAGTTTCCAAGGACCTGGCAGATATCTGCCAACCAGGCCCACTCTTCTGTAAAGAATTGAGGACGCTGACTCCCACTGCGCCGCCCATGTTGGAGTTGGTATTCCACTATAGCTCTATGCTGCTCATAGAGCCTGGCCAACATGTGGAGCGTAGAGTTCCATTGTGTGGGCACGTCGCACAGCAGTCGGTGCACTGGCAGATTAAACCGATGTTGCAGGGTGCGCAGGGTGGCAGCGTCCGTGTGGGACTTGCGGAAATGTGCGCAGAGTCGGCGCACCTTTCCGAGCAGGTCTGACAAGCGTGGATAGCTTTTCAGAAAGTGCTGAACCACCAAATTAAAGACGTGGGCCAGGCATGGCAAGTTCGTGAGGCTGCCGAGCTGCAGAGCCGCCACCAGGTCACGGCCGTTGTCACACACGACCATGGCCGGTTGGAGGCTCAGCGGCGCAAGCCAGCGGTCGGTCTGCTCTGTCAGACCCTGCAGCAGTTCGTGGGCCGTGTGCCTCTTCTCTCCTAAGCTGAGTAGTTTCAGCACGGCCTGCTGATGCTTGCCCACCGCTGTGCTGCCACGCCGCGCGACACCGACTGCTGGCAATGTGCTGTTGCTGACACATCTTGATTGCGAGACAGAGGTTGTGTAGGAGGAGGAGGAGGAGAAGGAGGGTGGTTTAGTGGAGGAAGCATGCACTGCCGCAGATACCACCACCGAGCTGGGGCCCGCAATTCTGGGGGTGGGTAGGACGTGAGCGGTCCCAGGCTCTGACTATGTCCCAGCCTCCACTAAATTCACCCAATGTGCCGTCAGGGAGATATAGTGGCCCTGCCCGCCTGTGCTTGTCCACGTGTCCGTTGTTAAGTGGACCTTGGCAGTAACCACGTTGGTGAGGGCGTGTACAATGTTGCAGGAGACGTGGTCGTGCAGGGCTGGGACGGCACATCGGGAAAAGTAGTGGCGACTGGGAACTGAGTAGCGCGGGGCCGCCGCCGCCATCATACCTTTGAAAGCCTCCGTTTCCACAATCCTATACGGCAGCATCTCCAGGCTGATAAATTTGGCTATGTGCACGTTTAACGCTTGAGCGTGTGGGTGCGTGGCGGCGTACTTGCGCTTGCGTTCCAACACTTGCGCTAGCGACGGCTGGACGGTGCGCTGAGAGACATTGGTGGATGGGGCCGAGGACAGAGGAGGTGAGGGTGTGGGTGCAGGCCAGGAGACGGTAGTGCCTGTGTCCTGAGAGGGGGGTTGGATCTCAGTGGCAGGTTGGGGCACTGCGGGAGAGGCAGCGGTGCAAACCGGAGGCGGTGAACGGCCTTCGTCCCACCTTGTGGGGTGCTTGGCCATCATATGTCTGCGCATGCTGGTGGTGGTGGCTCCCCGGCTGATCTTAGAGCAACAAAGGTTGCACACCACTGTTCGTCGGTCGTCTGCACTCTCAGTGAAAAACTGCCAGACCTTTGAGCACCTCGGCCTCTGCAGGGTGGCATGGCGCGAGGGGGCGCTTTGGGAAACAGTTGGTGGATTAATCGGTCTGGCCCTGCCTCTACCCCTGGCCACCGCACTGCCTCTTCCAACCTGCCCTGCTGCTGCACTTGCCTCCCCCTCTGAAGACCTGTCTTCAGTAGGCGTAGCAAACCAGGTGGGGTCAGTCACCTCATCGTCCTGCTGCTCTTCCTCCGAATCCTCTGTGCGCTCCTCCCTCGGACTTACTCCAATTACTACTACCTGAGTGATAGACAACTGTGTCTCATCATCATCGTCCTCCTCACCCACTGAAAGCTCTTGAGACAGTTGCCGGAAGTCCCCAGCCTCATCCCCCGGGCCCCGGGAACTTTCCAAAGGTTGGGCATCGGTCACGACAAACTCCTCCGGTGGGAGAGGAACCATTGCTGGCCATTCTGGGCAGGGGCCCGGGAACAGTTCCTGGGAGTCTGCCTGCTCCTCAGAATGTGTCATTGTAATGGAGTGAGGAGGCTAGGAGGAAGGAGGAGCAGCAGCCAGAGGATTCAGAGTTGCAGCAGTGGACGGCGCAGAATTCTGGGTGGTCGATAGATTGCTGGATGCACGTTCTGCCATCCACGACAGGACCTGCTCACACTGCTCATTTTCTAATAAAGGTCTACCGCGTGGACCCATTAATTGTGAGATGAATGTGGGGACGCCAGAAACGTGCCTCTCTCCTAATCCCGCAGCAGTCGGCTGCGATACACCTGGATCAGGAGCTCGGCCTGTGCCCACACCCTGACTTGGGCCTCCGCGTCCTCGCCCGCGTCCACGTCCTCTAGGCCTACCCCTACCCCTCAGCATGCTGTATTACCAGTAGTGCAGAAACAGAACGCTGTAATTAAATGTGCCGCTTATTGGCCTGTGGTTGGAGGCTGACTTCCCTTACGGAACGCACAGCAGAGCCAGGAAACAATTTTGCGCACGCCTGTAGTGAGACGTAGGTGCGTATGACTGAGCTAGTGGAATTCACAGCGCAGAAGCAGTCAAGTGGCCAAAGGCCAGTAGTAGGCCTTAAGTATTTTGCTTCGATTTTTTTAAAATGCTGAGCTGATACAGCAGACAGATACTGTAGGCAGCGTATAATATTATGTATACTGTTTCCCTCTGGCGGGATGACGGCGCTGATGTAACAGGGACAGCAGATCCAGGAAACAATTTTGCGCAAGCCTGCTGTAACGCTTAGCTGCGTATTAATTAGGACTACTATCCCCAGCAGATAGATACTGTAGGCAGCGTATAATATTATGTATACTGTTTCCCTCTGGCGGGATGATGGCGCTGATGTAACAGAGACAGCAGATCCAGGAAACAATTTTGCGCAAGCCTGCTGTAACGCTTAGCTGCGTATTAATTAGGACTACTACCCCCAGCAGACACGCAGTAAACTGAAGACGGTCACAGGCAGCCCAAATATAGTATTTTTCCCCAATTTTTTGGAAAAAGCCCACTGCCTATATAGCCTGAATATCTCTTTCCCTGCCTTACCAGTACTGGCCCTCTACTCTGTACAATGACTGCAGACTGCGGACGCAATGCTCTGCACAGCCGATATACAAAAAAAAAAAATTGTGCAACACTGCTAAAAGCAGCCTCAACAGTACTGCACACGGTCAGATGTGGCCCTAAGAAGGACCGTTGGGGTTCTTGAAGCCTAAAATCACTCCTAACGCTCTCCCTATAGCAGCTCCGGCACCAGCAGCACTTTCCCTGATCTCTGTCAGAATGCATCTGTGGCGAGCCGCGGGAGGGGCCGATTTATATACTCGGGTGACACCTGATCTCGCCAGCCACTCACAGCAGGGGGGTGGTATAGGGCTTGAACATCGCAGGGGGAAGTTGAAATGCCTTCCCTGTCTTTCTATTGGCCAGAAAAGCGCGCTAACGTCTCAGAGATGAAAGTGAAAGTAACTCGAACATCGCGTGGTGCTCGCCTCTAGTAACGAGCATCTCGAACATGCTAATACTCGAACGAGTATCAAGCTCGGACGAGTACGTTCGCTCATCTCTAATTATATCTAAAAGTGGGCTTGAGAAAGTATCATTACTGACTGACACATAAAGGGCATTATTACATACTACAAGTAAAAGGGGAGTAATGGAGCAAAAGAAGGCATTACTGAGTAGGGGCATAACAAAAACATTATTAAGTGGGGACACTTTTACTGTGTGGAAGTCACTATAAGCAGCACATATTAAGTGGCCTCTATAGGGGAATGCTATTACTGTGTGGGTCACCATGTGTGTCACTATTACTATCTGGGGCACTGTAGTTGGAGAGATTTTGTAGAAGTTTGGAAAAAGTAGTGACGCAGAGATGGAAAGAGGGGCTCACTTAGAGTCTATCGCCCAAGGACCCACATAAGCCTGGAGCCGGCCCTGATATAGTCACCTCCAATAATATTACAGAGCCTTGTAATTATTGACATGCTGTAATTTGCAAAATTACTAATGTAATAAAAATGAATGTATTTTCTGGATTTATCAACCACTTCAAGACATTCCTATTCTGGACTACTGGGGGAAGTGTTTTTTTCCCTATTTTTTCATTACCACATTCTGAAAGCCATACATTTTTCTGGCAACCTAGCAATATGAAGGCTTGTTTTTTGTGAACCAAGTCATACTTCTCATTGGGGGGGAGGGGGTAATATATTCTGTATATTTTTATGGTAATACCAGACATATAAAGAATTTTTTTTGCATTGTCACTTTCCTGGATCCAAAGCTTTTATATTTTTCCACTGATGTAGTGTCATTAGGTCTTGTTTATTGCAGGATGAGGCCTCAGTCGCACAAGCGGTTTTTAACGCGCGAATAGGCACGCAAAAAGAGCGCTTCTAAAAGAACCAATGGGTTCCTATGGAAGCGCTCACATGAGAGAACGTTAGGCGAGTGAAACAACGTGCACCTAACAAAGTCAGGAAATGCTGCATGTCACATGTAGCTCTGTGTTCCGCACAAAAGATAGACTTGTCCTATCTTTGGTGCTAGCTGCACAGGAGTTTCAATTGATTCCTATGGGAGCTGGAGTCTATGAAAACTCCTGTGCAGGAAAAGAAGATAAAATGTCCCATTATAAATTTCTGTTAGTCCCCATGAGGATGAGGGGACTCGCCAAGGGTTCCCTTAATCCCTGCGGGGACTAACAGGAATTTACAGCAGGACATTTAAAATGTGCCTCTGGGTAGCAGGTTTTAAATGTACTGCTGTAAGCAGTTGGGTATTCCTCCAGCCCCACTGCTGGTCAATTCCCCAGCAGCGGGGCGCAGTAGGGGACTCTCTCCAACTCTCCCTATAGTAGGGAGAGAGCGGGGGTGGGGTTACAGGGCTCCCCAAGAGTGTGGGAAGAAGGGGTGGGGCTAGAGTGACACACCCTCTAGCGATCCCCCTTTAGCCCCGTTCCCTCTTTGTTTGCTATGGGGAATCTCTGTGAGAAGATCTACAGCCCTGTTCCATCTCTCTAGCCACACCCACTCACTCTGCACTATGGGGATATCCCTCATGGGTCCCTACAGCAGGGAGAGAGAGAACAGGACTATGGATAAATCCCCCATAGCAGATAGAAAGAGCGGAGCTATGGGGGATTAACCCATAGCCCCGCTCTGTCTCTACCTGCTATGAAGAAATCCCCCATAGCTCCGCTCTCTTCCCCTGCTATGGGGAAATCCCGGAGCTCTGCAGGGCTTCTTCTTTCTATCCTCCTGGGGCAGCTACACTTTTTAAACATAATATAAGTCAGTTTAATTGTGAGATTATGATTTTGCCTTTCTACTAATTTTTTGGTAAACTATTATTTCTTTTTTTTTACATATTTTTTAAAGCTTTACCATGCAACTCGAATCTATGATCCTATATGGGTGTATTTACACAGGCAATTTTTTATTCGTGATTTCGGTGCATTGCAAGATGTAAAGGCTGATTTACATGCAACGATTATCGATTAAAATTCGTTCAAACAAATAGCAATGGTCGTTGCGTGCACTCTTCGTCATTGCTGAGTTCAGCTCCGTATAAAAGCTGTCGTCCCCAATAAGAGGAACGGCATGCTGTGTTCTGTGCTGGCAGCGCTGAGAGCAGTGTATGCAGCCAGCAGCCTGCAGTAGAACAAACGTGGTGTATTTAGAGAACAGACCATCCCCAGTTCTCTAAATACATCCAAATGAAGCTAGTTAGCTACTAATGGGCTGATTAGCCCATTAGTACCTAATGCAAAATGATCGCTCAAAACTATCAGTTTCTGATGAATTTTGAGCGATCATCTTTGCAAGTAAATGGACCTTTGGAAACCCATCATTTTACATGGGTTAATTTACATGGGCGATAATAAAATCGCAGCATGTCCAACTTTTGAACTTTTCTGCAGACGAGCATAGGCATAGATATGCTTGTGATAGTGTAATGTAATTGTGCTCTGTAGGGAGCACTAATGCAGGCAATTGCACATTGGTGCATTTTACTGTACTTTTCACATTGGTGCAGAAACACTCATGTGAAGCAGCCCTTAGAATCGCCCTATGGGAGTAAAAAAATCCCATCATTTGCCATTTTTCTGCCCAAGCCCCCAACTTATCAAGATCCTCTTGCAATCTCCTTGCATCCTTTATTGTGTTAATTTCTTTACATAGTTTTGTGTCATCTGCAAATATTGATATTTTACTGAGAATCCTTCTACCAGGTCATTAATAAATATATTAAAAAGAATAGGGCCCAAAACCGACCCCTGTGGTATCCCACTAGTAACGGTGACCCAATCAGAGTATGTACCATTTAAACACCCTTCGCTTTCTATCACTGAGCCAGTCACTTATCCACTTACATTCTCATTTTTATACTAAGCATTCTCATTTTATATACCGACCTTTTATGTGGCACAGTATGAAACACTTTGGAAGAGTCTAGCTGCACAAGATCCAGTGACTCTCACTGGTCCAGTCTAGAACTTACCTCTCATAGAAGCTGATCAAGTTCATTGGACAGGAGCCATCTTGCATAAATCATGTTGATATGGAGTTATATAGCCATTTTCCTTGAGGTACTCCAAGATTGCATCTCTTAGAAACCCTTCAAAGATTTTACCCACAATTGAAGTAAAGCTTACCTGCCTGTATTTTTCAGGTTCACTTTTTGACTCCTTTTTGAATATATTGGCTACAATTAGAGATGAGCGAGCACCAAAATGCTCGGGTGCTCGTTATTCGGGACGAACTTTTCGCGATGCTCGAGGGTTCGTTTCGAGTAACGAACCCCATTGAAGTCAATGGGCGACCCGAGCATTTTTGTATTTCGCCGATGCTCGCTAAGGTTTCCTTGTGTGAAAATCTGGGCAATTCAAGAAAGTGATGGGAACGACACAGCAACGGATAGGGCAGGCGAGGGGCTACATGTTGGGCTGCATCTCAAGTTCACAGGTCCCACTATTAAGCCACAATAGCGGCAAGAGTGGGCCACCCCCCTCCCAACAACTTTTACTTCTGAAAAGCCCTCATTAGCATGGCATACCTTAGCTAAGCACCACACTACCTCCAACAAAGCACAATCACTGCCTGCATGACACTCCACTGCCACTTCTCCTGGGTTACATGCTGCCCAACCGCCCCCCTCCCCCCCACAGCGCACACCAAAGTGTCCCTGCGCAGCCTTCAGCTGCCCTAATGCCTCACCACCCTCATGTCTATTTGGAAGTGCGTCTGCCATGAGGAGGAACCGCAGGCACACACTGCAGAGGTTGGCACGGCTAGGCAGCGACCCTCTTTAAAAGTGGCGGGGCGATAGCCCACAATGCTCTACAGAAGCAATGAGAAATAGAATCCTGTGCCACCGCCATCAGGAGCTGCACACGTGGGCATAGCAATGGGGAACCTATGTGTCACACACTATTCATTCTGTCAAGGTGTCTCTGCATGCCCCAGTCAGACCGGGCTTTTTAATTCATAGACACAGGCAGGTACAACTCCCTATTGTGAAGTCCCTGTCGACCGACAGCATGGGTGGCTTCCTGGAACCCACCGGCGGTACATAAAAATATCCCATTGCAGTGCCCAACACAGCTGAGGTAGTAATGTCGTGCTTAATGCAGGTGAGCTTCGGCCCACACTGCATGCCGCAGTCAGACTGGGGTTCTTTACAAGTGGAAACAGATGTATTTATAATTCCCTGTGGACCCACAGCAGGGGTGGGTGCCAGGAAGCCACCGGCGGTACATAGAAATATCCCATTGCATTGCCCAACACAGCTGAGGTAGTAATGTTGTGCTTAATGCAGGTGGGCTAAAAATTTATTTGATTACACTGTAGGCGAGGGCCCACAAAAATTGCTGTATCAACAGTACTAATGTACCTGAAAAAAATTGGCCACGGCCAACCAAGAGGGCAGGTGAAACCCATTAATCGCTTTGGTTAATGTAATGTGGCTTAAGTGGTAACTAGGCCTAGAGGCAGCCCAGTTTAACGAAAAATTGGTTCAAGTTAAAGTTCCAACGCTTTTCAGAGCATTGAAACATCTAAAAATTGTTTAGAAAAATTATGAGTGAGTCTTGTGGCCCTAAGAAAAATTGCCCGTTCAGCGTGATTACGTGAGGTTTCAGGAGGAGGAGCAGGAGGAGGAGGAGGAGGAATATTAGACACAGATTGATGAAGCAGAAATGTCCCCGTTTTGGATGGTGAGAGAGAACGTAGCTTCCATCCGCGGGTGCAGCCTACGTATTGCTTACGTATCGCTGCTGTCCCCTGGTGGAGAAGAGAAGTCTGGGGAAATCCAGGCTTTCTTCATCTTGATGAGTGTAAGCCTGTCGGCACTGTCGGTTGACAGGCGGGTACGCTTATCTGTGATGATTCCCCCAGCCGCACTAAACACCCTCTCCGACAAGACGCTAGCCGCAGGACAAGCAAGCACCTCCAGGGCATACAGCGCTAGTTTAGGCCACGTGTCCAGCTTCGACACCCAGTAGTTGTAGGGGGCAGAGGCGTCACCGAGTATGGTCGTGCGATCGGCTACGTACTCCCTCACCATCCTTTTACAGTGCTCCCGCCGACTCAGCCTTGACTGGGGAGCGGTGACACAGTCTTGCTGGAGAGCCATAAAGCTGGCCAGGCCCTTAAAGACTGTTGCACTGTCATGGCTGTACATGCTGCTCGATCTACGCACCTCCCCTGCTACATGGCCCTCGGAACTGCGCCTTCTGCCACTAGCGCTGTCGGATGGGAATTTTACCATCAGCTTGTCCGCCAGGGTCCTGTGGTATAGCAACACTCTCGAACCCCTTTCCTCTTTGGGAATGAGACTGGGAAGGTTCTCCTTATAGCGTGGGTCGAGCAGTGTGTACACCCAGTAATCCGTAGTGGCCAGAATGCGTTGAATGCGAGGGTCACGAGAAAGGCATCCTAACATGAAGTCAGCCATGTGTGCCAGGGTACCTGTACGCAATACATGGCTGTCCGCACTAGGAAGATCACTTTCAGGATCCTCCTCCTCCTCCTCCTCCTCCTCTTCCTCCTCAGGCCATACACGCTGAAATGATGACAGGCAACCAGCATGGGTAGCGTCAGCAGTGGGCCAATCTGTCTCTTCCCCCTCCTCCTCATCCTCCTCATCCTCCTCCTCCTCCTCCTGAACGCGCTGAGATATAGACAGGAGGGTGCTCTGACTATCCAGCGACATACTGTCTTCCCCCGCCTCTGTTTCCGAGCGCAAAGCGGCTGCCTTTATGGTTTGCAGCGAACTTCTCAAGATGCATAGCAGAGGAATGGTGACGCTAATGATTGCAGCATCGCCGCTCACCACCTGGGTAGACTGATCAAAGTTTCGAAGGACCTGGCAGATGTCTGCCAACCAGGCCCACTCTTCTGAAAAGAATTGAGGAGGCTGACTCCCACTGCGCCGCCCATGTTGGAGTTGGTATTCCACTATAGCTCTACGCTGCTCATAGACCCTAGCCAACATGTGGAGCGTAGAGTTCCACCGTGTGGGCACGTCGCACAGCAGTCGGTGCACTGGCAGATTAAAGCGATGTTGCAGGGTGAGCAGGGTGGCAGCGTCCGTGTGGGACTTGCGGAAATGTGCGCAGAGCCGGCGCACCTTTACGAGCAGGTCTGACAAGTGTGGGTAGCTTTTCAGAAAGCGCTGAACCACCAAATTAAAGACGTGGGCCAGGCATGGCACGTGCGTGAGGCTGCCGAGCTGCAGAGCCGCCACCAGGTTACGGCCGTTGTCACACACGACCATGCCCGGTTGGAGGCTCAGCGGCGCAAGCCAACGGTCGGTCTGCTCTGTCAGACCCTGCAGCAGTTCGTGGGCCGTGTGCCTCCTATCTCCTAAGCTGAGTAGTTTCAGCACGGCCTGCTGACGCTTGCCCACCGCTGTGCTGCCACACCGCGCGACACCGACTGCTGGCGACGTCCTGCTGCTGCTGACACATCTAGATTGCGAGACAGAGGTTGAGGAGGAGGAGGAGGGTGGTTTAGTGGACGAGGCATACACCGCCGCAGATACCACCACCGAGCTGGGGCCCGCAATTCTGGGGGTGGGTAGGACGTGAGCGGTCCCGGGCTCTGACTCTGTCCCAGCCTCCACTAAATTCACCCAATGTGCCGTCAGGGAGATGTAGTGGCCCTGCCCGCCTGTGCTTGTCCACGTGTCCGTAGTTAAGTGGACCTTGCCACTAACCGCATTGGTGAGGGCGCGTACAATGTTGCGGGAGACGTGGTCGTGCAGGGTTGGGACGGCACATCGGGAAAAGTAGTGGTGACTGGGAATTGAGTAGCGCGGGGCCGCCGCCGCCATCATAGCTTTGAAGGACTCCGTTTCCACAACCCTATACGGCAGCATCTCAAGGCTGATAAATTTGGCTATGTGGACGGTTAACGATTGAGCGTGCGGGTGCGTGGTGGCGTACTTGCGCTTGCGCTCCAACACTTGCGCTATCGACGGCTGGACTGTGCGGTGCGAGACATTGGTGGATGGGGCCGAGGACAGCGGAGGTGAGGCTGTGGGTGCAGGCCATGAGACTGTTGTGCCTGTGTCCTGAGAGGGAGGTTGGATCTCAGTGGCAGGTTGGGGCACAGGGGGAGAGGCAGCGGTGCAAACCGGAGGCGGTGAACGGCCTTCGTCCCACCTTGTGGGGTGCTTGGCCATCATATGTCTGCGCATGCTGGTGGTGGTGAGGCTGTTGGTGGTGGCTCCCCGGCTGATCTTGGCGCGACAAAGGTTGCACACCACTGTTCGTCGGTCGTCAGGCGTCTCTGTGAAAAACTGCCAGACCTTAAAGCACCTCGGCCTCTGCAGGGTGGCATGGCGCAAGGGTGTGCTTTGGGAAACACTTGGTGGATTATTCGGTTTGGCCCTGCCTCTACCCCTGGCCACCGCACTGCCTCTTGCAACCTGCCCTGCTGATGCCCTTGCCTCCCCCTCTGAAGACCTGTCCTGAGTAGGCGTTGCACACCAGGTGGGGTCAGTCACCTCATCGTCCTGCTGCTCTTCCTCTGAATCCTCTGTGCGCTGCTCCCTTGGACTTACTGCCCTTACTACTACCTCACTGCAAGACAACTGTGTCTCATCCTCATTGTCCTCCTCACCCACAGAAAGTTCTTGAGACAGTTGGCGGAAGTCCCCAGCCTCTTCCCCCGGACCCCGGGAACTTTCGAATGGTTGGGCATCAGTGACGATAAACCCCTCTGGTGGGAGAGGAACCACAATCTAAGCAGGGGCCCGAGAACAGTTCCTGGGAGTGTTCCCGCTCCTGAGCAGGTGTCATTGTAGTGGAGTGAGGAGGCTGGGAGGAAGGAGGAGCAGCAGACAGAGGATTCGGATTTGCAGCACTGGACGGCGCAGAACTGTGGGTGGATGATAGCTTGCTCGAAGCACTTTCTGCCATCCAGGACAAGACCTGCTCACACTGCTCATTTTCTAATAAAGGTTTCCCGCGTGGACCCATTAATTGGGCGATGAATGTGGGGACGCCAGAAACGTGCCTCTCTCCTAATCGCGCAGCAGTCGGCTGCGACACACCTGGATCAGGAGCTCGGCCTGTGCCCACACCCTCACTTGGCCCTCCGCGTCCTCGGCCACGTCCACGTCCTCTAGGCTTACCCCTACCCCTCAGCATGCTGTATTACCAGTGATTTGATTTCCCAGCCAGGAAATAAATTGGCGCAAGCCTGCAGGCCAAATATAATGTTTTCGCTTTTTTGCAAACGGAAGACCCCACTGCGTGTATTCAATGAACAAGAAGTTTAATACCTGTGGTGTGGCCCTCAAAAAGTGTCACACAAGTATAGTGTAGCAGAGTTATTAACTCTAGCAGAGCAGGTATTTGCCAGTCAGGATACACAATGGCGCTAGGCTGCAGTAAAGCGTAGCTGGTTGCGTCAGATTTTTGTACGTTGTACACGCAGCACACACGTACACGCAGACCTTAGGACTGACACAGGCAGGCCAAATATAATTTTTTTCCTTTTTAGCAAAGGGAAGACCCCACTGCGTATATTCAATGAACAAGAAGTTTAATATCTGTGGTGTGGCCCTCAAAAAGTGTCACACAAGTATAGTGTAGCAGAGTTATTAACTCTAGCAGAGCAGGTATTTGCCAGTCAGGATACACAATGGCGCTAGGCTGCAGTAAAGCGTAGCTGATTGCGTCAGATTTTTGTACGTTGTACACGCAGCACACACGTACACGCAGACCTTAGGACTGACACAGGCAGGCCAAATATAATTTTTTTCCTTTTTAGCTTAGGGAAGACCCCACTGCGTATATTCAATGAACAAGAAGTTTAATATCTGTGGTGTGGCCCTCAAAAAGTGTCACACAAGTATAGTGTAGCAGAGTTATTAACTGTAGCAGAGCAGGTATTTGCCAGTCGGGATACACAATGGCGCTAGGCTGCAGTAAAGCGTAGCTGGTTGCGTCAGATTTTTGTACGTTGTACACGCAGCACACACGTACACGCAGACCTTAGGACTGACACAGGCAGGCCAAATATAATTTTTTTCCTTTTTAGCTTAGGGAAGACCCCACTGCGTATATTCAATGAACAAGAAGTTTAATATCTGTGGTGTGGCCCTCAAAAAGTGTCACACAAGTATAGTGTAGCAGAGTTATTAACTCTAGCAGAGCAGGTATTTGCCAGTCAGGATACACAATGGCGCTAGGCTGCAGTAAAGCGTAGCTGGTTGCGTCAGATTTTTGTACGTTGTACACGCAGCACACACGTACACGCAGACCTTAAGACTGACACAGGCAGGCCAAATATAATTTTTTTTCTTTTTAGCAAAGGGAAGACCCCACTGCGTATATTCAATGAACAAGAAGTTTAATATCTGTGGTGTGGCCCTCAAAAAGTGTCACACAAGTATAGTGTAGCAGAGTTATTAACTCTAGCAGAGCAGGTATTTGCCAGTCAGGATACACAATGGCGCTAGGCTGCAGTAAAGCGTAGCTGGTTGCGTCAGATTTTTGTACGTTGTACACGCAGCACACACGTACACGCAGACCTTAGGACTGACACAGGCAGGCCAAATATAATTTTTTTCCTTTTTAGCAAAGGGAAGACCCCACTGCGTGTATTCAATGAATAATAAATGTCTTCTGGCCCTGCCTACACAATTCTATCCCTATAGTATTAATGCTGGGTGCAATGCTCTGCACAGCCGGTTTTGAGAAAAAAAAAAAAATGCAACACTGCTAACAGCAGCCTGGACAGTACTGCACACGGATAGAAGTGGCCCTAGAAAGGACCGTTGGGGTTCTTGAAGCCTACACTAACTCCTAACACTCTCCCTGCCTAACCCCCACTTCTGTCCCTATTGCTGGGCGCAATGCTCTGCAGATCCAATTTTGGACAAAAAAAAAAAAAATACTGTGCTAACACAGTACTGCACACTAGTAGATGTGGCCCTGAGAAGGGCCGTTGGGGTTCTTGAAGCCTACACTAACTCCTAACGCTCTCCCTACAGCAGCACCAGCAGCAGCACTTTCCCTCAGCTAAGTCACAAGGCATGTGTGGCGAGCCGCGGGAGGGGCCGATTTTAATACTCGGGTGACATCTGATCGCCCCAGCCACTCACAGCAGGGCGGTGGTATAGGGCTTGAACATCACAGGGGGAAGTTGTAATGCCTTCCCTGTCTTTCAATTGGCCAGAAAAGCGCGCTAACGTCTCAGAGAGGAAACTGAAAGTAACCGGAACACCGCGTGGTGCTCGTTACGAGTAACGAGCATCCCGAACACCCTAATATTCGCACGAATATCAAGCTCGGACGAGTACGTTCGCTCATCTCTAGCTACAATATAAGAAATATAAGAAACAAGGGTCAATGTGTATGCCATCAACACCCCGGATTTTTTCAATTTTAATCTTTTTAAGACAGCTCTGCACTTCTTCCTGCATTAGGCTCGTGACATTTAGTGGAGGGTTTACATTATCACTCTGCATCTCATCTGATATTTCATTTTCCTTTTTAAATCCACTGGAAAAAAAACTATTTCATAGATCTGTTTTCTCCTTATCACCCTCTACAATTTCCCCTACATTGTTTATTAAAGGGCCAGCACTTTCAGTCTTAAGTTTTTTTTACTATTTATATAGTTGCAGAACAGGTTAGGGTTAGTTTTACACACTTTGGCAATTAGTCTGACTCCGTCTTTGCTGTTTTTATCTGATTTTACACAATTTATTTTTTCCCTATAGGTGTATAGTGCTTCTTCAATTTCTTCTTGGTTTAGTTCTTTGAACACTTTCTTTTTGCTGTTTATCGCCCCCTTTACATCTTTATTGAGTTACATTGCTCTTCTATTATTATTAAATCTTTTATTCCTGTAAGGTATGAACCTCACACAGTAAGGGTGGGTTCACATGAGCGTGTTTTTGTGCGTACTTAGGTTCGTACATATGTGCGCACCTAGGTACAAGCAAAAACACGCGTGAACACAGCTGCCGGCGGTTCCATTGAAAACGATGCTCTGCCAACACCCCTGCATTCTTTTCATGGAAGAGCTTTATATATAAGGCCTTCCCTAAAAAAGAAACATTTTAGTGTAAAAAAAAAAAGGAAAAAAAAACTTACATCTCCGCCGCTGCCATGTCCCAAGGGGATGCAGAACACATCTGCCTTGTGTGGCAGATGTTTCCTGCATCCCCGCAAGGAAAAAGAATTCCCTGCTGCACCTGCCACATCTGTGACAGATGCAGCAGAGGAATTCCAAATCCCTGCAGGGAATAAAAGATTCCCTATTGCAGCTGTCACACATGACAGCTGCGGTGGAGGATCCTGCTGCCGGCACCCCTGAAATGTTTTTCAGGGAGGGGCTTTAAGTATAAGCCCTTTCCTGAAAAACAAAGAAAAGTGTTAAAAAAAAAAACATACCCACCTCCCTTCGGCTGCCGGACTCAGCCGTGTCTTCTCCTGGCTGTCCCCGGCTCGGTAGTACTAAGCTATCAGCAGCTGGGGATTTCAAAAATCCCCACCTGCTGGCAGCTCTGATTGTGATTGGCTGAAGTGCTTCAGCCGATCACAATCAGAGCTACCAGCAGGCGGGGATTTTAAATCCCCGACTGCTGATAGCTCAGCAGTGCTACAGAGCCGGAGACAGCGGCAGAAGTTGCCGTTGAGCCCCGGCAGCCGTCAATGGCTTTTCAGGGAAGGGCTTTATGAGCCCTTCCCTGAAAAGCCATTTAAAATAGTGTAAAAAAAACCATACTCACCTGCCAGGGCTCAGCCGAACCTTCTGCCGCTGTCCCCAGCTCTGTAGTACTGAGCTATCAGCAGCTGGGGATTTCAAAAATCCCCGTCTGCTGGCAGCTCTGATTGTGATTGGCTGAAATGCTTTAGCCAATCACAATCAGAGCTACCAGCAGGTGGGGATTTTAAATCCCTGCCTGCTGATAGCTCAGCAGCGCAACAGAGACGGGGACTGCGGCAGAAGTCACAGCTGAGTCCCGCAGCCGAAGAGAGGTGAGTATTTTATTTTTCACACTGTTTTAAAAGTCTTTTCAGGGAAGGGCTTATGAAGCCCTTCCCTGAAAAGCCATTGATGGCTGCCAGGGCTCAGTGGCGACTTCTGCCGCTGTCCCCAGCTCTGTAGCACTGCTGAGCTATCAGCAGCTAGGGATTTAAAATCCCCGCTAGCTGGTAGCTCTGATTGTGATTGGCTGAAGTTCAGCCAATCACAATCAGAGCTACCAGCAGGCGGGGATTTCAAATCCCCGGCTGCTGATAGCTCAGTACTACAGAGCCAGGGACAGCCAGGAGAAGATGCGGCTGAGCACAGCAGTTCCTGCATTCTTTTTCAGGGAAGGGCTTTACATATAAGCCCTTCCCTGAAAAAGAAAAATATTAGTGTAAAAAAATCAGGCATTCTCTTCAATTGAGCCACGGCTGCTGCCAGCGGCTCCATTGAAAACAATGGTCTGTTGGCACTCCTGCATTCTTTTTCAGGGAAGGGCTTTACATATAAGCCCTTATCTGAAAAAAAAAATTTTTAGTGTAAAAATAAATACATAAATAAATATATACATACACACTTACCTTTCCGCTGCTGCCAAGGACCCCGCGGGATGAAGAACACATCTGCCACATGCGACAGATGTTTCCTTCATCCCCCCTAGTTAAAAGAATTCTCTGCTGCTGCATCTGCCACATCTGTGGCAGTGCAACAGAGGAATTCTTCAATTCTCTACTGCAGCTGTCACACATGTCAGCTGCAGTACAGGATTCTGCTGCCAGCAATTGATTTCAGGGAAGTGCTTTAAAAATAAGCCCTTCCCTGAAAATCAAGTAAAAGTGGTTTAAAAAAAAAAAAAAATAGGTACTCACCTTGGTTCAGCTGCCGCGGCACAGCCGCATCTTCTCCTGCTGTCCCCTGCACTGTGGTGCTGATCTATCAGCAGGCGGGAATTTAAAATCCCCACCTGCTGAAAGAGCTGAATGTGATTGGCTGAGGTGCTCAGCCAATCACAGGCAGCTCTCCCCAAATAAATGACTATATTGTAAAACTTTTATTATTTTTTTATGATAGCAGGGAGAGAAAATGCATCAATTCTGCCAAAGATTTTTTTTTTACAGCGTTAATCATGCAGCATAAATGATGCAATCATTTTTTCTGTGGGAAGGTACGATTACAACAATACCAAAATTCTTACATTTTTTTTAGGTTTCTCCACTTTTCTGCAATAAAAACCCTTTTTTTGGAAATCTTTTTTTTTTTCTAAATTGCTGCATTCAAAGTCTTGTAACTTTTTAATTTTTTTATGTACGGAGCATTTTGCCTCAGTTTTTTAGGGTTTTTTAACGCTTTTTTCCATGTACAGTCAAAAGCATGTGCAACTTATTGTACGCATCGTTATGTAGGCGATAATACTAAATATGTGTGATTTTAATTTCTTTTTACCTTTTTTAATGCTAATATGCTAACGTTACTTTTTGTTTTACATTTTTCTTTTTTGGTCATTTTTATTAACTTCTTTTTACATAATTTGTGTCCCTCTGGGGCACTTACAGTACAGCACTGATGATCGCTGTGATAAGGCATTGCAGGGCTACTGCCCTGCAATGCCTTATCGCTTATACAGTTATCACAGGCTATGGCAATATAGGACGCCAGTATCTGGCATCCTGTTGCCATGGCAACCAGCCGGGCTCTCTGTGATTATATTGCGAGAGCCCGGTGACGTCACAGAGGGAACGCACTCCCTTTGTGAACCCCTCCCATACCCTGATTTACATAGATCGCGACAGGGAAGGGGTAAACAGTGGGGGCGCATCTCCGATGCCCCTCCGCTGTTGCAGCGGGAGGCTGGCTCTGAGAGCCGGCTCCCGCTGCAGGATAGCGTGAGATCATAAGTGATCTCGCGCTATCCCCAGGACATAAGTTTATGCCCTGTTGCGGGCAGTACTCCACTGCCAGGATGTAATCTTACGCCCTGGAGCGGGAAGGGGTTAAACAGGATTTTACATAAAGACAAACCCCTCCCTTTTCCTTTTTGTACAATCACCTCTGAACAGACTGTAACCCTGTAAGTTCACCACCCACTCACAGCTTTCATCCAACCAGGTCTCTGTTATTCCCTCTATGTCGTAGTTTTTCTCAGACATTATTACTTCTAGTTCATCTACTTTATTGGTCAGACTTTTAACATTAGTCACCATACAGTTTTGAAGGTTTTGGTTATTTTTTATATTATGTGTAATAATGAAAACAGTGGCACAAGGGGGTAAAGAAATATAGCTGACAGTAAATTATTGAGATGCCAATAATAATGAATAGATCTATGGATCTTAAAGAGGCGCTGAGCCCTGGCAGCTGAAGGGAGGTGAGTATCATTTTTTTTAATTTTTTGACACTATTTGTTAGGGTTTTTCAGAGAAGGGCTTATATTTAAAGCTCTTTCCTGAAATCCCTTCAGCTGCCGGTGCTCAGCCGCGACTTCTCCGCACTGTCCCCGACTCTGCACTATTAATCTAGCAGCACGCAGGGATTTAAAATCCCCGCCTGCTAAATGAGCCGATTGTGACTGGTTGAATGGTTCTATTGAAAACAGGTGGGGAAGAGAGGGTCAAGATTTTCTCGAACACCCGAGCACCGCGTGGTGCTTGGCTCGAGCAACGAGTACATTGAGTAGGCTAATGCTCGAATGAGCATGCTCGCTCCTCTCTATGTGTTTCCTTATTACAGTTGTCTTTATTATTTTGTATTGTTTGGTGTGCAGTAGTGTAGTGTTTCAGGTTACGTATCCAGAGCATTCTGTGCAGATGTGACAATATCCCAGTATTCTTTGTTGGCTCAGTGTAATCATGGAACTCTGCTGCATTCTGAGAATTGTCATATTTGCATGAGGCACAATACAACAATTTAATTTAGCATAGTGTTTCTATGTAAAACGTTTGATGTTGCTCACAGATCCGTAAATTACTTTGTAAAATGTATCCTCAGAAATTCACATAGTTACAAATGCATCTTCATGAAATCTCAGTTGGCTGCAGCACAAAGATTATTTAACTTTTGGATGATAAATTTACTTAAAATTACTAAAATAAAATGCTAATCTTTCTGCTTCATGCTGCCAGTAGAAACCCTTTGGATGGCATATACAAATTATGCATTTAGTGTGCACTTTTTACTTTAAGGGCCTTTCATGTTTACTTCAGAGATCATTTAGCCTGCTTTTCTCCTCTTGTGGGTTCTGAACTCTGTCAAGGTTGAGCAACAGAGAAATGTATTAGAGAGCTAATCTCAGTCAATGTTCCTAGCTGAATCCTTGCATCAATGCTCCCATAGTAAGCAGACCAGACAGAAATTCCTGGATTCCAATAACCATATTAGAGTAAATTGGCCCATGTTCTAAAAATGAACCTTGTTTGGTTTTTTTTGTTAAATAATTACACTGAAGGATGTTTTCCAATTTTCCTAACCCCAGACAAAATTTCAGTTATTCACTGGTTTAACTGTGAACAATATAGTTCTCAATCACAGTAACATTATTTAGAAAATGAACTTTAATATAATACTTCTGTCTGCTAAAAATGACAAAACGTCTTATTACATACTAGATTACTAAATATGATATAGAGATAGTTTTTTTAACTAATCAAGGCAGCAATCTACTGTGTCATACTAACTATTATTCAGTTATATCAAACCTGCTAGACAACAAGTAATGACAATATGCATACTTTTTGTAATGTTTCAGCACACAAGCAAATTAATGTTATTCAATTAAAGAAAGTCTGTCCTAAATTTCGTATATAAAACGAATCCTTACATACAATGTGCCAACTACAGATGAAAGTAATCGTACCTTTTTATTTTACACTGTGCTTTCACTGGCCAAAAATCTGACTTTCTGTGGTTCGCATGCGGTATGCGAATCACATTTGAACCTTCTGATGGGCAGATCCTCTCCCAAAGTCATACAGACCCCTTCCATATTTGCAAGCACACCTCTCATGCTGATGAGTGACATGTCCAGGTCAGAATCGGTTTCGAGTCTCCTTAAGGAGAGCACCCAAAAAGTGTGTGGAGACACCTAAGAGGTGAGTGGATCAGGGGATGGTATAGTTTCTCCCGAAGGAGAGCACCCAGAAGGGGTGTGGGGACACCTAAAAGCTAAGTAAGGAGACATAGGGCCATGCTCCTCTGGGAAGTTTATGCAAATAAGAAAGATGGAAAAATACCTCTAAAGCACCATCTATTGGATGGCAGCATTCCTTCAATTCAAAGTGACCTTATAACAAGTCCTCAATCTTTGGGAATATTAAACCAAGCTAGAAACCATGCATAGACAGACTGTTTTGGGGTTCTTGCCCCTTATCACCGCGAAATAGTTTCTGGCTTGGTTTAATATTCTCAATCATCAAGAACTTGTTATAAGGTTACTTTTTACATAGTCGAGAAAAGTATTAAATGCATATATGTTGCAAACAATTTAATAAATCATATTTTACATTAATCTTCATTGTGTTTGGACTGTGATAGGTCGCAAACTCCATCGGCTGTTATTGAGATTTACTGTTACATAAGCCCACTCAAAATGGCTTTAAACATGCCATGCTTAGATATACTAAACAAAGAGTCAATGTTTTAAACATTTTACTGTGCTGCCAAGCAATTAAACCACAGAATGCTATTACAGACCAAGTTACATTAGCTATTGCCCATAAGTCCTTTTAAAGAAGGTTTTCACTGTTTATGAGAGGTTTCTATAAGCCATTTGTCAGTGAATGGTTGATGTGTATCATCTTAACATAAAATTTAAAGTGAGGTCGGACATACATCATACAGAGAAGAACAGTGTTACAAATATCAATACTAGATACAATTAAGCTATATCAGCATAGAAGGTTGACTTCTATTTGATAGATGCTAGTCATATAATGGAGCTTTGCATCTAATCCAAAAACATACATGCTCACAAATAGTAATATTAACTATTAAGTTAAAATTAGCTGGATGATTGGGAAACTTTATTAAACACTAGCTTACCCGTCACGCATTGCTGCATTGAGGAAAACATTTCAAAGTGTCGTTTTAATTCTTTTTATGTATTTGAGTGCTTGTGGATATTCTATATTTTTTGGTTTTGCATCTGGTGTGTACGCGAATAAATCTGAAGCTTTTCCGATGTGTGAGCTGGCCACATACAGTTGTCCATGTGATAAGCACAGATTCTCCAAATCTAGGCCACACACTTGGAGCGCTTATCTTTGTGCTTTGTTGATGGTTATTGCAAAAGCGAGTCGCACCGGAAACTGTAAACGTTTGAATTCAAATGGCATATCTGTTGGGATAATTGGAATACGGGACAAAAGTACATCTTCTCCCTTGAATTTCCGATTCAAAATTGTTGCTTTGATGACATTGTTCATCACCTTTTTAACGAAAGTCTTGTACCGTTGCAAAGTCATGGTGGATTGATGTTTCGGGAAGAATGATAGGCACGCCAATTTTCAATGTTAAAATGTGCAGTGGCATACCTGGAAAATCGAGTGAATTCAAGACTTCCGTTGGGTAATTGACAACTTCGTCTTGATTCATCACAGTATCGATGGAGTTATACGTTGTTGCTTTGTCAGGGAAATTCTGCGTACAACACCAATCAGGCCCACCCCAATGCCCCGCTGCCAGCGGTAAAGAAGAGACACCACACACGGAGGTCTGGTATAGTTCCTCACACGGGGACATAACTGCACACTTTATTACAGATTACATGGGGCCTTATACCCTTTGGTCACATCACTCAGAATGGGTAATGGTCTCATTGGCTCAAATTCACCGCATAACCATATATGTGAAGTCTGGATTTCCGCCTGAGACAGTGATAATCATATACATAGTTGAACAGTCGTTATCTAGATACGGCGCTTCTGGGAAAACAGCCAAGCACACGGCCTTCGTATCCGGTTCTTCCTTACGGTGTTCAAGATACATTTTGTCAGGGGCGTGGCCTGGAGCGAGTCCGAGACGGCTGCATCTGAGTAACCTCCGCTCGGCAGCGGCTCCCAGCAACACATTAAGCAAGCGGAGGGCAAAGAAAAACCTACCTTTGACAAGGCAATACCTTCAGGAGCATGGCGGCAACTAGAAGGAGGACTTCCAAAGCGGTCCCGACGCGGCTGGAGGAGTTTTTCGGTCCGCGAGGCTCCCTCCCTGAAATTGCGGCTGAAGAAGCGCCCGCACCTGCAGCCGGAACTCCGGTAAGGGACCTCCGCAAACCCCCAACGATAATGCCGACTAGCAGAGAGGCAGAGGAGAGGGAGCAGGAGGGGAGAGAGGGACCGGGGGATGAAGAGAAAGGGACAGCAGGAGAATATACAAAGAAAAAAGGGTCCCCCACAGGCCGCACATCCAAAAACAAAATGGCGCCGGTGGCGCTGCAGGGAGAACATTCCACATCTAACAGCCCTGCAAAACAGAGACAGAGGCTGTCAGACAGTGCCGACAACGAGTCTCCTGTAATAAACCCTTCACAGCCCATAAATGAAGGTGACATAAATAACCTGTCAGCGACAGACAAACCGGCCTCAGAGTGCTACATAAAAGAGGCAATACTAGCTCTGAGGAACACAATTCAACATGACTTGAAAAGCCTCTCGCAATATGTTGACAAGTCAGTCTCAGAAGTCACCAACAGAATGACTAACACTGAGAATAAAATGGAGGAGCTTGTGAAATCGCACAACGAGCTCATAGACGCTCACTATGACTTAGAGGGAGTCGTCACCAAATTGCAGAGCAAACTAACTGACTTAGAGGATAGGAACAGACGGAACAACGTCAAAATCCGTGGCGTTCCTGAAAGCGTTTCCAACTCGGAGATCCCTGAGTATGTTGTACGCCTGTTACAGAAAATCCTCCCGAATATCTCAGAACATGAGCTCAAGATTGATAGAGCCCATAGGCTTCCGCTACCGAAATTCCTGAAAGAGAACACCCCCAGGGGCATCATAGTCCGAATCCATCATTACAGTACAAAAGAGGCCCTTATGTATGCAGCGAGAAAAATGAAGACCCTGCCAAGTCCTTATAACGATGTCCGGCTGTTTATCGATCTTTCTCAAGCCACCATGGAGGCGAGACGAAACTTCGCGGGCGTGACGCACGCTCTGAGAGAAGCCAACATTTCATACAGGTGGGGATTTCCCACGAAAATCATTGCTACCAGAAACAATATGTCCCATGTCTTCCAAGATCTTGCCTCAGCAAAAAGCATTCTAAATTCGTGGGGTCTGAAGATAAAAGATCACCCTTCCTCCCGCATTGAAGGCCCTTCGGGCAGGAGCCGTGAAAGAATTCCGTAAATCCATAACAAGCAAGTATTTTGCCCTTTTTTCTCACCTAACAGGCCCTCCCGCATTATGGTTCTATAGACTTGTGGGCCGCGCCAAACACTCTGGCGAACTTTTACCCCCCAAAGATGTCGCAAGCATCGTCTTGCCTTTCTCACTTTATGTTTTTATGTTATTTTTTTCTTACCCGTCGCATAACTTGGATACAAGTTCTACCATTTGTTACATGCATGTTTCCTGATGTAACACCATTTTGTTTCCTATATAGTTCTGTTCTATTAGGCATCGTATACCGCCCAAGGTCCCCGTCTCCTAGCTCCAGAGTGCATTCTTCAGCGTTATGTCTTTGAAAATCTGGTCGCTGAATGTCAACGGGGTCAATTCGCCACAGAAAAGAAGCTCAGTGTGGAAAGAGGCTCTTCGCGATAACATCGACATAGTATGTATTTAAGAAACACATCTTTTAGAGGCAGACACATACCGCATGACACATAGAAAATTCCCACATACTATATTTGCATGCGCCACTAGAAAACAGGCCGGGGTAATGATAGCGTTTAAAGAATCCGCGTCATTCATCCTTGAAAAACAATTATGCGATCCAGGCGGCCGATACATAGTTCTGGTCGGAGATTTGAGAGGCACTCCGGTCACTTTAATTAATGTCTATGTCCCAAATAAAAGGCAATTGAGCTTCTTAAACAAGCTAATGAAAAAGGTGCACAAAATAGCGAAAGGCCCGCTGATTCTCTGCGGAGATTTCAATTTGACCCCAGAAAGATCCATGGATTCCACCCAACAAACAACTAGATCAGGTGCAAGTCTAAACAAATGGCTAAGGAACAACGTGCTATTTGACACCTTCCGATGCCTTAACGCCGCGGCGAAAGAATATACATTCTATTCTTCCCGTCATAGGACATTTTCACGCATCGACCTTTGCTTGGTCGATAAACAACTCATAACAACAGTGGTGAAAGCCGAAATAGGCACGGCCACGTGGTCAGACCACGCTCCGACAGTGACGTCGGTGGCCTGGGGTGATCTCCGACAGACAGCTAGAAGGTGGAAAAATAATACCTATTTAATGCAACTGCCCGAATACAAAAAAGAAATTCAAAACAGTATTGAAGAATTTTTTTTTTTGGAACGACTCCCCGGAAGTCGACCCATTTTATGGAATGCCCATAAGGCATTCATGCGGGGGGTGCTTATTAAGCTGGGGGCTAGACACAAAAAAATAAAGGTAAATAGGACCCTATCCTTAGTGTCGGACATACAACGCTTGGATAGCGAGCTGCAACTTAGCCCCAACTTGTCCACCCACAATAACGTACTTAAAACCAGACTTGAGCTTCGCAAGATATTACAAAGCGATTTCGATAAGGAAGTCATGTCCCACAGAGCTAACATTTACTCCTCATTAAACAAACCATCGAAGTGGATGGCTAACTTGGTTAAAAAAAAGATGACTAAGATATCTGTCCCCTTTGTGTGGAGCTCAAGAAAGAGGGAATTTAAAATCACCCATCCGAAACAAATAGTGGATAAATTTCGTACCTATTATAGCGGTTTATACAATTTAAAAGACGACCCGACCTTGGAACAACCAAGCAGCGCCATCATAGAAACTTTCTTAAACAAACTTGATCTCCCACGCATTAACAAAGCACAGGCGTTACAACTAGATAGCGAGATGTCCATTCCTGAAATAGCTGACACGATCTTGAAAATGAAGAGCCAGAAGGCTCCGGGTCCTGATGGATTCTCTTCAGATTATTATAAACCCTTTTCTGGCTCTCTTTCCCCATATTTGGTGAAGTATTTTAACACCGCCATGTCACGGGGCTCGTTCCCGGAGGATGCCCTTCAGGCTACTATTGTGGTCCTGCCCAAGGGGATAAGTCCCCAGATGACCCTTCAAACTTCTGCCCAATCTCATTATTGAATTCAGACACAAAAATATATTCCAAAACCCTCGCCTCGCGCCTCCTCACGATCCTCCCGGGGATAATACACTCGGATCAGGTGGGATTTGTGAAGGGGAGACAGGCCCCGGATGGCACTCGTAAAGTGATAAATATTCTACACTCCCTAAAAACGACAAAATCCCCAGCGGTCATGCTAACGCTTGATGCCGAAAAGGCTTTTGACCGTGTCCACTGGGGCTACGCATTCCAGACGTTGGCCAAGTTTGGTCTGGGAGAGGGGATGCGACGTGCCATCCGGGCTCTGTACTCCACCCCAACGGCCAGGACATTAGTGGATGGCATGCTCTCTGAGCCGTTTAGAATAACAAACGGCACAAGACAGGGCTGCCCCCTTTCCCCTATCTTGTACGTCCTTGCGGTGGAACCTCTGGCTGAGGCGGTCAGGTCGACCTTGGAGATTAAAGGAGTCCCCTTAAATTGCCGCCAACATAAGATTGGATTGTTCGTGGACGATGTCATACTTACCCTAACACACACCCTAAATTCCTTGAGAGTTGCCCAACAAATTCTGCAAACTTTTAGCAAAGTCTCACAATATAAACTAAACACGAACAAATCAACGATCCTAGGAATTAATCTTACAAAAGAACTAAAAGAAGCGATCAAAAAAGAGTTCCCGTATATGTGGAGAGAAAAAGATTTACCCTACCTGGGCATTCACTTGACTCCTAATGCAGATGACCTGGAAAAAATGAATTTCCCCCCGCTGTTGGACTCCACGCAGAGGGAGATAGACCGGTTGGCTGGATTAAATCTTTCATGGTATGGCAGAATTATGTCATATAAAATGAAACTTCTACCTAAGATCTTGTATATCTTTAGGGTCCTGCCGATCGTTGTATCAAAACCCACGTTAGCCAAACTTCAGAGTCAATTATCAAGGTTTGTTTGGGGAGGTAGAAAACCACGAATCGCACTATCTATTTTGGCTATGCGACGCTCTAAAGGAGGTGCAGACATCCCCAATATAGAGCAATATCACAGGGCTTCCCTTTTAAATCAGACCAGATACCTGATCACACGGGAAGACAGGTTGGGCTGGGCAGGTATAGAGAAAGGTCTTGCTAAACTGATCTCGGGGGGCTCACTACTGCTTGCGGCCTCCCTAGAAACTATGTCTAGCTCCTCAGATGGAAATACAGCTATAAACATAGTCACAAAATCCCTATCTCCGACCATGTTGGCCTCGGCGGAGGCCTGGAGGGACCTAACCAAAAAGTTGGCCCGAAGCGACAATCTGACCTTTCCCGTCATTCCTCTCGAAACATTGAGTCTACTCATACCAAACCTTGACTTAAGGGACTGGGAGGGGAGGGGAATGCGGACGGTGTCGGACTTACTGACAGAAAATTCAGCAAAAACTTTCGAAGACCTGAGCTTTCTATATGGCCTGCCAAAACTAGATTTCTTTAAATACTCTAGAATCCAACACTTCCTGTCCCACTCAAAAATACATACTTTAAAGATACCTTTGGAAATGAATAATAGGCTTTCTTCGCCCCCCACACTGGAAAAATCTGAAACTAGGAAATTTTACGACACGCTGACAGACAATGACAGGCTCACAAAAAGATCCCAGATGCTAAATTGGGAAAGAGAACTTGAAACAACTATCCCATTGGAAGCCTGGCAGGACGCTTTCAGATTGGCCCTGAGGGCAACCAAGGGGCTGGGAATTTTGGAAGTTCAAGTCAAGATCAATATGAGATGGTACTACTCTCCTGCATTGCTGCGTAGCAGATTCCGGAGGGGCGATGGCTTATGTTGGAGGGGATGCGGACAAATTGGCACCCTCTCCCATATTTTTTATACATGTCCTAAGTTACTCAACTACTGGCGGGAAATACTAAATCATCTAGATAGATCCTTACAAACTAAGGTTCCAAGAACAAACAAACACATCATATTGTTGGTGGGCCTGGAGGACATTTCCCCCCCAGCTAGACACCTGTTAGGTCATGCCTTAATGACTGCAAAAAATATCATTGCGCAACACTGGAGAGGTCCAGACCCCCCCCCCCCTTTTCAATGAATTTAAAGTACGGATGGCGGAGCAAAAAATCTTCGAAAAATGGTTGGCATTCAGAGAAAACGCACTAGCTAAGCACGAGGAGATGTGGAGCATGTGGAGGGAACCAACTTAAAGGCGGCTCATACAAATACCTAACGATGCCTGTTGTTACTTGCTACTTAGTTTTTTGGTTTTTTTTTCTCCTGTTCTCTTCCTCCCCTTTCTTTCCTACCCACTACTTTGATGTTATGTCTGATAAAACAGATTAATATGCTGCTGACAGTGGCATGTCATGTCGGACTCATGGTTATAAGTTGAGTGTCATTATTCCTACGAATACATCTGTGCCATCAAGAAGTTAGAGCTTTAAAAATGTGAGAATTGTATTTTCGTAAACATTACGGATATTGATATGTCTCTTCTCCAGATTTTGTATGGTACCGTGCAATATGTTTATACAATACTGTCACGCATTTGAATAAAAACTAATGATTAAAAAAAAAAAAAGATACATTTTGTCTTCGCCTTGCAAGGCCTTTGGAATATCTGATGTAAGGCGACAGATTAAGTTTTTCTCATTTTAACTTTGAATAGAACTTGCATACAGGTATAAAAGCATAAAAAACATATGGCAATATATACATATACCCTCACAAACCCCCCTAAAAACTTAATATGGAGATCAAGCACCAGACCTTGCACTCTTCCTCGGTCGCCTCTCCCTTGCGTCAGGGTTTCCCCACTGCCCGTAAGGCTCTACTCCTAGGAGGGGGGATCCCTACCTCACCTCAGAAGGAGGCCATGGATTCCCTGGGCTCATTTCCGGGCATCCATACCCTCTATCTGTACAAGTTAACACCCCGCAGAGTGTGTCCTCGCCGGAACCTAAGGTCTTCTGCACTGTCCCTAGGCAAATAGGAAGTCCACTGACAATCCATCTTAGGAGATCGGGGCAGGCGCAGTACTAGTACATTTCTCCATTCTTCTGGTAACGTACGTGGTTGGCATTATCAGGACTGGCTCTTCATCTTTTTCAAACAAGGGAAATGTTGGTCTCACATTGTTCAGTCCCTTACTCATACTCTTTTTGATCAAAGGGATAATACACGTACAGGAAGTTACATACCCCACCTCTTTCTGCTAAAATCATATTCAGGGCCACTCTATTTTGGAACGCCATGGATGCAGTGGGCCCTAACTGGTCAGCTAACCCTTGTAAAGCATCCCTGGTGTAGTTTACAAACCTCTGCTGATTGTAATAGATATAATTCATCCAATCTACATTATTATTAACAGTGACAATAGCAAATAAGGACTCAAAACCTGCTTTAACCTGATCTCTAGAATTAAATTCATCTGGCACCCCCCTTGGCACTCCTATTGCATCTATGTATACATGTGGATTAAAGCTACCACCTGGAGCGTCAACTTCTCTCTTAGCACGATGCGGTGTTGGATTCTCACCTTCAGTGTAGTCTTCATATTGCACATTTGATTGTATTAATTTGTTCTGATCCCTGAAACAAGGGGCTAGTGTACAGTAGTCAAAGGTGTATGTGTACCACCTTATAGCATGTAAAGGATATACAGGATCATGAGTTCTGTGCTCCGGGACCCAGGGCCTTTTTGCAGTGCGAAGCATGGATCCAAGTGGGCTTTCCTTCGAGTTCGACTGCATTTGGGGTGGTGAGCAACATCTGGTAAGGACCTTCAACCCAGGTTTCTCTCTCAAACTTTTTCACATAGACCCTGTCACCTGGTTTCAGATTGTGACACTTATCTGTAGGACCTGGGAGAAAAGCTGAGACTGCAGAATGCGTTATTGTCAATTACTTGGAGAGGCCTATGACAAAATTAACAAGAAAATCATTCCCCAAACTCAGCTACTGTGGCATGTACCCTCCTGAGAAAAAAAACTAATGGAAGGCACTCAATCCAAGATTTGCCTATTTTCTTCATTGCCTTTTGTATCTACTTTCCCATTACTCCGTGGATGGTAGGGTGTGTGAAAAGCCTGGAATATACCCAAAGCAGACATGATGTGTTGCATTATTTCACCTGTGAAGTGTGTACCTTTGTTGACTCAATCACTTCCGGTGCTCCATATCTGCGGATTACCTCATTCATGAGCTTCTGTGTGGTTACCTGCTTATTTACTTTGGTAACAGGGTAGGTCTCTCCAACCTGAAAAGAAATCAACAACAACAAGCACATATTCATACTTCCCAACAAGTAAGAGAAGAGAAAAAAAAGTCCTCAGCGCTCATATATATGGATACAGTAAGGTGGAAGATATGATAAAGATATGAATAAGATGAACTTACTTCATGGAGGCGTCTCTAGTGAAGACGCCCCCAATCCCAGCAGGCGTAGCAGATTACTGTTGGCAGCAGCAAACGTAGTTCCAAATGTTTATTTCAGCAGTAGACGCGTTTCGGCCATACAATGTTTTGGCCTTCATCAAGTACATGCATAATCTGGGTGTTGAGGTTAGGAGCGTCACCCTGTCAGCCTCTTGCCTTTCCAGGCCACGAGCCTGCAGCCCCTTCCTCTGCTGCGCTGGTTCTCCCCCAGGGAGCAGAGGAAGGGGCTGCAGGCTCGTGGCCTGGAAAGGCAAGAGGTTGACAGGTTGACGCTCCTAACCTCAACACCCAGATTATGCATGTACTTGATGAAGGCCAAAACATTGTATGGCCGAAACGCGTCTACTGCTGAAATAAACATTTGGAACTACGTTTGCTGCTGCCAACAGTAATCTGCTACGCCTGCTGGTATTGGGGGCGTCTTCACTAGAGACGCCTCCATGAAGTAAGTTCATCTTATTCATATCTTTATCATATCTTCCACCTTACTGTATACATATATATGAGCGCTGAGGACTTTTTTTCTCTTCTCTTTTTTGTCTATATCCACTCCACCATATGCATGATTGGAGCCTCCTGTAGCTGCTCTACAGTGCAATAGGTGGCTGTATTATATCTGGGTACAGTCACCATCAGCTTGAACAAAGTGTCCACATCTACCTTTTCATTACCAATTGAATGACGTTCTGGGATATCTGAATAAGTGAGCGCCACCTACCCAACTCTTTGACTACTTCCCAACAAGTGGGAGCTGAGTGTAGCCAATTTGCAATCCCTGAAATGGGTAGAGTGGCTCCGGCAAGTGTTATGTGGCAAATATTACTTCTGCCCTGTTGCTTTACGGCAAAGATCATGCAAAATTGGACAAATGATGCAGCAGCTACAGAAAACCCAGGAGCCACCCGTCCTCGTTCAAGCGTCGACATCATTGCTGCTTTGAGAGGTGCGTCTTTCCGTGCGTTAGCTGGGCCATCATAGGGCACAGGGACCGTGGTAGGCAAGTTCTGTTGACTGTTCACCATACGCCATCCCTTTTTAGTCCATTTTTTCCTTTTCTTCCTTGCTGGCTTATAACTGTAAAGTCCTTAGTATATCAAAGTCCAAAGTTTTTATCAAAGTCCAAAGTTTTTAGTCAATGTCCAAAGTTTAGTCAAAGTCCAAAGTTATTGTCAAATTCTTCTTTTCTTCGACGGCTTCAGGGCCACTGCCTTTGCTTTGTGGTCTGTGATGGCGTTGCCTCTTGTTTCTCCGGTGTAGGAATTGGTGTGAGCTTTCCACTTTGTTAGGTAGAAGTAGGGCCTCCATGAGACTCTGCACCGCTGCACCGTTCTTAATTGGTTGTTCTGTTGAGGTAAAAAACTGTCTGGCCTTCCATGTTGGGCCGTAATCATGAGCTATGCCAAATGCATACCGGAATCAGTGTAAATGTTTGCCATTTTACCTTCTACCACTCTACACACCTCAGTGAGGGCCTTCAGTTCCGCTTCTTGTGCTGAGACATGCGGAGGCAGAGCTTCTGCTTTTAGGACATCTTGTTGTGTGACCACTGCATATCCAGTGTGGAGTCGTCAATCACCACTGGTACCATCTATAAAAAACAACTCAAAATATGCATTGTTAACATGGGCTTTCAGTAACTTTTTAAAACTTAAAATTTCTTGTTGCATCACTGCTAGACAATCATGCTGATATTCTATTTCAAAAAGATCAGAATCTTGTTGCAAAAAAATAAAAAATGGCTGATTTGCAATACCTAGATCACCTATGCCTTCTCCTCCCCCCCTTTGAATCAGGGTTCTCAATTGGAAGAAGAGTAGCTGGGTTCAAAGTAGTACAACATTGGAAAAAGATTTGATAAATGCAGATAAGGCCTGTAAGATGTTAGCACCAATAACAGAGACATGAGTTACATCAGGGCAGAATAATCTACAAACACCTATTAATATTTGAAATGTGATATCCTTTAAGCAAATTCATTATTAATCTGACCCTGCCTGCAATGTCTTATCAAATTTGAGAGAGAAAAAAAAACAAAAAAAACTTTTACTAGCTGCCCAAGATTCTCACCCCCTCCCTTGTGGACAAGAGGGATGACCTATTACGTACTTTTACATCATCTAGCTCCACCCCCTCGATACTGGCCGCTTGCGTCTATCTTTACACCTTTATTTAAACTCCACAGTCTGCACGTCCACATCACAAGCAAGTAAAGTCTTATGCATGGGGGGGGGGGGACTTTTATCCCCAGTCAATATCCGCATCACACATTTTACATTCATCACAGCCTGAACACTGGGCACTAACTCTCATCCATCCATTCACTGAAGTCTACCCTGTCACCCCCCCATTGAAGGTGTACCAGTACATACAGATGGACAGAAAAAAAGTTTGACAAACAAACATACATCAGTTGAAAAATATTGAGGTGAGTGCTATAATGTTATAAAGTACATGATTCTATTGAGATGAGGCTGTGAAAGAGCGCTATTTTTGACAAATTATGTGAAAAAGTTTGCTGAGTAACTGAGACATTCTCTATTCCTTATTTACTGAAGCTATTATATGCTATATTAAACACTGATATATTTTAGAATTCGTGGGTATCTTTCAGCCTCCCTTGTCTTTCCTTCTCTGTCTGTGACCCTGAGCTGAAAGCCCCCACCTTTGCAAAATAACTGTTATCTCTCTGCGAATATGCATTCACCGACTGAACAAAGTTGTTTTAGTTTACCTATTCCCTGTATTTGAACTCATAAATAACACATATGCTGGGACCTTCTGACAGCGCAACATGTTCTGCATTTTCAACCCCTGTATTCTTAAAAGCCCCCATAGGATGTGAGTGGGGTATAACTTTCTTACACCTGTATGAAAGAGACCAAGACGTGTCCATTTGTGACCTCAGAACCCAGTAAGAAGGTACCTTAAAATTGCTATATTTCCTGCCTTCTAAGACAGTATAATTCATTAGATTCATTACAAGCTTCCATTCTATTTAAGCAAGCAAAGATACTTTTCAGGTTGGTATCGCATTCTCTCTCGCTCTGTTATCGCTTGGCCTTGGAAGCTAGAGACAAGCTGCAGATTCAAGTAAACAATCCTTCTCCCACTAAAAGCGAGCTCAGTTAACCATTTGTACATATATATATATATATACACACACACATACATCTATATCTATCCACCTAGTATTATACACCTTTTCATCTCTCTCTCTGCCAACAAATCACATGCTTTGTAACTTTCCTCTCGACTTTGCTTGTTCCCCATACTTCTCTCCCTACCTAACTGCCAATGTAACCTTCAATAGACACTCTCCCGACACCCTCCAGATCACTTACTGTACTTTCCAACATTTCACTTACAGATACTTTCTTAAACAAATAATGTGCACATACTTAACTTTCTCTGACTGTCACTCTCCTCCTCACTTCAGCACTTTCTAGAAAACCTTGGTCTTTCAAGGCGGTCTTCTTGGTCCTAAAGACCTCCTCCCAGTCACCATACTGTAATCTACCATGCGGGTCCATGTCACACATTTTCATAAGAGTTTTCTTACATTTTACAAATTGGGACCCTTGTCTCTCCTCCACCAATTCATCCGCTCGACGACAGCCCTTGAGGGGCTCCGTCTTCTTTAATAAGGTCTTACGCATATTAGAACAACAATAATAATAATATGCTCCATAGAATGTATCCTTCTTAAACCAAATTGCCAGCCTCTTATATACGGCAAAACAACGGAAGGTCTCTTCTCCTATGGAACCAGCCTCACAGAATGCATCCCTCTGAAATCAAATCGTTAGCCCCATATATAGAGCAAAACAACCGAGGGTCCCTTCTCCTATGAAGCCTGTCTCACAAAATGCATCCCTCTGAAATCAAATTGTTAGCCCCATATATAGAGCAAAACAACCGAGGGTCCCTTCTCCTATGAGACTAAATGAAAAGAAAGAGAAAAAAATCCTGCAGATACAACAAACAATCTCCACTATCGTTAAAACACTATGGACTTCAGCAACAAATTGACTAGTGACTAGTCCCTGGATGGGTGATTGGTGCGCTTATCATGGTCAGTGGTCCGTGACGGCAAACCCGAAGCCCACGAGTTACCGTGTAGAACTCTTAACCCAACCCGTCCAGTCACAAAACACAGATAGTCCCTCCTGCTGCAAGACTCTCAGTGTAAAACACAACATAATTATATGCCGGTCTTACCTGGAGTTCTGTGAGTTGATCAGGCTCGGTTTGCAGCAGGACGGCTTCCCTGTGGCATGGATCCAGGTGGACAGGGCTGCACGGCTCCGGTTTTACCGCCCCACGTTGGGCGCCAATTGTCAGGGAAATTCTGCGTACAGCACCAATCAGGCCCACCCCAATGCCTCGCTGCCAGCGGTAAAGAAGAGACACCACACACGGAGGTCTGGTATAGTTCCTCACACGGGGACATAACTGCACACTTTATTACAGATTACATGGGGCCTTATACCCTTTGGTCCCATCACTCAGAATGGGTAATGGTCTCATTGGCTCAAATTCACCGCATAACCATATATGTGAAGTCTGGATTTCCACCTGAGACAGTGATAATCATATACGTAGTTGAACAGTCGTTATCTAGATATGGCGCTTCTGGGAAAACAGCCAAGCACACGGCCTTCGTATCCGGTTCTTCCTTGCGGTGTTCAAGATACATTTTGTCTTCGCCTTGCAAGGCCTTTGGAATATCTGATGTAAGGCGACAGATTAAGTTTTTCTCATTTTAACTTTGAATAGAACTTGTATACAGGTATAAAAGCATAAAAAACATATGGCAATATATACATACACCCTCACAGCTTTGCCTGGTATTCTGTTTTGAATGCTGAAATTGACGGCGGTGACATCGTTTTTGTTAGCTGCTAATATAGCACGTGCACTGAGCCACTGATGATTTTTGTAATTCTGCGTGATATTTGGAAAAACCTTTTGAATCAATTTGTCATTGCCACCTATCGTAGGATAGATGTACTATTTCAGAAACCTTCGCGGGAGTGTACTCAACAACTTTCCAAATTTTCATGGCGATCGGATGAATGGTCTAGTAATGCATAAAGGACAAACAGACAGACAGACATTCATTTTTATATATATAGATTAACTGGGCAGTATATGCTACTGGATGTCCTTCAGAAGAAGAAAAAAAAATTCTCTCTCTATTCTATCCAAGCATGTGTCTTACCCTGTACATCTGTGTGTCAAACCAATAGGAGTCTTAGAACATTGCGAGGATATAAGTTTACCAATCGCACCCCCATATGTGGAAAAAATGTAATTTTAGTCTTTTGGACCTCATAAGCATGGACAGAAGAAGGGATAGGTTAAGTTGGCCTCAACCTAGGGAGGCAATAAGTTGATGGATACTCTATATTTACTTTTTAAATGAAGAGTATATATTATGAATATCAATTGTTGGGAAGGAGGACAACAGAACAATTAAATGTGGGGTCAAGATCACTGGAAAACATTCTGACAACCCCTGCCCGAGCTTCAAATGTTCTTGCCTCACTCCTGTTTATCAGCATACCGCATTTTTTTGTTAGTATACCCTACCAAGAACAATTAACTGTTCCAAGGGGAAATTAGCAGTGAATTTAAGTGAGTTTAGAAGGCTTCCTAAAGAAAATATGGTAATAGCTCTTGTAAAGAAAAACTTCTATATAGAGCAGTTACAAAACCACACTCACTGTTTATATAGCATCTCACAAAACTAATCAAAACTCCATTTTGTGATGATGTCTAAAAACTGTAACAAATTTCTCCACATGTTCTGACTGGTTATTTACTGTAAAGCTATGTAATGTCATACTTGTGCTTCTTGCTTCTAGAGGCAAGCTTTCTAAAATTGAAATTGAAAACTTAAAGGAGGTCTGTCACCTACATGCAGTATATGAAACTAACCCTAACATATGATGTGCCAATGACAGATGAAAGTAACTATCTTTTTTATTTTCCTCTGTACTTTCAATGGTAAAAAAAATCCAAATTTGTTTGTGTCTCATGTGGTATACAAATACCCTTGAACCCTCTAATTCATGATTCCACTGCCAAAGTCGTCCACACATTCTCCTTCTCCATACTTACAACCACGCCCTTCAGGGTAATGATGCCCCAGGATGGAAAGGCCATGCTTTTGCATCACACTTCTAGCTTTTGCATGTGCCTGACCTGGACATTTATGCAAATAAGAAAGATGGAAAAATACCTCTACAGCGCCATCTGTGGGAAGGCAGCATTTCTTCAATTCAAAGTGACCTTATAAAAGGTCCTCAATGATTGGGAATATTACACCAAGCCAGAAACCATGCACAGACAGACTGTTTCGGTGACAGACCTCCTTTAAAGGGGTTGTCCCGCGCCGAAACGTTTTTTGTTTTTTTTAAACCCCCCCCCCCCCCCGTTCGGCGCGAGACAACCCCGATGCAGGGGTTAAAAAAACAAACCGGGTAGTACTTACCCGAATCCCGGCGGTCCGGCGTCTTCATACTCACCTGCTGAAGATGGCCGCCGGGATCCTCTCTCTCTGTGGACCGCAGGGCTTCTGTGCGGTCCATTGCCGATTCCAGCCTCCTGATTGGCTGGAATCGGCACGTGACGGGGCGGAGCTACACGGAGTCGGCATTCTGCACGAGCGGCCCCATTGAAGACAGCAGAAGACCCGGACTGCGCAAGAACGGCTAATTTGGCCATTAGAGGCCGAAAATTAGTCGGCACCATGGAGACAAGGACGCCAGCAACGGAACAGGTAAGTATAAAACTTTTGATAACTTCTGTATGGCTCATAATTAATACACAATGTACATTACAAAGTGCATTAATATGGCCATACAGAAGTGTATAGACCCACTTGCTGCCGCGGGACAACCCCTTTAAGTTTTCAATTTTTTATAAAGCTTGCCTCTAGAAACAAGAAGCTCGAGTATGACATTACATAGCTTTACAGTAACTAACCAGAAACAGTCAGAACATGTGGAGAAATCTGTTACAGTCTTTTAGACATCATCACAAAATGGAGTTTTCATTATTTTTGTGAGATACTATATAAACAGTGAGGGCAGTTTTGTAACTGCTCTATATAGAAGTTTTTCTTTACAAGAGCTATTTCCATATTGTTTTAGGGAGCATTCTAAACTCACTTAAATTCACTGCTAATTTCTCCTAAGAACAGTTAATTGTTCTTGGTAGGGTATACAAACAAAAAATTTGCTGTATGTGGATAAACAGGAGTGAGGCAAGCACATTTGAAGCTCAGGGCAGGGGTTGTCAGAATGTGTTCCAGTGCTCTTGACCCCACATTTAATTGTTCTGTTGTCCTCCTTCCCAACAATTGATATTCATAATATATACTCTTCATTTAAAAAGTAAATATAGAGTATCCATCAACTTATTGCCTCCCTAGGTTGAGGCCAACTTAGCCTATCCCTTCTTCTGTCCATGCTCATGAGGTCTAAAAGACTAAAATTTTTTCCACATATGGGGGTGTGATTGGTAAACTTATATTCTCGCAATGTTTTAAGACTCCTATTGGTTTGGCACATAGACTTACAGGGTAAGACACATGCTTGGATAGAATAGAGAGATAATTTTTTTTCTTCTTCTGAAGGAGATCCAGTAGCATATACTGTCCAGTTAATGTTTATTAAAGTTTACCTATCATCCAGCTAATTTTCACTTAACAGTTAATATTACAATTTGTAAACATGTATGTTTTTGGATTAGATGCAGAGCTCCATTATATGACTAGCATCTATCAAATAGAAGTCAACCTTCTATGCTGATATAGCTTAATTGTATCTAGTATTGATATTTGTAACACTGTTCTCTGTATGATGTATGTCCGACCTCACTTTAAATTTAATGTTAAGGTGGTATGCATCAACCATTCACTGACAAATGGCTTATAGCAACTTCGCATAAACAGTGAAAACCTTCATTAAAAGGACTTATGGGCAATAGCTAATGTAACTTGCTCTGTAATAGCATTCTGTGGTTTAATTGCTTGGTAGCACAGTAAAATATTTAAACATTGACTCTTTATTTAGTATATCTAAGCATGGCATGTATAAAGCCATTTTGAGTGGGCTTACGTAACAGTAAATCTCATGAACAGCCGATGGAGTTTGCGACTTATCACAGTCCAAACACAATGAAGGTTAATGTGAAATATAAATTATTAAATTGTTTGCAACATATCTGCATTTAATACTTTTCTCTACTATGTAAAAAGGTGTGGGAAACTTTACAAAATTGAATTATAGTACAACTTCGGATAAAAAAAGTCAGAAAATCAGGCCTGCAACATAACAGTACATGGTGGAAACTGTATAGTTCCCATGAGCCACTCTACAATAATACCACAGTAAGGTGAGGGCTTAGGAGAGGTGCTTGATGAATTGTACAGCTGACACTTCGCTCTAATACAAGAAGATGTCACCAGATAGCGCCTCAGGTTGTCATTCAGTGGAAAACGACACTATTCAAATCCTCCAAAGCAAGGGGGAGAGCTGCAGAAATAATTGGGGTCTCTCATAAGAGAGTGATCCCAAAGGAATAAAATGCACAAAAAGCTATCAGCAAACAAAATATTTTCTGCGCTCACAAAATAGTGTGCATCCACAAATAGTAATCTGTCAAGAAAAAATGCATAGGAGTTACACTTACTGGGGAGGAGGGGGGTATGATGACCATGAGCCCCCTCCTTGAAGTGATATCTCCCTCTGTCTCCAAGTAGATGTTTCCACACGTAATAGTAACACCTTTTATTCTCAAACTTCACTTAAAACACTGGGCAACGCGTTTCAGAAAGGTGCCTGTGTGCACTGAAACGCGTTGCCCAGTGTTTTAAGTGAAGTTTGAGAATAAAAGGTGTTACTATTACGTGTGGAAACATCTACTTGGAGACAGAGGGAGATATCACTTCAAGGAGGGGGCTCATGGTCATCATACCCCCCTCCTCCCCAGTAAGTGTAACTCCTATGCATTTTTTCTTGACAGATTACTATTTGTGGATGCACACTATTTTGTGAGCGCAGAAAATATTTTGTTTGCTGATAGCTTTTTGTGCACTTCGCTCTAATGGCCAGGATTGGAAACAACTCAGATTTTTGCTGTTTAGTTCCTTAGATGCTGTGGTCAATTTAACATAAGGAGGGGACTCCATCTGTAATGTCATTGACTCCGCAACATGATCACAGGGTTCCAAAGGATTGTTATGGCAGGCAGTGAGTGAACAAGGGCCTCCAGGCCTGCCATGTATGGATGCCAATTAGGTTTAGCCAAAACTGGGACGGAATAGTTGTCTGTCATAGTTACATCTCCAATCACTATAAGTCGCCTACTTCAACTTAGAAAAAAAAAGTTAAGAAAAGTGGTTTGAGAAGATAAAAAAAATTCCAAGAAAAAAACTTTTTTGCTCATAAAGTCCATTATTTTTATTAAAAAGAAAAACAGTCAGCCCAAAACTGTCTCTTACAGTGTCCACCACATGGGAAAAGCTCCTCCTGTCTCAGAAGTTACCCTCACCCCGTCCCCACCTACACCTATTCCCCCTTAACTCAAGTTAGGCCCTGGCCAGGCCATTAGTATTCTGATTGTTTCTTATAGCAGTCTAACTTCAAGATTGGACAAGGACACTAAGGAGAAGAGTATTCTTAATTTGAATTTCAGCCATGTTTTTTTCCCTCTTTTCCCTCAATCCACACAACAGTGAACTGCTTTTGTTGAGTATTAATGAGACTATGAAGTATTCTAGTCAAATGCTTATTGCATTATTGTAAAATTTGAAAATTTCAAATAAAAATTGTAGTAAAAAAAAATAAAAACTATACATAAATAGTATTGCTGCATTTTTATCAACCTATGTAATACAATGTATACTGTACTTATCTCGCATGGCAAACATCATTAAAAAAAATGCAATAAAGAATAATCAAACTACAAGTTGTCATAGGATCATAGAATGTTGGAGTGGAAAGGGACCTCCAAGGCCATCTGGTCCAATCCCCTGCTCAGTGCAGGATTCACTAAATCATCCCAGACAGATGTCTGTCCAGCCTCTGTTTAAAGACATCAATTAAAGGAGAACTCACCACCTCCCATGGTAACCTGTTCCAGTCATTGATCACCCTCATGGTCAGAAAGTTATCTAATTTATGTCTCCTCCCTTTCAGTTTCATCCCATTGCTTCTAGTCTTTTCTTGTGCAAATGAGAATACAGCTGATCCTTCTGCATTGTGACAGCCCTTCAGATATTTGTAGACAGCTATTAAGTCTCCTCTCAGGCTTCTCTTTTGCAAGCTAAACATGAGATCTGACTAAGGAAGAGTAGAGAGGAATAATTACTAGAGATGAGCGAACGTACTCGTCCGAGCTTGATACTCGTTCGAGTATTAGCGTGTTCGAGATGCTCGTTACTCGTGACGAGTACCACGCGATGTTCGAGTTACTTTCACTTTAATCTCTAAGACGTTAGCGTGCTTTTCTGGCCAATAGAAAGACAGGGAAGGCATTACAACTTCCCCCTGCGACGTTCATGCCCTATACCACCCCCCTGCAGTGAGTGGCTGGCGAGATCAAGTGTCACCCGAGTATATAAATCGGCCCCTCCCGCGGCTCGCCACAGATTTATTCTGACAGGGATCAGGGACAGTGCTGCTGGTGCCGGAGCTGCTATAGGGAGAGCGTTAGGAGTATTTTAGGCTTCAAGAACCCCAACGGTCCTTCTTAGGGCCACATCTAACCGTGTGCAGTAGTGTGGAGGCTGCTTTTTGCAGTGTTGCACTTTTTTATTTTTTTTTGTATATCGGCCGTGCAGAGCATTGCGCCCTGCAGTAATTATACATAGTCCAGGGCCAGTAGTGGTGGTGAGGCAGGGACAGAAGACATATATTTATTGAATATAGGCAGTGGGCCTTTCCAAAAACATTTTGGAAAAAAATCTATTTGGGCTGCCTGTGACTGTCCTCAGTGTACTGGGTCTGTGCTGGGTGTAGTTGTCCTCCTAATTCATACGCAGCCAGCTAAGTGTTACAGCAGGCTTGCGCAAAATTATTTCCTGGCTCTGTGTTGGCTGTTACATCACCGCTGTATTCCAGTCCACAGTGCAACAGTCTGCAGTTATTTGACATACTCCAGGGCCAGTAGTGGTGAGGCAGGGACAGAAGACATATATTTATTGAATATAGGCAGTGGGCCTTTCCAAAAACATTTTGGAAAAAAATCTATTTGGGCTGCCTGTGACTGTCCTCAGTGTACTGGGTCTGTGCTGGGTGTAGTTGTCCTCCTAATTCATACGCAGCCAGCTAAGTGTTACAGCAGGCTTGCACAAAATTATTTCCTGGCTCTGTGTTGGCTGTTACATCACCGCTGTATTCCAGTCCACAGTGCAACAGTCTGCAGTTATTTGACATACTCCAGGGCCAGTAGTGGTGAGGCAGGGACAGAAGACATATATTTATTGAATATAGGCAGTGGGCCTTTCCAAAAACATTTTGGAAAAAAATCTATTTGGGCTGCCTGTGACTGTCCTCAGTGTACTGGGTCTGTGCTGGGTGTAGTTGTCCTCCTAATTCATACGCAGCCAGCTAAGTGTTACAGCAGGCTTGCGCAAAATTATTTCCTGACTCTGCTGTGCGTTCGGTAAACGAAGTCAGCCTCCAACCACAGGCCAATAAGCGGCACATTTAATTACAGCATTCTGTTTCTGCACTACTGGTAATACACCATGCTGAGGGGTAGGGGTAGGCCTAGAGGACATGGACGCGGGCGAGGACGCGGAGGCCCAAGTCAGGGTGTGGGCACAGGCCTAGCCAGTGCGGTGGCCAGGGGTAGAGGCAGGGCCAGACCGAATAATCCACCAACTGTTTCCCAAAGCGCCCCCTCGCGCCATGCCACCCTGCACAGGTCAAGGTGCTCTACGGTGTGGCAGTTTTTCACAGAGATGCCTGACGACCGACGAACAGTGGTGTGCAACCTTTGTCACGCCAAGATCAGCTGGGGAGCCACCACGACCAGCATGCGCAGGCATATGATGGCCAAGCACTCCACAAGGTGGGACGAAGGCCGTTCACTGCTCCAGTTTGCACCACTGCCTCTCCCCCTGTGCCCCAACCTGCCACTGAGATCCAACCCCCCTTTGAGGACACAGGCACTACCATCTCCTGGCCTGCACCCACACCCTCACCTCCGCTGTCCTCGGCCCCATCCAGCAATGTCTCTCAGCGCAGCGTCCAGACGTCGCTAGCGCCACTGTTTGAGCGCAAGCGCAAGTACGCCGCCACGCACCCGCACGCAAAAGCGTTAAACCGGCACATTGCCAAATTGATCAGCCTGGAGATGCTGCCGTATAGGCTTGTGGAAATGGAGGCTTTCAAAAGCATGATGGCGGCGGCGGCCCCGCGCTACTCGGTTCCCAGTTGCCACTAATTTTCCCGATGTGCCGTCCCAGCCCTGCACGACCACGTCTCCCGCAACATTGTACGCGCCCTCACCAACGCGGTTACTGCCAAGGTCCACTTAACAACGGACACGTGGACAAGCACAGGCGGGCAGGGCCACTATATCTCCCTGACGGCACATTGGGTGATTTTAGTGGAGCCTGGGACCGCTCACGTCCTACCCACCCCCAGAATTGCGGACCCCAGCTCGGTGCTGGTATCTGTGGCGGTGTATGCTTCCTCCACTAAACCACCCTCCTCCTCCTCCTCCTCCTCCAACGCAACGTCTGTCTCGCAATCAAGATGTGTCAGCAGCAGCAGCACGTCGCCAGCAGTCGGTGTCGCGCGGCGTGGCAGCACAGCGGTGGGCAAGCGTCAGCAGGCCGTGCTGAAACTACTCAGCTTAGGAGAGAAGAGGCACACGGCCCACGAACTGCTGCAGGGTCTGACAGAGCAGACCGACCGCTGGCTTGCGCCACTGAGCCTCCAACCGGGCATGGTCGTGTGTGACAGCCGCCGCCGTAACCTGGTGGCGGCTCTGCAGCTTGGCAGCCTCACGCACGTGCCATGCCTGGCCCATGTCTTTAATTTGGTGGTTCAGCGCTTTCTGAAAAGCTACCTACACTTGTCATACCTGCTCGGAAAGGTGCGCCGGATCTGCGCACATTTCCGCAACTCTAAGACGGACGCTGCCACCCTGCGGACCCTGCAACATCGGTTTAATCTGCCAGTGCACCGACTGCTGTGCGACGTGCCCACACGGTGGAACTCTATGCTCCACATGTTGGCCAGGCTCTATGAGCAGCGTAGAGCTATAGTGGAATACCAACTCCAACATGGGCGGCGTAGTGGGAGTCAGCCTCCTCAATTCTTTACAGAAGAGTGGGCCTGGTTGGCAGACATCTGCCAGGTCCTTGGAAACTTTGAGGAGTCTACCCAGATGCTGAGCGGGGATGCTGCAATCATTAGCGTCACCATTCCTCTGCTATGCCTCTTGAGAAGTTCCCTGCAAAGCATAAAGGCAGACGCTTTGTACTCGGAAACGGAGGCGTGGGAAGACAGTATGTCGCTGGATAGTCAGAGCACCCTCATGTCTATATCTCAGCGCGTTGAGGAGGAGGAGGAGGGGGAGGAGCATGAGGAGGAGGGGGAAGAGACAGCTTGGCACACTGCTGAGGGTATACATGCTGCTTGCCTGTCATCCTTTCAGCGTGTATGGCCGGAGGAGGAGGAGGAGGAGGATCCTGAAAGTGATCTTCCTAGTGAGGACAGCCATGTGTTGCGTACAGGTACCCTGGCACACATGGCTGACTTCATGTTAGGATGCCTTTCTCGTGACCCTCGCGTTACACGCATTCTGGCCACTACGGATTACTGAGTGTACACACTGCTCGACCCACGGTATAAGGAGAACCTTTCCACTCTCATTCCCGAAGAGGAAAGGGGTTCGAGAATGATGCTATACCACAGGGCGCTGGTGGACAAACTGATGGTAAACTTCCCATCCGACAGCGCTAGTGGCCGAAGGCGCAGTTCCGAGGGCCAGGTAGCAGGGGAGGCGCAGAGATCAGGCAGCATGTACAGCGCAGGCAGGGGAACATTCTCCAAGGCCTTTGCCAGCTTTATGGCTCCCCAGCAAGACTGTGTCACCGCTCCCCATTCAAGGCTGAGTTGGCAAGAGCACTGTAAAAGGATGGTGAGGGAGTACATAGCCGATCGCAGGACCGTCCTCGGTGACGCCTCTGCCCCCTACAACTACTGGGTGTCGAAGCTGGACACGTGGCCTGAACTCGTGCTGTATGCCCTGGAGGTGCTTGCTTGTCCTGCGGCTAGTGTCTTGTCAGAGAGGGTGTTTAGTGCGGCTGGGGGAATCATCACGGATAAGCGTACCCGCCTGTCAACCGACAGTGCCGACAGGCTTACACTCATCAAGATAAACAAAGCCTGGATTTCCCCAGACTTCTCTTCTTCACCAGCGGACAGCAGCGATACCTAAGCAATACGTAGGCTGCACCCGCGGATGGAAGCATTGTTCTCTATCACCATGAAAAAGGTGGACTTTTTAGCTTCATCAATCTGTGTATAATATTCCTCCTCCTCCTCCTGCTCCTCCTCCTCCTGAAACCTCACGTAATCACGCCGAACGGGCAATTTTTCTTAGGCCCACAAGGCTCAGTCATATAATTTTTGTAAACAATTTTTATACATTTCAATGCTCATTAAAGCGTTGAAACTTGCACCTGAGCCAATTTTTATTTTAACTGGGCTGCCTCCAGGCCTAGTTACCAATTAAGCCACATTAACCAAAGCGATTAATGGGTTTCACCTGCCCTCTTGGTTGGGCATGGGCAATTTTTCTGAGGTACATTAGTACTGTTGGCACACCAATTTTTTGGGGCCCTCGCCTACAGTGTAATCCAATTAATTTTTTGCCCACCTGCATTACAGCTGACCTTACATCAGCTGTGCTGGGCACTGCAATGGGATATATTTATGTACCGCCGGTGGGTTCCAGGGAGCCACCCATGCTGTCGGTCCACACGGAGTTGTAACTACATGTGTCCACTTCTAAAGAAACCCAGTCTGACTGGGGCATGCAGTGTGGGCCGAAGCCCACCTGCATTTAACATGACATTACCTCAGCTGTGATGGGCAATGCTATGGGATATATTTATGTGCCGCCGGTGGCTTCCTGGCACCCACCCATGCTGTCGGTCCACAGGGACTTCACAATAGGGAGTTGTACCTGCCTGTGTCTATGAATTAAAAAGCCCGGTCAGGTTGGGGCATGCAGTGTGGGCCGAACCCCACCTGCATTTAATCGGACGTTACCTCAGCTGTGATGGGCACTGCAATGAGATACATTAATGTACAGCCGGTGGGTTCCAGGGAGCCACCCATGCTGTGGGTGCACACGGAACTCCCATTGCGGAGTTGTACCTGCCTGTGACTATTTATAAAAAAACGCGGTCTGACTGGGGCATGCAGACACCTTGACAGAATGAATAGTGTGTGGCACATAGGTTCCCCATTGCTATGCCCACGTGTGCAGCTCCTGATGGCAGTGGCACAGGATTATATTTCTCATTGCTTCCGTACAGCATTGTGGGCTATCGCCCCGCCCCTTTTAAAGAGGGTCGCTGCCTAGCCGTGCCAACCCTCTGCAGTGTGTGCCTGCTGTTCCTCCTCATGGCAGACGCACTTATAAATAGACATGAGTGTGGCGTGGCATGAGGGCAGCTGAAGGCTGCGCAGGGACAATTTGGTGTGCGCTGTGGACACTGGGTCGTGCAGGGGGGGGCGGGGGTTGGGCAGCATGTAACCCAGGAGAAGTGGCAGCGGAGTGTCATGCAGGCAGTGATTGTGCTTTGTTGGAGGTAGTGTGGTGCTTAGCTAAGGTATGCATTGCTAATGAGGGCTTTTCAGAAGTAAAAGTTGTTGGGAGGGGGGGGCACTCTTGCAGCTATTGTGGCTTAATAGTGGGACCTGGGAACTTGAGATGCAGCCCAACATGTAGCCCCTCGCCTGCCCTATCCGTTGCTGTGTCGTTCCCATCACTTTCTTGAATTGCCCCGATTTTCACAAATGGAAACCTTAGCGAGCATTGGCGATCTACAAAAATGCTCAAGTCGCCCATTGACTTCAATGGGGTTCGTTACTCGAAACGAACCCTCGAGCATCGCGATAATTTCGTCCCGAGTAACGAGCACCCGAGCATTTTGGTGCTCGCTCATCTCTAATAATTACCACACGTGATCTAGACTGTATGCTTCTCTTAATACATCCCAGAATTGTGTTTGCCTTCTTGGCTGCTGTATCAGATTGTTGACTCATGTTCAGTCTATGATCTATTAGTATACCCAAGTTTTTTTCTCATGTGCTGCTGCTTAGCCCAATTCCTCCCATTGGGTATGTGCTCTTTTCATTTTTCTTGCTCAGATGTATGACTTTGGATTTCTCCTGGTTAAATACCATTCTGTTAATCGACGCCCACTGTGCAAGCTTTTCTAGTTTTTTTTAAAACTCTCTCTCTTTTCTCTAGTGTTAGCAATCCCTCCTAGCTTTGTGTAGTTGGCAAATTATATTCTTCTTCCTTTGATATTCCCCCCTCTTTCCATTCGATAAACATATTTTTCTTCCTTTTTAACATGTGCGCAAGTTCTGTGTTCATCTATCCTGGTCTCTTTAAATGCTTCCTCTTCTTCCTTCTTTTAGGAATTGTTAATGATTGTGCTTTGAGAATCTCTTTTTTGCAATATTTCCCAACCTTTTTGGACATTTCTGTCCTTAACAACATCCAGCCTTTGGATTCTTCCTACCCTCTTTCTGAGTCCATTAAAATCTTCCTTTCTGAAATCCAATCTTGAGTTCTGAGTCTTTGTAGATCTTTCTCCCCTTGTTATCCAAAATTCAATGATAGCATGATCACTGCCTCCTAAGGCTTCAGTCACCCTTACTTCTTCAACCATTCCCTTTTTGTTGGTAAGAATTAGGTCCAAGATAGCAGATCCCCTTGTTTTCTGTTCTACCTTTTGGTAGATCAAGTTTTCAGCAAGAGCAGATAAGAATTTGTTGGATCCATTACCTTTACCTGAAAGAGATTCCCAACAAATGTCTGGATAGTTAAAATCTCCCATGATCACTATGTCATGCTTTTTTGAGAGCTTAGCCATCTGATGTAGAAAGAGTTCATCAATATCTTCTGCTTGTCCAAGCAGCCTATAGTAAATGCCTACAATGGTGTCCTTTCTGTTGTTCTCTCCTTGTATTCTTACCCAAACAGTTTCTACAGAACTACAATGCTCTGATGCTTAAATCTGTGTCTAACATACAATGCAACACCTCCTCCTCTTTTTTTTAGATGTTTCTTATAAATAAGTTGTATCCTTCAAGCGTTATATTCCAATCTTGTGCATCATTCCACCAAGTTTCTGTGATGCCTATGACATCATATTTCTCTTCCTGTAGTGTCTGCCTAACTCATCACTCCCACAAGTCATACCTGAATAGACCTGCCATATACATACATCCCATTTTCCAATGCTTAGTTTGTAATTCATTAGAGTCAGTTACATTTTACCCACTTTCAAGTGATTTTTCAAATGTCATGTGTCTGTGTGTACATATTGAGTAGGAGCATTTCAGGCCATTATATAACTTGTACCATACATTTTTTAAGCTTCCCTCTCATCAGACTCCATCTCAAATTGGCAATTTTCCATGAGCTGGTGGGTGGAGACTGGCTGTTCTGAGGTCTCCCATACATAGTACACGTAGAAGAGGAAATCCTGCTCCCCTATTACAATCTCTCACGTACAAAGAAGCAGCAGCATGGGGGGAATGTCCGGGCAATGGCAGAGTACATACACTAATTTCTGGAGCTCCTGCCATGTGGCTTACCTTCAGTAGTCCTGCACCCTGAAATACACATTGGAGGCTTCCATAGGAAAGAGAAGGAGAGGGGGCATTTGCCTGCCAGGTTACCAGAGCCCACAAAATTGCTGGTTAGGGCTCAGAGTCCTCTCCCACAGCATGACATTAGGGGCTTTGGGCTTCCCCCCACCAGCATGAAAACTACTTAATAGCCGGCACTATCCCAGAAAAACCAAGCAGTCACTTTGTCCCCAAGCTCCAGTAACTCAGACTGGAACTCGAAGGAATATATGAAACTGCTTCCTACTTGCAGGACATTGAGAAATATATGGAGAGGCTAGAGCACTCCTATAAGCAAGGACTAAGCTCTATGCAGAATTCTATCCAGGCACTGGAGACTAAAGTCCAGGATGTCCCTTAGATCATAATAAACTGTCCTCTCAGATCTCTGAGATCTTTCTTAAATAGAACAGGATCAACTTATAAAACAGTTATACAGTTTGCCTGATGATATTTAAAATTAAAGCTGGAGAAATAACATTAGAATCAGTGGCCTTCCTGAAGCGACCAAGACTATAGATTTCATAATAACATTACAGAGGGTACTTAGCATGTTCCTAGGTTGCCCTGTAGTGGAGGAGCTGGAAATGTATTGATCCCACAAAGCATTGGGACCTGTCAACCTTGATGCTAACAATCTGCAAGATGTAATATGTTGCCTTAAGGCTGGGATCCCACGGGGCGTAAATCCTGTGGAAATCTTGCAGAATGTCCATGGCGGGACCACATGGAAATTCTGTCTGATTTCCACGGCAGAGAGGTAGCTTCAAAATCCACGCCATCCGGCGTGGCCTGTATTCTGCTGCAGCCATCTTTCCCCAAGGAAAGGAGAGAGCCCGCAGCAGAAACAGCAATAAAATTGACATGCCACGGCTTTGAATTCCGCGCGGCATGTCAGTTTCAACACAGCTTGGCCACGACAGCTTGTCCGCAAATCTCGGCTACTTTGCTGCTTATGCTCGGATATAAGTTTGCTGGCCGAATTTCCTTGCGGAAAGTCTGCCTGGAAATTATGTGCCAATTCCACCTCGTGTGAACTCACCCATACTATTATGCCATCAGAAAAGAGATTATGCTCAAGGCTCACAGCATGGATGTAATAGATTTTGATGGGGAGCACGTTGTTTTACTGGAGGATTTGTCCCGCTCTACTTTAAGACAATACTAGAAATTTCACTCTTTATTGGAACTCCTAAGTGAACATGAGATTCCCTATTCCTGGGTCTTCCCATTCCAATTGTTGGAGTGCAAAAACAGGATACGGTTTGAGATAAGTGACCCTGCAGAGTTGCCAGACTTCACAACAGCCTTGGATTTGCCCATAATGGCGCTACTGGATTGGAATCCTATATGTCCCCTGCAGCTATGTCAGGCATTCAGGCATCCTGGATATATATCACAAGTGCAACTCCACTGGGTCCGAACTCTGGGAAAGGTGTTTGTTGAAGTCGGAGAGTGCTTCCTGTCCCAGCTAAACTACCTTCAATATTTCTTATAAAAAGACATTTTAGCTTTACATCTCCCTGGATAGGCTTTTAGAGACTTTCTTAGGGGAGAATTTGTTGTTTTCATGGACAAACTACAGAATGTTATGTTTGTTGTTTTTCTCCTCACTGCAGATTGTTCTGGAAGACAACTATGTAATACCTTCACAGGTTCCCATGTGGTCAACCAGAGTGATGTATAAACCATGGGATAGATGTTTATGATTTTACTCATCAGCTGCAAGTACCTAAATAGGCATATTGTGTTCTTCCGTTTTAAGGGTCTACTAAAATGGAAGCTATTTTTGCATTGTTGTACTACTAATGCATACTGAGAAGTATAATCTGGTTCTGACTTTTGTTTAAATCTGATTGTTGGAAATCGGGTGGAAAGTGCTCCCTAATTTCAGATGAAGGTTTTATTTGTAGATATTTAATTCCTCCCAAATGTTGATTATTAATATTTTTCAATGGGAAAAGGGACTTGTAGCTTATATGTTGAATATATAATTACATTTAGGTTTTAAGTGTTTTATGTACTGTGGTTACATGTAGGTGTATTACATTGTAATATGTTCTTGCAGAGCCTTGTCGTGGTCTACTCCATTCTGTCATTGAAATACCATTTCATGTTTAGGGTTGGCGTTGTGAGCTGTTGTTTTATTTCCCTATTCAGGACTTCTTTAAACTGCACTGGATAGTTCTTGTACAGTTGCAGAGAGCTTGTCTGTAAGTTCTCTGTTGCTGTTTTCATTACTTTAATTACTTTCTTTCCCCTGCCTCTTTCTTCCTTTCCCCCCTCCCCCCACCACTTCCACAACTTTCCCTTTTTTCTTTGTGGCCCACCCAACCCACCGTCATGCCGGAACAGTCCCCTCCCTAGGCTAACCTCCCTTAATGTGAGAGGCTTTAACCTACCACAAAAATGATCACACATATTATACAGTATGCACAAGAAGAAGGCAAAAAGTTTGCATCTCTAGACCCATTTTAAGAAGGACCATGACCCAGGCCTGAATTCGTGGTATTATAATATTTGGATCTATAGCACAAATCCTGGTGCCAAATCTAGGAGTATCTTAATTGCAATTCACTGGCCACTTCCATATACAGTTCTAGATACTATGAGTTGTCCAAACGGCAGGTTTGTATTTGTGAAACAAAATTTTGTGTATATAAAATACATATACATATCCAAAAATATACACTGCTGGTAGCATTTTCCTACCCAAAGCTGATCAAGGCAGAACATTGAAAAATATTCTGCGGCAAGTGGGCTCCTTTGCGGGGGACTTTAACATAACTATGGATCCTTCCCTGGACTCTTCCACCAGCAGATCCTCAATCTTTTGCATAGCAATTTTTTACAGCTAAATTAGTTCTGAGGAAATACCATATTGTCGATGTTTGCGAATTCTCCATCCTAAAGAAAAAGACTATATGTATTTTTCTTCTGCACACTATATGCATAGTAGGCTTGATATGTTCTTCATAGCACAACATGCTTTAACATTTCATCCAGTATCTACAATTGGCACTACATTGTGGTCCAATCACTCACCGAAGTTTCTTCAATCGGTCTTGCTGGGGTTGGAGGCCAGGGAAAGGACATGGAGGCTAAATAAATCCTTGTTAAAAGACACTGCTTGTAAAGGAGAGATAGAAACTGCAATTTCCGATTTTTGTTGCAGACCATGTTTCTTTTCCTCTGCAGTAGGAAGCTTTTAAAATGTGTAGTTGCAAGCATCTTCATTAAACACCGGGCAAGACTGAAAAAAGAAAAAGCCATTAACTCAATTCCCTTTTTGTTAAAGCAGAGGAATAAGGGCGCCTACCCATCCTTTGCGTTTTGCGTTTTTTCTGAAGAGCAATTAGTATAGAATGTGTTCTTGTCCACTGGCGTTTTTTTTTCGGTCCGTTGCAATTTTTCACATAGGAACTGTCAGTTGCATATGTGTCCTTATTTTTCTCTTAATGCACCCATGAATGTCAATGGAAATTAACGGAAAACGCGCAAAAAACGCGGCAAAAACACACGGAAAACGCAGCGTTTTTCACGCACGAAAATCAGCAACACCAGTGGGTAGGCGCCCTTAGAGAGGACACACACAAGTGTTCACTGGACCCGGAGACCTTAGTTGAGCTTGATGATGACGATGATGATGAGGGAACAGTGAGGGAACAGATAAAAGTCATAAATGAGGGGTCATAAATGAGGGGAACTATAAAAGTCATCAGGAACAGTTTCGTAATTTTTTTTGTGAGGACACTTATAAGTATGGCAGAGCTTTAACACAGACTCTTCATCCCAGAAACATGCATGCACATGTCTCTTAGAAACTTTTGTGAAGAAGAGGTATATTACTAGAGATGAGCGAGCACAATCGTCTGAGCTTGATGCTCGTTCGAGTAGGGTACTTGAGATGCTCATTACTCGAGACGAGCACCACGCGGTACTCGAGTCAATTCCATTTCCTTCCCCGCATGTTTAGCACCATTTTCTAGCCAATAGACATGCAGGGAAGGCATTACAACTTCCTCCTGTGACGTGCCAGCCCTATTCCAACCCCCTGCAGTGAGTGGCTGGTGAGATCAAGTGACCACAGAGTACTTAAAGCGGTCCTGCCCGTGGCTCGCCTCAGACACACACTGGGAGAGTATAGGGAAAGTGCTGCTGAGATAAGGAAAGTGTTAGTGTAGGATCCTGTCCTCAAGAACCCCAACGGTCCTTCTTAGGGCCACATCTGACCGTGTGCATTACTGTTGTGGCTGGCTGGGAGCAGTTTTGCACAATTTTTTTTCCCATCTCGGGCTGTGCAGGCCATTACAGCTATAGCATTCTCAGTCTGCAGTCTGTTATACAGAGTATAGGGAAAGTGCTGCTGCTGATATAGGGAAAGTGTTAGCAGAGGTGCTGTCTTCAAGAACCCCAACGGTCCTTCTTAGGGCTACATCTGACCGTGTGCATTTTACTTGGTGGCTGCTGGGAGTTGTAGTGCTACCATTTTTATATTACGCAGCTAGGCCTGTTTGCAGCCTTTCGTCATATTTTTTTCTGGCTGGAGTGTGCAGTAAAATATCAATCTCACCGTGAAAGTGCACGCACATAATTCCTAGCCTGCAGCTGCGAACAAACTTATTTATACCGTTCTGGGTCTGCAGTGAATTAGATGCAGAGCGTTGGGCCACAGGCATTTCTAGAGGCAAAGCTGTTATATACACTATACAGCTTGTATCGTCTGTGCAAAAAAACAAAATCTCCTTCTTAGGGCTACATCTCACCATGTGCATTTTACTTGGGGCCTGCTGGGAGTTGTAGTGCTACCATTTTTGTATTACGCAGCTAGGCCTGTTTGCAGCCTTTCATCATATTTTTTTCTGGCTGGAGTGTGCAGTAAAATACCACTCTCACCGTGAAAGTGCACGCACATAATTCCTAGCCTGCAGCTGCGAGCAAACGTATTTATTTCTGTGTCTGCAGTGAATTAGACAGCGATCTCAACGCTAAACAGTACCGTTATATTACCAGGGCCACTGCAAAGTATTTCAGCTCAGCCGCTGTGCAGAGCGTGTCACAATACCATTTCCGTTGGTGGGGTTGAGATCGCCGCAGTTACCAGCACTATCCACTGGCTTTAGAGTCTTCTCCCCCTCCACACAGCCTCTATAATCTACAAGTCTCTGTGAGCAGTACATTACCCCTAGGTATCAGCGCAAGACAGCGGGTTACTTTTTTCTAGTCACAGCATAGAGCCTCTGCTATCTGCAAGTCTCTGTGTGAGGTGAATTAAGGACCAGTTGTCAGTGCTGTACAGAGGGGTAATTTATTTGGCCCCTGCTCTATTCTTAATCCGCCATGATGAGGAGTAGGGGTAAGGATCGAGGACGAGGACGAGGACGAGGACGTGGACGTGGACGCGGACGTGGATGTCCAAGTGAGGGTGTGGGCACAGGCCGAGTTCCTGGTCCAGGTGAATCACAGCCGGCTGCTGCGGGATTAGGAGAGAGGCAAGTTTCTGGGGTCGCCAGCTTCATATCACAATTTATGGGTCCGCATGGTAGACCTTTATTACTAACATAGCAGTGTGAGCAGGTACTGTTGTGGATGGCAGAAAATGCATCCAGCAATGTATCGACCACCCAGTCTTCTATGCAGTCCACTACTCCCGGCTTAGGGACTGCAACTCTGAATCCTCTGGCTGCTGCTCCTCCTTCCTCCCAGCCTCCTCACTCCATGAAAATGACATATTCTGATGAGCAGGCAGACTCCCAGGAACTGTTCTCGGGTCCCTGCCATGAGTGGGAAAAAATGGTTCCTCTCTCACCTGAGGAGTTTGTCGTGACCGATGCCCAACCTTTGGAAAGTTCCTGGGGTCCGGGTGATGAGGCTGGGGACTTCCGGCAACTGTCTCAAGAGATTTCAGTGGGTGAGGAGCATGATGATGATGAGACACAGTTGTCTATCAGTAAGGTAGTAGTAAGGGCAGTAAGTCCAAGGGGGGAGCGCACAGAGAATTCGGAGGAAGAGCAGCTGGACGATGAGGTGACTGACCCCACCTGGTTTGCTAAGCCTACTGAGGACAGGGCTTCAGAGGGGGAGGCAAGTGCAGCTGCAGGACAGGTTGGAAAAGGCAGTGGAGTGGCCAGGGGTAGAGGCAGGGCCAGAGCCAAGAATTCCCCAACTGTTTCCCCAAGCACCCCCTCGCGCCAAGCCTCCATGCAGGGGGCTAGGTGTTCAAAGGTGTGGATGTTTTTCAGTGAGAGCGCGGACGACTAACGAACAGTGGTGTGCAACCTGTGTCGCACCAAGGTCAGCCGGGGAGCCACCACTACCAGCCTCACCACCACCAGCATGCGCAGGCATATGATGGCCAAGCACGAAGGCTGTTCACTGCCTCCAAGTCACACCACTGCCTCTCCCCCTGTGCCCCAACCTGCCACTCAGATCCAACCCCCCTCTCAGGACACAGGCACGAGCGGCTCCCGGCCTGCACCCACACCCTCACCTCCACTGTCCTCCACTCCTTCCACCAATGTCTCTCAGCGCAGCGTTCAGCTGTCTCTAGCACAAGTGTTGGAGCGAAAGCGCAAATACGCCACCACGCACCCGCACGCACAAGCTTTAAATGTGCACATTGCCAAATTAATCAGCCTGGACAGGCTTGTGGAAATGGAGGCTTTCAAAAACATGATGGTGGCGGCGGTCCCGCGCTACTCAGTTCCCAGTCGCCACTATTTTTCCTGGTGTGCTGTCCCAGTCCTACAGCAGCATGTCTCCCGCAACAACAATCGTGCCCTCACCAACGTGGTTACTGGGAAGGTCCACTTAACCACGGACACATGGACAAGTACTGGCGGGCAGGGCCACTATATCTCCCTGACGGCACATTGGGTGAATTTGGTGGAGGCTGGGACCAAGTCAGAGCCTGGGACCGCTCACGTCCTACCCACACCCAGAATAGCGTCTTACCTCGGTGCTGGTATCTGTGGCAGTTTATGCCACCTCCTTGAAACCCTCCCCCTCCTCCTCCTTCTACGCAACCTCTACCTCTCAATTAAGAAGTGTGAGCAGCACATCGCCAGCAGTCGGGCAAGCGTCAGCAGGTCGTGCTGAAACTACTCAGCTTAGTTGACAAGAGGCACACGGCCCCCAAACTGTTGCAGGGTCTGATTGAGCAGACTGACCTCTGGCTTTCGCCGATGAGCCTCCAACAGGGCATGGTTTTGTGTGACAATGGCCGTAACCTGGTGGCGGCTCTGCAGCTAGGCAGCCTCACACACGTGCCATGCTTGGCCCACGTCTTCAATCTGGTGGTTCAGCGGTTTCTTAAAAACTACCCTCACTTGTCAGACCTGCTCGGCAAGGTGCGCTGCATTTGCGCACATTTCCGCAAGTCCACCACGGACGCTGCCACCCTGAGGACCCTGCAACATTGGTTTAATCTGCCAGAGCACCGACTGCTGTGCGACGTGCCCTCACGGTGGAATTCTACGCTGCACATGTTGGCCAGGCTCTATGAGCAGCGTAGAGAAATAGTGGAATACCAACTCCAACAAGGGCAGCGTAGTGGTAGTCAGCCTCCCCAATTCTTTACTGAGGAGTGGGCATGGATGGCAGATATCTGCCAGGTCCTCGGAAACTTTGAGGAGTGTACCAAGATGGTGAGCGGCGACGCTACAATCATTAGCGTTACCATCCCGCTGCTATGCCTGCTGAGAAGTTCGCTGCAAAGCATAAAGGCCAACGCTGTTGCGTCCTCAGGACGTGCAACTTCAATAACATAAATCAAAGGCACAACTGTGCTAAGGAAACATAACACTATGGGGAATACTCTCCCTATAGTCCCTTAACCCGGGAGGGGGCTCTGCCTACTCGGCGGACCGATCGCTCTGACAAGTGCGAGCCCGCACGCGTGCCTGGGCCACTAACAAGTCCCTATCAGGGAGCCCTAGCACAAAATAGTAGCAAAACAGAACCAAACAAAACAGAAAAGAACTTAGCTTGCATGGAGAGCTTCCGCCAAGCTGTGTTGCTCCATCGCTGTCCAAAATGCAACTGAAGGGATTGACCAGCACAGGAAATAGTGCTGGCCCTGTTTAAATAGGAGCCAGGCTACTCAGCATAAGGTGCTGACTGACCTTACTCCTGCAGCTACCACACCCCTCAGCTCCCGGAGAAGCAGGGGCACACCCAAAACCTGGTCTGGCCTGCAGGCAAGGTGCAGACCTCAGCAGGGCTGTAACAGTACCTCCCCTTCTAGAAGGGGCCCCAGGACCCTTAGGACCAGGACGGCCAGGATTTGATCTGTGAAAATTTTTTACCAGACGATCTGCATGAACATCCACTGCAGGAACCCATGACCTCTCTTCTGGGCCATAACCGCGCCAGTGCACCAGGTACTGCAGGGAATTCCTGACTCGACAGGAGTCCAGAATGCGACTTTTTACAAACTGCTCCTCCCCATCCACTAGCACAGGAGCGGCAGGTGGTGAGTCATTCCCCGAATCGATGAATCCTTTGAGCAGAGATTTATGAAACACATTGTTAATCTTCATCATGCTGGGAATTTCTAACTGGAAGGCCACCGCGTTAATCTTCTCAATTATTTTAAATGGACCGATAAATCGCGGGCCCAGTTTAGCGGATGGTTGTTTGAGTTTTATATTTCTGGTAGACAACCACACCAAGTCTCCAACACAGAATCCCGCCCCCTCAGAGCGGTGACTATCTGCAACTCGCTTGCTGCGCCGAACGGATCGCTGTAAATTTTTCTGGACCTCCGCCCACCTGGCCTCAATATCGGAACAAAACTCATTTGCTCCTGGTACCTCCGAAACCCTCTTGGAAAGGGGGCCAAAACATGGGTGAAATCCATAGTTAAAGAAGAACGGTGAACTTCCCGTAGCCTCCAGTGATCTATTGTTTAGAGCAAACTCGGCTAGTGGTAAGAACTTCGAGCAGTCCTCCTGATTTTCCGAGGCATAACAACGTAAATACTGCTCCAGGTTCTGATTACACCTCTCAGTTTGCCCATTGGTCTCAGGATGGTATGCCGAGGAAAACGAAAGCTGGACACCCAAACGAGAGCAGACTATTCGCCAAAAGCTAGAAACAAATTGTACGCCGCAATCGGAGACTATATTCTCTGGCAAACCATGTAGTCTAACAATGTAGCAAATGAACAAACTCTCCAACGTCTTGGCATTCGGTAAACCGGGGAGTTCCACAAAATGGCACATTTTACTAAAGCGGTCCACTACCACCCACACAACAGTGTTGCCATCGGAAGGTGGTAAATTCGTAATGAAGTCCATGGACAAATGCGTCCAAGGTCTCTTAGGAATAGGCAGCGGCAATAACATACCGGCTGGCCAACTGCGGGATGACTTGGTTCTGGCACACACCTCACATGACGAAACAAAACTGAACGTATCCTGTCGTAATGACGGCCACCAATATGTTCCAGGGAGTAACTTACGGGTATTATTAATCCCCGGATGCCCGGCCAACACCGAACTGTGAATCTCGGCCAGCACCTGTAACCTTAGATGAACAGGAACAAAAAGCTTCCCAGCCGGAAGCTTTGACGCAGCCAAATTTTGTGCTTTACGGACTTGCTCCTCTAACTCTAATGACACTGCCGACACCACCACCCGTTCAGACAGGATAGGGGCAGGAGGTTCCTCAGAAACTACTGGAAGAAAACTTCTGGAAAGAGCCTTCACATTCTTCCAGCCTGGACGATATGTAACTAAAAAATTGAAACGGGAAAAGAAAAGCGACCAGCGTGCCTGTCTGGAATTAAGTCTCTTGGCAGATTCCAGATATATGAGGTTTTTGTGATCTGTGAAAACCGTTACTTTATGTCGCGCCCCCTCTAGAAAATGCCGCCACTCCTCGAATGCCCATTTAATCGCCAGCAATTCCCTGTCCCCAATGTCATAATTTCGCTCCGAAGACGAAAATCAACGGGAGAAGAATGCACACGGGCGGAGATCTTGCAATGTCTCCGTTCCCTGAGATAGAACTGCTCCAACCCCCACCTCTGAAGCATTGACCTCAACAATAAAGGGCCTGGAAGAATCTGGTTGCACCAGAATCGGAGTAGTAGCAAAACACCTCTTCAATCTCTAAAATGACTGCATAGCTTCCGTCGACCATTTAGTAGGAAAGCACCCCTTCTTAGTCATATCAGTAAGAGGTTTAACTATCACCGAAAAATTCCTAATGAATCTACGGTAATAGTTGGCGAACCCCAAGAACCTTTGTAAGGCTTTCACATTTTCTGGTAGGACCCAATCCTGCATTGCTCGGACCTTCTCAGGATCCATCTTGAACCCTTCGTGGGTAATTATGGGCCCCAAAAATGTGATCTCTTGTACAGCAAACACACACTTTTCTCTTTTGGCGAACAAACAATTCTCACGCAAAGCTTGGAGGACCTGGCGAACATGAGAAACATGGGACTCAAAATCCGGAGAGAAGATCAAAATATCCAAATATACTAGTACAAATCTGCCCACAAACTGAGAGAGAACCTCATTGATCAAGGACTGGAATACCGCAGGGGCATTAGTGAGACCAAAAGGCATCACCAGACTCTCAAAATGCCCCTCTGGGGTATTAAATGCAGTCTTCCACTCGTCCCCCTCCTTAATCCGGATTAAATTATATGCCCCGCGCAAGTCTAGTTTGGAAAACCAGTTGGAGTCATTCAACTGCAAAAACAGATCCGGTATAAGGGGGAGAGGGTATGGATTGCGTTTTGTGATTTTGTTCAATTCCCTAAAGTCAACACAGGGACGTAACCCGCCATCTTTTTTCTTTACAAAAAAGAAACCAGCTGCTAGTGGGGAATTGGATGGCCCTATATGATTCCTTCTCAGGCTGTCCTGGATATAATCTTTGAGCGCCAGTATCTCAGGGGCTGATATGTTGAACATGCGACTCTTGGGGAACTTGCAGTCAGGGAGAAGTTCAATGGCACAATCCCCCTTTCTGTGCGGTGGTAATTTGTCTGCCACCTCTGGGGAAAACACATCAGAGAAGTCAGCTATAAATTCAGGCAACTCCTCTGCCTGAATGGAGGCTATATCAGCAGAAATGCAACCGGACAGACAACCAGGGCTCCATTTAACAATGTCCCTTTTTTCCCAGTCCACTACTGGGTTGTGTAAGCACAGCCAGGGCAACCCCAAAACTAGTTGCGTAGGGAGGGATTCCATGACATATAGTGTTATACATTCCGAGTGGAACAGCCCAATCCTTAAATGGACATTAGGTACACAAAAACTCAGATTTCTCTGAGATAGTGGAGCAGCATCAATGGCAGACACAGGGATGGTACAATCCAAAGCACTCATCTCTAAGCCTAAACGTTTGACAGTCTCCTGATGTAATAAATTAATGCTAGCTCCACAATCCAAAAAGACTCGTATGGGACTGTCAACACTGCCACAACGAATTTCAGCGGGAAGTATCAGCCTGGAAGAGGATACCCAAGCAATCTGATGGCCTTGGGGGACCTTCTCTCTAACCTCCAGGCCATCTAGTTTTTCCGACTGAGCATTACGACGTGGACAAAACTGAGCCATATGACCTGTACAATTACAGACAAACCATCAGCTATTAAACTGTACCGTCCTTCTCCTCCTAACCCTGCCAGCTAGAGACCCCAGCTGCATGGGCTCTTCCATACCTGTAGGTAAAAGGTCGGGATCCGTAGACAGTTCCTGATGCCTCTCCCTGATCCGTCTCCCAACTTTAATAGCCAGAGACATGGCCTCATCTAGACTGCGAGGTACTGGATGTCCTACCAGTATGTCCTTGATCTCATTGGACAGACCACAATGGAACTGGCTCTTTAAAGCAGGGTCATTCCACTGAGTTTCTGCTGCCCAACGTCGAAACTTAGCATGATAATCTTCAACAGTGGAATCTCTCCATCGCAAGCGTCTGATATTTCCCTCAGCCACCGCTATCTTATCGGGGTCGTCATAAATAAAACCCAAAGCAGCAAAAAAGTTATCCACTGAGGTCAGAGCCTCAGACATGGGGGTAATGAAAACGCTCATGTCTGTGGCGCCCCCTGCAGTCTGGACATTACAATGCCCACCCTCTGGACGTTATCCCCCGAAGAGCTAGGACGCAGTCTGAAATAGAGCTTACAGGCCTCTCGAAAGGATCCGAATTTCTGCCTATCACCAGAAAAACGGTCCGGTAGCTCAATTTTTGGTTTCTTACTAGTTACCTGCAGCGCAAGTTGTCGCTGTTTAATCTCAGCAACCTCCACAGCCAGCGTGCCGAGCTGGTGCGATAAAACCTCAAGGGGATTCATGTTAACAGCACAGAATCTCCCTGAGTAGGTAAGGGCTGGTCAATCTATTGCGTCCTCAGGACGTGCAACCTCAATAACATAAATGAAAGGCACAACTATGCAAAGGAAACATAACACTATGGGGAATACTCTCCCTATAGTCCCCTAACCCAGGAGGGGACTCTGCCTACTCGGCGGACCGATCGCTCTGACAAGTGCAAGCCCGCACGCGTGCCTGGGCCACTAACAAGTCCCTATCAGGGAGCCCTATCACGAAATAGAAGCAAAACAGAACCAAACAAAACAGAAAAGAACTTAGCTTGCATGGAGAGCTTCCGCCAAGCTGTGTTGCTCCGTCACTGTCCAAAATGCAACTGAAGTGATTGACCAGCACAGGAGATAGTGCTGGCCCTGTTTAAATAGGAGTCAGGCTACTCAGCACCAGGGGCTGACTGACCTTACTCCTGCAGCTACCACACCCCTCAGCTCCCGGAGAAGCAAGGGCACACCCAAAACCTGGTCTGGCCTGCAGGCAAGGTGAAGGCCTCAGCACGGCTGCAGCAGAGGCTTTGCGGTTGGAACAGGAGACGGGGGATGACAGTATGTCGCTTGATAGCCAGACCACCCTCATGTCTATATCTTTTGGAGGAGGGGGAAGGAGGGGGAAGAGACAGCTGGGCACACTGCAGAGGGTACCCATGCTGCTTGCCTCTCATCTGTTCAGCGTGTATGGGCTGTGGAGGAGGAGAAGGAAGATCCTGAAAGTCATCTTTCTAGTGAGGACAGCCATGTCTTGCGTACTGGTACCCTGGCACACATGGCTGGCTTCATGTTAGGCTGCCTTTCTCATGACCCTCACGTTTGATGCATTCTGGCCAACACGGATAACTGGGTGTACACCCTTCTTGACCCACGGTGTAAGGAGAACCTTTCCACTCTCATTCCCGAAGAGGAAAGGGGTACGAGAGTGATGCAATACCACAGGGCCCTGGTGGAAAAAGTGATGCTAAACTTCCCAGCTGTTTAAAATTTAATGACTTTTATTAATAAATACTAAGAACATGGGCTCACATATAACACATACGATACACAAAAGAACAAGTAACACACATATGAAAGGGATCAGCCCTGGTTAGGGATCGTGTGGGGTAATGTGTCTCCCAGGTATAATAGGGGGAGTAAGTACCGCTCATAGATATAGAGACCGGGTACGCCGAAACGGGTTTTTTTTTTTTTTCAACCCCCCCCCCCCCGTTCGGCGCGAGACAACCCCGATGCAGGGACGTAAAAAAAAAACCGCTAAGCGCTTACCTTAATCCCCGCGCTCCGGTGACTTCTATACTTATCGGCTGAAGATGGCCGCCGGGATCCTCTTCCTCCGTGGACCGCAGCTCTTCTGTGCGGTCCATTGCCGATTCCAGCCTCCTGATTGGCTGGAATCGGCACGTGACGGGGCGGAGCTACACGGAGCCCCATAGAGAACAGCAGAAGACCCGGACTGCGCAAGCGCGGCTAATTTGGCCATCGGAGGGCGAAAATTAGTCGGCTCCATGGGAACGAGGACGCTAGCAACGGAGCAGGTAAGTAAAAAACTTTTTATAACTTCTGTATGGCTCATAATTAATGCACAATGTACATTACAAAGTGCATTATTATGGCCATACAGAAGTGTATAGACCCACTTGCTGCCGCGGGACAACCCCTTTAAGTGAGCCTTTTGAGCCTCTCTTGTTCAGCACTGCTGATGTACAATGAGCCCATGCTTCTAGCACATGCCTATGTGTCAACAAAAGTGTGCTAGAACTGAGTACTCATTGAAAATTGTTTTAAGCATCATCAACATGCTAAACAATATCGTGTTCTAAGTGGGTATCAATTCGTGTACCGCATTAGCTCTCAAACATCTATCCTCCGGTTTTGGATACAGAAAGGGGGTAAAAAATCTTTTCTTTTTTTCAACTATTGGAACCTTTACCCGGTCTCTGTATCTATGAGCGGTACTTACTCCCCCTATTATACCTGGGAGACACATTACCCCACACGATCCCTAACCAGGGCTGATCCCTTTCATATGTGTGTTACTTGTTCTTTTGTGTATTGTATGTAAGTGTTATATGTGAGCCCATGTTCTTAGTATTTATTAATAAAAGTCATTAAATTTTAAATATCTATATCTGTGAAGGGTCTCTAACAAATCATATAGATTTCTATACCACTGTGATTTCGTTAAACTTTCCATCTGACAGCGCTAGCAGCAGAAGACGCAGTTCCGAGGGTCAAGTAGCAGGGGAGACGCGGAGATCAGGCAGCATGTCCAGCGCAGGCAGGGAAACACTCTCCAAAGCCTTTGCAAGCTTTATGGCTCCCCAGCAAGACTGTGTCACCACTCCCCAGTCAAGGCTGAGTCTGCTCCATACAACTATTGGGTGTCAAAGCTGGACACGTGGCACGAACTTGCGCTGTATGCCCTGGAGGTGCTGGCTTGCCCTGCCGCTAGTGTCTTGTCAGAGAGGGTGTTTAGTGCAGCTGGGGGAATCATCACAGATAAGCGTACCCGCCTGTCAACTGACAGTGCCGACATGCTTACACTCATAAAGATGAACAAAGCCTGGATTTCCCCAGACTTCTCTTCTCCACCGGCGGAAAGCAGCTGTACCTAAAGATTCTTTTCGCTGCAACTGGATAAATAAGCATTCTCTATCATTGGAAAAAAGGGGGAATTAGCTTTGTCAATCACTCTCGGATATTAGTTCTCCTCCTCCTCCTGAAACATCATGTCATCACGCTGAACTGCCAATTTTTCTGCGGCCCAAAAGGCTCTGCTTACAATTTATTTACAATTTTTCAAAGTTTCAAAAGTATTGATACTTTACCAGAAACCAATTTTTTCACAGGGCTGCCTCCAGGCTCTGTTGCAAATTAAGCAACAGCGAGATGTATCTTTAAAATATATTTCTGGGTTTCACCTGCCCTCTCGGTTGAGAAATTTTTCAGGGGTACACTTGTACTCTTGGTACACTAATTTTTCTGGCCCTCGCCTATACTGTTATCTAACAAATTTTTCAGGACTTCGCCTACACTAATGGTACCCCAATGTTTCAGGGGTTCGCCTATACTCTTTCTACAGAAATGTTACTGAGGTCTGCCTATACTTCTGCTACAGAATTGTTACAGGGGTCTGCCTATACTTTTACAACAGAAATGTTACTGGGGTCTGCCTATACTTCTACTACAGAAATGTTACTGGGGTCTGCCTATACTTGTGCTACAGAAATGTTACTGAGGTCTGCCTATACTTCCGCTACAGAAATGTTACAGGGGTCTGCCTATACTTTTACAACAGAAATGTTACTGGGGTCTGCCTATACTTCTGCTACAGAAATGTTACTGGGGTAGGCCTATATTTCTGCCACATAAATGTTACAGGGGTCTGCCTATATTTCTGCTACAGAAATGTTACAGGGGTCTGCCTATACCTTTGCTGCAGAAATGTTACAGGGGTCTGCCTATACTTCTGCTACAGAAATGTTACTGGGGTCTGCCTATACTTTTACAACAGAAATGTTACTGGGGTCTGCCTATACGTCTGCTACAGAAATGTTACTGGGGTCTGCCTATACTTCTGCCACAGAAATGTTACAGGGGTCTGCCTATACCTTTGCTACAGAAATGTTACTGGGCTCTGCCTATACTTCTGCTACAGAAATGTTACTGGGGTCTGCCTATACTTTTACAACAGAAATGTTACAGGGGTCTGCCTATACTTCTGCTACAGAAATGTTACAGGGGTCTGCCTATACCTTTGCTACGGAAATGTTACTGGGGTCTGCCTATACCTTTGCTACAGAAATGTCTGCCTATACTTCTGCTACAGAAATGTTACTGGGATCTGTCTATACTGTTACTACAGAAATGTTACTGGGGTCTGCCTATACTTCTGCCACATAAATGTTACAGGGGTCTGCCTATACTTCAGCTACAGAAATGTTACTGCTGCCTGCCTATACTTCTGCCACATAAATGTTACAGGGGTCTGCCTATACTTCTGCTACAGAAATGTTACTGGGGTCTGTCTATACTGTTACTACAGAAATGTTACTGAGGTCTGCCTATACTTCTGCTACAGAAATGTTACTGGGGTCTGCTTATACCTTTGCTACAGGAATGTTACAATGTTACAGGGGTCTGTCTATACTATGGGTGAACAAAGTCTTCCCATCGCGGTGATTTACCTATCTGGCACAAATACACTGACTGACTAGGGCATGAATTGTGGGCTGAGGCCAACATGTATTTTCTCTCGTGTTACCACAGTTATCCGCGGTTTGAGCCAAACAAGAGGAGCGATACTGCACTAATGAGACGTTCATAGCTGCACTAGCATTAGAGTCCGCTCTATGCCCGCGATTGCTGAGGGTTTGTGCAGAGGCCTATGTCCTCGGCGCAGTGAAAGTCTGCCATGTTTGGGCACTCTGATTTCTTCATGGTTCATGTCTTGGGGTTCCTTGGACTCACCTATGCTGTGGTTCACACAGACTTCCCATAGCGGTGTTTTACCTGTCTGGCACAAATACACTGACTGACTTGGGTAGGGTGCAGAGTACAGATGGCTTTCCCCTTGCGTTGTCGATGAGGTATCCGGCACCCAAACAGAATGAGTAGTGTGTGGACACATGGATTCCCCATTGCTATGTCACTCGCGGCACCTTGGGCCACACAAGGTGTTTGCTGGGACCGAGCCTGACTCAGGGCCCGCTCACATACTTCCCACACAGAGTATTGCTGCATTTTGGAGATGTGTAGAAGTGCTGGCCTGGCACCTGAGTCCCCTTTATGCCCACGTTTGCGGTTCGTGACAATTTTGCAACGGAGGTGGCACGGGATTGGAATGATGATCGAGCGTCAATTTATCATCGATTCTCAACATCATTGTGGGCTATCACCCCCCCTTTCAAAGAGGGTCGCTGCCTGGCCCTGCCAACCCTTTGCAGTGTGTGCCTCAGGTTCCTCCTCATCGCAGACGCACTTATAAATAGACGTAAGGGTGGTGTAGCTATGAAGCGAGCGTGTGACATGAGGGCAGCTGAAGGCTGCGCAGGGAAACTTTTGTGTGTGCTGTGGACGCAGGGTCGTGCGGGGGGTTGGGCAGCATGTAACCCAGGAGAAGAGGCAGCAGTGGCACCCGCAGGCAGTGATTGTTCTTGGTTGCAGGTAGTGTGGTGCTTAGCTAAGTTGTGCCTTGCTAATGAGGGTTTGACCGAAGTAAAAATTGTTAGGGGGGGGAAGACTCTTGCCCCCATTTTGGCTTAATAGTGGGACCTGCGAGCCTGAAATGCAGTCATGCATGCTGCCCCTGCCCTTCCTTATCTGTTTCTGTGGTGTTTCCATGACTTTCTGATGTTTTCTGGTGTTTCACAAGTCATGACCTATGCGGCGCATTGGTCCCATACAAAAATGCTTGAGTCGCCCATTGACTTCAATGGGGTTCGTTACTCAAAACGAGCTCTCGAGCATTGCGGAAAGTTCGACTCAAGCCACGAGCACCCGAGCATTTTGGTGCTCGCTCATCTCTATATATAACCAATGGCAAATGGCGGTGCTGTTTAAATCCTTATATAATATAAGGGCAATATACAGATTTACCAACGTCGGAGTTATACCCCACTTACATTGACAGATGATCGCTCAAATGACAGTTTAAGTGACAGTTTTGAGCGATCATCTTTGCATACTTTATAGTAGCTAATTAGCTACTATAGAGTTATGCAGGCAGTGGGGGCACCGCCACTATCCATTGCCAAATACTACAGCTGCTTTGCATAAAAAAAACAGCTGTAGTGTTCTCTGCGCTTACAGCCCGTGCCCCGCTCTGAATTCACAGCAGGACACAGGCACAGAGAATCTTATCAGAGCAGTTGGCTGATAACATCCTGCTCCGCTGATAACAGTTGATCGCTCAATTCTAGCAAGTTAAAAGTCAGCGACCAATGACTCGTGCACGAAAACTGTACAATGTCCCTGCATTTAGACAGAATGAGAATAGCTCAAAAGATTCTTTTGAGTGAATTTTGAGCGATTCTCGTTGTGTCTAAATCAGTCTTTTGTTACTATGAGTCCGGGCGCGTCCCCTCGGTTGGTTGCCCAGCTGCTGGGGGCACGGTGCGTGCGCTCGTGGGTCTGGCCAGCACCGCGCGCACCTGTGATTGCGGATCTGTGCACTAGCCCCTGTATATTAGATCCTGCTGGGAGGTAGCGCCTCCCTCTCTTCGCCCCTGGATGGAGGCTTCTGTTTATAAGGCTGGCAGTGAGGTGCATTCACTGCCAGTTATTGGTTTCTGTCAGCGTGCTTGCATCCTGCCTTTGTCAGTCTCCTATTTGTCAGCTTGTTTGCTAGTTTTGCCAGGTCATCTCGTCTGCCTCAGTGTGCGGTTATTTTCTGTTGGGTTAGTTCATCTGCCCGTCCTGTCGATATTCTACCCTGTTCCATCTTGGTATCCCAGTCCTCTCTCTTGGTCCCTAGTGAGTGTAGGGACTGCTGCCCAGTTGCCCGCCTGGGATTAGCCAGGAGTGGAGGCAAGTAGGCAGGGACAGGGGTTTTGGGTAAGTTCTAGGGCAACCCCGGCTGGCGTATCATCGGGTAGGATACTGTAACACCTTTAGACCTTAAGATTAATGAATATACTCCACTATTACTGAGGATCAGAAGATGGTCCTAGATACAATTCTTTGAGGAGATTGGCAAAGCCATTGTCTCTCTGAAAGGACCTGATGGCTTCACAACTCCTTTCTTCAACCCCTTAGTGACCAAACCTGTTTGACTTAATGACCAGGCTAAATCTGACATTGTTTTTTCGCCACATATTGTACTTAATTTAGGTGATGAAAATAGATCCATAGAATTTGTGCATATTTAATAAAAGCGCCAAAATATGGCAAACACATTGTACACATTTTTGATACGATATATATTTCCATCTGTTTATGTTATTCAGAAAGCACATTTGAAAAACTTTAGTTTTTTTTAACCATTTAAGAGACATCCAAATTTAACATTAAGTATTAAAATTTTGAAGAACATTTGGTTTCCCTACACCAAGCCAAGATTGCAAAGGCTTATAGGTGTCAGAATGGTAGATACCCCCAAAATGTCCCCATTTAAAAAAATACACCCCTTAATATATTCACTGAATGGTGTCATGAGTATTTTGACCCAATGGTTTTTTTCAGGAGTTAATCCAATTTAGAGGAGAAAAAATAAAATTTCATGTTTTTGCAAATGTGCTATTTTAAAAACAGTTTTTCTTTCTATGGTACACATGAAAATGAGGATTTGCACCACAAAATGGATACCCCTGTTTGCCCTGTGTTCAGAAACATACTCATTGTGGCCCTAATCTTATGTCTCTATACATAACAGGGCCCAAAACTAAAGGAGCAGACGGTGGCTTTCAGAACAGAAATTTTGATTGATGGTGCTTCAGGCCCCTCTGCATACTTATCGAGCCCTTGAGCTGACAAAACTATAGAGAACCCCCCACAAATGACCCCATTTTGAAAACTAGACCCCTTAATGAATTCATCTAGGGGTGTACTGCGTATTTTGACCACATAGTTTTTGAATGAATCTAAGCAAAGCCGAAGGAAAAAAATACAACTTTCATTCTTTTGGCAATTGTGTCATTTTAAAAAGTTTTTTTTTTGTACAGCACACATATGAATGGAGACTTGCACTTCAAAATGGATCCCCCTGATTGTCCTGTGTTCAGAAACATACTCATTGTGGCCCTAATATTAGGTCTGTATGTACACCGGGGCCTAAACCAAAAGGAGCAGCCCGGGGCTTTTAGAACAAGAAAGTTTGCTTGAAGGTGTTTCAGGCCCCACTGCACACTCATCGAGCCCTTGAGATGACAAAACGATAGAAAACCCCCACAAATTACCCAATTTTGAAACTAGACCCCTTAACGAATTCATGGCGTGTACTGCATATTTTGTCTCCACAGTTTGAATGAAGCTAAGCAAAGCAGAAGGAAAATTTACGATCTTCATTTTTTTTGCAATTGTGTCATTTTAAAGACAGTTTTTTGTACAGCACACATATGAACAAAGACTTGCACCCCAAAATGGCTACCCCAGTTTGCCCTGAATAAATTCTAGGCCCCATTGCTCACTTGTAGAGCCATCAGGGTGCCAGAACAATAGAACGCCCCCCACAAGTGACCCCATTTTGAAGACTCAACCCCTTATTGAATTTATGTAGGAGTATACTGAGCATTTGAAGCCACAGTTTTTTGCAAAAAATATTCTAAAGCATGTGAAAAATAAAATTTTTTTTTTTTCATAAATGCCATTTTTATGACAGTTTTCTTTGTTTCAAGTAGTGAAACAAAGGGATACAATCCGTGAGGGGATATGAAACTTTACCTTTTTAAAAACTTTTCATGATCGCTGTGATCACGTCACCGGGGACCGCATACCATGGCGGCTGGTGAATCTCCCTGCTCTCGGCTATGTTTCATAGCCAGGAGCAGGGAGATTTTAAATTCCCTGGGCCCTCCGGCCTTCTGACCATGTACCCGACATTTTGCCATCTGGCGTGCATGTGCATACGCAGAAGACAGCAGCAGGTCCTTGTAGGACTAGATCAGCGCAGGATATCGCAGAGGCCAGAGGTGAGTAGCTTCAGCTACGGATCCGATCTATGGGGGAGAGGAAACTTTATTTAACTTTTTTTTAACTTTTATGCGATAGCCTTATCCATTGGATAACGACAATATCGTGACTGGGGGTTGAACACTGCGGCCGCCAGTGACAGCTCCCTGCTATCGGCCAATTCCGGCAGCTGATAGCAGCGAGCTGTCACATACACAAACCTCACGGTTTAAGTCTACTGGGCTGGTGTGCTTTTATGGCCTCTTGAGTAAAACATAGACACCCAGAACATGAAAACACGTATAGGTGGTAACTTTTTAAGGACAAAGGTGTTGTGATCCTTAAGGACCAGACACCTTTTAGGGATTTTACCCTATGTGTTATAGAGGGAGATGCTGAGATAGAGGGTATTTAAATATCTATCGCAACTGTCAAATCATTGGTTTTTGCATATAATATCCCTCTTGTTTTGGGTTGATCAGCGATTATTTTAGCAATAATTGGTGCGTTTAAATGTGCACCCATCATCTGCTTTTCGGGCACTGTTAGCTGATCGTTAAATTCACACTAACCTAAAAATCGTTGTTCACTTTTATCAGTAGTTCTCCATGGGGGAGCACTGATAGCATTGTTTCTCCGTGGAGAACAAAGGATCTGAGCGCAGATAATAGCCTCCGGCTATTAACTGCATTCAGGGAAGGCTTCATTTGCACACTTAATTGGTATTTAAGTAGCTGAGTAGCTACTTAAATACCAATTTATACTTTATGCAAAATGATTGCTCAAAGCTGTCACTCAAACTGTCGTTTGAGCGATCTTTGAGTGATCATCGGCCCATGCAAACCAGCCTTTAGTTTCCCAAGTCTCTTTACCCACTGCAAACTATTCCTGTTGCGATCGTGACCAAAGCGGACTGGTACGCACACGGGTTTCTGGCAAACTGACCCTGTTCTACACGGGAGGATGGCATGGCACGGCATGGCCTACCTGAGCGGGGACATTACCCCAATAAGGGCAGACCAGCGGTCTTCGGATCTCGGCCCTAGCTGATCCTAGGAGCCACACACCAGAACAGGATGCATTCACATGCCAGATGACAGGGACTGAACAACAGGACACACAGAGCCAGAATACACCACACAGAGGCAGGTATTAGTTGACATTTTGTACAAAACATGAAAGCTAGCAGGCCACTTCACGGCTCCTGGTTATACTGCTAGTCCCTACACTAACCAGGAGTCCAGCAGAACTTGACACAGTTCACACAGCACACTGCAACAGGACAAGACACTAATCGCAGGTCACACAGCAAGCTAACACAAAACGGACAGAATATAAACGAACAAACAGACATGAACCAGCAAGACACAGATCACACAGCAAACTTCAACAGACAAGTATCCATGACGGCTCACCCTGAACACCAGACAGAGACTGACCAGGAGCTGGGTTTATATGTGAGCACAGACCCAGGAGATTGGCTAGCAGGAAGAACCCCACCCAGCCAGCTCAATCATTAACCCTTAGAGTGCTATGCTGCTGGAAGCACAGTAGTACAACATGTCTAAGCAGCACACGTAACAATTCCATTGTCACAGTGTTCAGTGCTGAGGGGACTCCCCGCGGGGATTAACAGAACCCTTAAGGAGTCCTCTCATCCCCATAGGGACTAAGGGGTTAACAGTAGGACATTTTAAAGGTTTTTCTGGTGAGAAGAGGCTTTTAAATGCCCTGCTGTAAGCAGTGGGGAAGCTATTCCGTGCGCAGGAGTTTCCATTAACTCCTGCTCCCATAGGTGTCAATGGAAACTCCAGCAAAATGCGCACCAAAGATAGTGCATGTCCTATATTTTTTAGGTGTGCGCTGTTTTGCGCTTCAAATTCCGCGCATATGAACTCTTCCATAGGAACCCATTGGTTCTTTTAGAAGTGTGCATTATGCGCACGCAAAACACACACTTGTCTGACTGAACCCCAAACCAGAGATTGGATACATTTGATCAATAAATTGCTGCTGAGACATTACTGATAACCATGCTATGTACGAAAAAATTGCTAACATTCATACATATATATGAGGTCCTTTGTCCTGCACAGGTATTGGTTGTATTGTTACTAAGGTTTTTTGTGGTTTATCTAATAAACTTATAAAAAATATCATTTTGCATTTACTTTTTCAAATACTTGTCTAGCTTCATAACATATTCTACTGTAGTTCAATGCCTTTCTAAAATATGACCGCTCGATATGGTTTTCTATGTCTTACATTGTAATCTGAAACAAGAATAGACATTTCTATTCCAGACTCATTTTGTTCAGTATTGTATGCTGATCATCACTGTACTCAGGTTTATATGATTCCATTAGATACCCTTTTTGAACTGTTCTCAATTTTGACAAAAGTAAACTTATGTTTCAAAGGCTTCTGTACGTTTAATATGTTAGCATCTCCGAAATGTAAATTTACATTAGAATGTAAATTCCATTGCAATCTTGTAAAGTTACACTGTGATGCATAATGTGTGATAAAAAAAAAACTGAAGTATGAATAAAAAGAATAAAATAAAGTCTGGCGCCCATGTCTCTGATGACCCACTGCCATCTGGTAAACACAGTACAGTGAACTGCTGTCAAAGTAAATTATGAAATTTATTCTGATTGTTGTATGTCAAACCCCTGGGATGCAGGCATATTGAAAAAAGTCACCTACTACAATAGCCCAACTGTTATCTCAAGATAGATATGGAAATTCATTGTTCTCAAGCTTTCATTGCCTTGTTCAATGATATAATGAAAGATAGTGAAGTTATTTAAACTAATTTGCTTGAAAATCTGGATTCACAATATAAAATTATAGAATGACATATTACCTAAAATTCTAATTTATGCATCAAGCATTTTTCATCAGACGATGTATTTATCCCTACTTCATTTGCCTTCCCAAACTTAACAACACGTGTTGATGAGGTGATTCAAAAAGTGTTCATTACTTTAACCAATAAATAAAAGGCTAGGTTCACACTATGGTTGCACTCTATATTTTTCTCCTGTATATATTTAACATGCCCTTAAATCTTAGACAAATATACATCCTGCCTGCATACTGTACATTGGTATACCTTTGTCCTCACCACAATGACTGGGAATTGAAAACTTCCAATTCTCAGTTGTATAAAGAGTTTAACATTGACTTGTAGGAATATTGCCTTCCAATAGGTGGTGCTACAGAGCTATCGTTCCATCTCCCTTATTTGCATATTACCCAGAGGAGCATGAATGGCCTTATAAGTCTCGCTCACCTTCTAGATGCTCTCCCTAAGGAGAAAATATAGCGTTCCTGACTCTCTGTGAGAGTGCATGCATACAGCCTTTTGAGAAGAGTCAAGCTGCTGTCTGTGCACTGACTTCGCCGGGGGACACCATTACTGATATCTAAGTCTTAAAATGAAGTTTAATAATTACTTTAAAACAGTTCTTAAAATGGCAAAAAAGGCAGAGTGTGTTCCCTGAAAGAATCTCCAAGGAGTTTATTGCATATTTCTACATGAAAATTTGCCTTTGTCTTTTTTAACTTTACAACTATCTTTTGATATAAATCCATCTGCAGCTGTCTTCTGACATGACAAAAATTAATCCTGTAGAATGCAAAGCAAATAATTAAGTCCAGAAGGATGCAGAAGATATTTTCCTGATTCAACAAATGCCTTTGATCTTTAGTGCTACATGCTTTACTGTCATCCCTAATCTTAATCTGGCCAAATCATACAGTACATAGTGCTTTAAATATAAAAATACTGTATATTATTTTTTTTTACTTACGCAATTACCCCTAATAAAGACCGGACAAAAATAAAGTTCAAGTGAAATTTGATGAATTGAAGAGGATTTGTCACAAGGGCATATAACAAGGGCATATTTAATAATAAATCATGTGCTTTTTTGAAATCAGAAGCTTCTGCACCTATAACCAATATCAGCATTCAATTTGAGAGACTGGAAGAGTTATCAAAGCCAATTCAAGAAAAAACATGAAGTTACCCATAGAAACTAATTAGGTTGCTGCTTTCTCTTCCAAAAAGCATAGAAAAATGAAAGCTCAAAGCTGATTAGCTGCTATGAGCAAGTGCCCCACTTTTCCCATGCAGTAATTTGAATTTCCTCACAGTATGTAAATAAGCTTTTGGCAGGATGTATGAAAATATGCTTGCATATTAAATACACTGAGTGGCTACTTTATTAGATATCCGACCTTTCAAGATTGGAGCTTGCCTGTATGGAAATTAGACATGTGACCCCAAAGTGCAGCATAAATGCAAGTGAAGGGGGTGCGGCTAGCTATAGCAAAGTAAAAGCATGGTATATATCAGTTTCTGTTTTGAGTTTGGTGAAGCATCACTGGGGATTGAAAGATTTCTTACTGGCATTGGTCTGGCAGACTCATAGGAGGCCGTTGCTGCCATAGCGGACAAAGAGCTGCAGTGGCTTCTCCCCTTGGGGCAACTGATCTGCTCCTAGTTTAGGGTACATTCCTGAGCCTGCTCCTGTTCTGTCCCTATTAGCTGAATGCCCTGTACAGAGACAGAGACACCTATCACAGCTGCCTCCTATGGTAGCACCCAACATGGCAACCCCAGAAGAGCAGCTCCACACACATGGCCATATACACTGGAGCCCATCTCCTCCAACTTAATCAGACGAGTCATGCCAAAGTCTCTCTAAGGATACTGGTGCTCTTACAGCTGAAATACAGGTGTGGGGGTTTATGCCCTTGTCCACCTCACAAAGCTTTGCCTTGAGACTGTTGACACCCTTAATCTTTATGGCAACTCAGCACATGTCCTTACTGCCAGAGAACAGTCATTCCCCACCACTAACTGTCGGGGACCTCAGCCATCTCATAAGTACCCTTAGAGAACTAAGCTCACATATAAGGTCCTTGACTCTGAGGAAGGACATAAAGGGTTAAATCTCCTTCTTAGAGACTTCCAATTATCCTTGTTTAGACCAGAGTTGCAACCAGTGGAGGAGTGTGTTTTCTCATTTGAGAACTCAATCACTGCCCTGACTGTGAGAGTGGAGTATCAAGATTCCATCCCGTCTGTTCACACCTATCAATTGCATTATTTGACAGAATCTCAGGATGATGCTGAGAGCAGAGGAAGGAGGAATAACAGAAAGCTGTGAGGCCTGTCTGAAACTATAGAACAGCAGAATCTGCATGAAATGCTACACCACATATTTAATAATAACCTTGAGATCTCGAGAGACACACCCTTCGAGCTGGACAGGGCATGCTGCTCTTTGGGCCTCTGGTCCACTGACCCAGATTAGACTTTATATGCTGGATTCACTGATACTAGCTGAAAGAGATTATTATGTATAAAACAAAGAAAATGTGCACCATCCTCCATGAAGCGAAACAGATTCAGCTGATATCAGATCTCTCTCAACTCATACTCCAAATAAGAAAAGCTTTTTAGCCTTTATTGGATGAGCTCAGACAGTACAATATAGCATGTACCTGGGTATTTTCTTTTCACCTACAAGTATGCCATGTGGGCTGGTTATTCATGCTTTTGGTTGAGGTATTGTTTTCTCTTGTTTAGGGGATCTTGGATGATTTCAACTAATGAACCTGTTACCAGAGACTCTGTCTGTAAAAGTAGAGATTGGACTGAGTGCATTGGCATGTGGGGAGTTTGACTGGGGCAGTACACCTGTTTAACCCTTTCCAATCCACTGTCTGACGTCTGAAGACATTCTGATTGAAGGCTGTACAGCTTTGATGTCAAAAGACATCCGGCAGGGTATTCTTACTGTATATTACTGGCCGCTCTGTTATCAGGGGTCTCTCCAGCATGTCTCATACCGCAGTACTGGCTTTAGCCAGCAGATGGCACCATTGCATAATGGCAGAAAGAGAAAGCCCCCTAGGAAACCCTGAATCCAAAATTGGATTGCAAAGGGTTAATTGTAATGCAGATGTCCTAAGCTCCATCTGCTAGAAATTCTTTTGCATATATTGCTACTGACATTCAGTGACCTGGTCAGTTCACCTACCTGACTATACTATCTGGCCCATTCTTACCATTTATTTAATAAAGAGCCATTCTTCATCCTTCCCATATAGGGGTTTGCCCTTTTTCCTGATATGTCATCCATTTAGAGTTATATGACAATCATATCAGGACCCCTGGTACTCGGACTAATGTAGCTCAATAAAGATGTAAAGGGGGAATAAACAAGACAAAGAAAGCACTTAAACTACTGAAACAAGAAGGCAGTGGAGAAGCACTAAAAACTAAAATAAAAAAATTAAATTATGTAAAGAGCAGATAAAAGCAGCAAAAAAGTGGAAACAGAGACTTATTGCTAGAGAGAATAAACTAAAGGTCCTTTTACATGCAAAGATAATTTTTCAAATGACTGAGAGATTGAAAGATTTAGCAATCTATTTATATAAAGTGTTAATGGCTATTAATGGCAATTAACACTTTATCATCATCATTTGCATGTAAAAGGACCTCCATGAGTTGTTTGCAGAGCCCAGCTTGTGTTTAAATAGTCAACCATCTGGGTAAACAGCTGCCTAACACATTCCAATGTTCTTCTCACAACTAGTATAAACATGCCATGAGGAGAACATTGTTCAGTCTATTGATAGATGAGTGAAATACATTTAAATGGAATGTATTTGCTCACTCTTTCAGCAGCTAAATGATGGATTTTAAGTGAACTTAAATCCCTCGTTAAAACAAAAAAGTGTCCAATATAAACATGACTTTTCTGCTAAAAGATCGAAGCAAGTTACTGAAACATCCCCTTTGCCTCATGTCTGTTGACACCGAGAAGGCCTTTGACCAAGTGCACTGGGGCTTCCTTCAAGTATCCTTTGATCCTATTTGCTTGGACCTCAAGTTCATTGGGAAGATTCTGACTTTACATATTATCATATGGTTCAAGTACGGACTAATGGTATCTTTGGAGACTTTTCCCATAAGGAATGGTACTCTGCAAGGATACCCCTTGTCTCTATTGCTGTATGTTACAGTAATTGAACATTTGGCTAAAGGTCTTCACAATAAACCCAGTGCATTTGATCTCCAGGTTGGTGCAGACAATTTAATGTTTGAGGCCTTAGTCAGACGGGCGTTTTTTCGCACGATTTGCACATGCGCATGCGTCCGGCGATTTTTTAAAACCATTGCTTTGCAATGGTATCGGACACATGAGCGCTTTTTATGCGCTCGTCCGATAAATTATAGAACAGAAATCGCAGATCGCAGATATCTGCGATCTGCGATTCCTGTTCTCTTCTCTATATGCGCTCAATGGGGCCGGCGGCAGCATTGCTCAGCGCAGGGACCAATGTGATTGGTCCCGCTGAGCCAATGAGAGGCAGCAGTCACTCACCCATTCATAAATTCATGAATGGGTGTGTGAGTGAAAGCTGCCTCTGGTTGGTCAGGCTGTGACCAATTAGAGGCAGCTCATTCAGCAGGCGGGGATTTTAAAGCCCCGGCTGCTGAATACTATAGAGAAGCAGTTCAGGAGAACTGCCAGCGGCCGCTGCTGAACTCCGGCGGCAGCGGAAAGGTGAGTATACATTTTTTTTTTTTTTTACACATTTCTGGATGAATTGCAGGGAAGGGCTTATATATTTAAGCCCTTCCCGACAATTCATCCTGCACTCGCCCGCAGCGCATTGCTTTCAGTGGAGCCGGCTGTATTGCCGGCTCCATTGAATTCAATGCGCTGGAGAGCTCCGGCCCGTTTCTAATGAAACGCGGCTAGGAGCAGATTGTTCGGGCGATTTTTGGGCCTCGGTCACGCGATTTGTGGATGCGCATCCGTCATGCGATCCGCAAATTGCACGAAAAAACGCCCATGTGACTAAGGCCTCAAGGTGCGATCGTATACGATGCTTATCCTAATTCTACCTGGTCTGGTGAATTTCTTAATATTGCTTCTGACCTATCTCGATTATATAAGTGATATTACCTTCTGCTGGAATGAACTGTGATAAATTTAGTTCAACCTAATAAAATTTATCATGGTTTGGCTGTATTAACTTTCTCAAAATTGATGTTACTCCTAGACTCCTAAATGTTTTCCAATCCTTACTACTCAGTCCAAGTGCTAATTTTCAACAGCTACAGGCCGCCCTTTCCAGGTTTGTGTGGGAGGGAGAGGAAAGTAGGATTGGTTTCTGAACCTTATCCTATTCTAAATCGTTAGGGGTTGCTGGACTGCCAGACCCCAAGCTATATCATACTGCAGAGGTTTTATTATGCCTCTTCGACTGACTTTTCTGTAGGCTCTGAAAGCAATGGGTGGCTTTGGAGGCTAACTTGATTTAGTAAGCTGCCAGGCTGAAAAGCCTTGAATGATGTCAAGATACATCCACTAATTAGTAAATTAGTAGAGCCTCCCTACTTTCATTTCATGTACTACAGTCGGCTACTCCAGACATGACTCTTTCCTGGCTGGAGTATCGCCAGCTCTCATTATTTTTTTAGTCAGATTTCCGTGACTCTCAGTACAAGAACATGCCCTGTCACACATATTTTTTATTAGAGTGGGAAAATTGAGCAATCAGAGCAACTTTGAATGAGGCATGGTTATTCATACTAAACTTGTCATGGGCAGTATTTAAAAAGTTGATAATCCTGTGGGGTTTTCTCATGCAATGGTGTTGAGAGTATACAGAGAATTGTGTGATTGAGAAAAACCATCAAACGAAAGGGGATCCTGTGGATCTAAAATAATTTTGTCACTGAAAGACGTAAGAGGAGGATGTTAAAAATCATTCTGATGAATGCATGATGCAAAGTCAAGCAAATTGCAGTCAAATAAATTGTTGGTACTCCAATTAATGTGTCCAAATGCACAACTCATTGACCCTTAGCACACATGAGCACACATGAGCTATAACGGCAGATGACCAGTTCAAATGCTAATGCCACATAGGAGAAAAAGAGTCCAGTGGCCAAAAGAACACAAAAAGTGTATCACTGAACAGTGGAAAAAGATTGTCTGGTCAATGAAGCCATACTTCTGTTACAAAATGCTAATGGAAGGCTCAAAGTTTGTCACAAGTGGATTGATGAATACTTCTTGTCAGTGAAATCGATGGCATGATGAATTGCTGTGGTTCTAAAGGCCAAAGGAGGGTCAATGTGCTACTAGATGGGGATGTCTAATAAAGTGGTCATTCAGTGTATATCTTTCAATGTTTCTAATTTTTATGTATTTTTTTAGAATTCCACATGTCCTGTCTTCTGTGTCTTACTTGTGACATTAATTTTGAAACTTAAGTCGTGTTCTTTTAAAGCTTTGCTTTATAAAGCGGCAATTCTTTTGTTTATAAAAATTATTACACTTTAGATGAGTGCTTTCCAGTGAAGTCTTTAAACAAGATGACCACATTTAGAAAATGCTTTAATGCAGCAGTGCTCTAAATATTTAATGCATACCCTAACACAAGCTAAGCTTTTCTATTTTTATAGATAATAGCATCTATAATAACATATCAAGTCCCCGGAGAACCAGTCAAGGATGCTAAAAGTCCTGGCCGTGAAATATGTTTTGACCCTCCAAGGAAAGCAGACTATGAGACATTTTTGGCAGGAAGAGTATAAACACTCCCATTTACCATTTACCTCAGGTATTAAGAATGAAACAAAGAAGTGAAGGTAAGTAAAAAAAGACAATATTTTATGACCGTTAGCTAAAATACTTTTTGAAATACTGTATTTGATACATGCAATGAGTCATACTTCAGGTGTAAACAAAGGAGTGGAAATAGACTGCTCATTTTGAAATAGGACATTGCCAGAGGGCACTAGAGGTCCACAGTTTAGAATTTAAAAATGTTTATATGAAATCAGAGTTTCTGCTTCATAGAGCTAAATATCATAATTGAGGTTGACAGTAGTCACCACTACTGGAAGCTTATTTTTGTCATATTTAGTATACCCACCCAAGTGAAGGCTGTGGACAACTGGAAGTGTATCATTTTCTAGTCTGTTATATATTTGTTGTCAAAATTCCTTCCTGGTGCTCTATAATAAGGCACAATAACAATTCATGTTGCTGCATGCTTCAATGGCTCTAGGCTGTGGTGATGTTTGCCTCAGTGACGTTTTATCCATAAAGATGTAATAATGTCTCAAGCCATTGCACAATGAAGTCATGTTACACAACATCACTTCATGAATGGATGATTAGTGGACATTTTATCACTATAGCCTATTCATTGTTCCTGAGTGTGGAAAACTAGTGGTAGAAACCCAGTAAAAAGTTTTTAGCAAGAATATTAGTGGTGTTTTTGGAATACCAGTCAAAAAACTATATCAAGGATCGTAAAGGGCCCCTGACTCTTATTGTCCTATCAATGGTAATGCTTAGTTTGCTCTTGATAAGCTGCATAATTTTCTTTTCACAATGTGTTTTTGGTACAAAAATGTTTTCTTTAGTAAGACTACTTTCACTTGATATATTTGGTCAATATTTTGCATCAGCATTTGTAATTTAAAATTATCAGTGGCTCATGAACAGAGAAAATGTAAAATAGAAAGATCTGCACCTTTGTTGTGGATCCAATTCTGGCTTCAGCATACAAATAAGGATTCAAAATACTGACCACAATATTTTTTAAATAAAAGTTAAAGAAATTTTGGCAAATGTATAATTACATTTGCAGACAATAATAGCTGTTAGTCATTTTCTAGAATGCTTAACAGGGTTGGAAAACATTTCTTAAGGAATTTTAGACCACTTCACCATGCATAACATTTCTAGTTTATAGATATTTCTGATTATTATGTGTATGTCGTACATTCTATAATACTTATGTAATAATTGTTTAGATCCCTCTTCTTCGCGTGTTCTCTCTGAATTGTGCATAATGTAACAAGACGTAGAATAATGTACTTTATCATGAATTGTAATTATTTTGTTCATTACATTATTATGTTCAATTGACTTTTCCTATTGATATTAACGGAACGTAAAATAACAAACAGCATCTCCAGTCTTGATGGTAGACTGGGGATGAATGACTGCACAAAGGGAAATCTGTTCTTTTATAGCCCAGATTAACACCCACCATCAGGGGGCATGCCACTCATCTGGCCCATGAACGTGTCCTCACCACATTACCCATCCCAATAATGGGTGGAGCCACATAGATGTAAACAGTGAGCATCAATTCCAGGTTTTACATATATACACCATAGAGTATTAAGGGACAGATCACGATACCCCAGTGGATTCGGTGTCGGGCATTCGCTCGATCATTATTACGACTTGCCTATTGCCACAAAATTCACTTAATAGGTAGCGATACTCAGCAACGTCATGACTGAAGCGCTGCCATTAGGTGGTGCTACTATCCCTAATCTTAGGCTATGGTGGATGTAGCCTTGGTTATTATACCACTCCTCTACATCACTTTAGTTTATCTTTAATAATTTTTCTATTAAGGCTTAGGTAGTTTGTCTTAGTGCCTTAGCCGATATAGGTCAGTGGTTTCTGATGAGGCTAGAATATTATTGCTGAAACGCGTTGAACCTGTACTGTGACAATCCCTGTATCCATTCATTGTGACAATAGGGTTAGAAGTCATCTTGGATTAGAATTGATATTTTGAGGAAATGTTTTTTCCTATTGGAGTCATTCATTCAATATCCCTCCATGTCATTAGCTTTTGGCAAGGGATTTTGTACTAACGCTTGATGATCCCTTTTGCACGTACCTACTCCGCAGTAGTATTTGTACGTGTTGTGTTTGTCTGTTCAAGCCTAGGGCCTTTCTTTTAATCTATTTTAATAAAGGGTATATTTTAGGGAGGAAGTATCCATCCAGTGAAGGACTTTTCCTATTGAAAAGCTTCTTATAAATGAAATCAATACAAAGTATGGTACCTTGAAACACTATAACTTTTTCTAAGTTCCTAGTTACTATCTATATGGAAATGGATGCCCAAGGGGGTTTAATTACTAAAACATTTTGCAAACCCACTTCTGCTAACACACTTCTCAGGTGAAATAGCCATCACTCTCAATCTTTGAGAAAGGGGATCCTAAAGGGGCAGTATTTACGTATTCAATGTAATTGCTTCACTACTACCCTGTTTTCCCCCCAAAATGGACAGTGTCTTATATTAATTTTTGCTCCAAAAGATTTAACTTTTTTAAAAGTATAGCTGCCTGGACACTATTTAAATTGCCATTTTAATTAAGTGTAACTAGGGCTTAATTTTGGAGCAGAGCTTATATTTCAAGCATTCTCAAAAAGTCTGAAAAATCATTCTGCATCCTCAAAAATCCTGAAAAATCATGCTAGGTCTTATTTTCAGGACAGGTCTTATTTTCAGGGAAATGGGGTAATTCAGTTGTAGAGCAGGCCCATTGTTAGGTCTGCTACCCATGTCTACCACCCTGTTGCGGTTTTGGGGCAGACGTGAGCATTGCTCTGCTCCTCCTGTGTGTATGGACTCTTCATATCTATTTTTCTTCCAGTACTAAAAGTGTTAACCAGCTGTCTGGCTCTCAGCCCAGTTGTGGAGTTAATAGGCATTACTTTCCTATTTAAGCTGGGCTGAGGCACTTCCTTGCCTGATAGTTGATGTGTGTTTGCTCAGACACTCAGCTCTTCTAGGTCACCTGCTTCTGTCTTTTTGCCTGTTTGATCCTGTATCTGTATTCCGAGTATGTGTGTATAACGCCAGAAGTATATAGCAAGTAGCTGCAACCATATGTAGGCCACTACCCCAGCCTATCAGAATAAATGAAATGCAAAAGCAATAATGTACAAACGTTGCGCTGAGCTTCATGAATGTGCCTATATTAGTACAACTAAGAAAAAAGGCATATAAAATGCAGCAGGATGGAATACAAAAAGGCAATATAGTAATGTTAAAAAATACAAGAAAAAAATAACAGTGAAAGTAAAAAACAACAATATGTAGAAGTAAAGAACACTCACCCAGCAGCAGCAGATGGAGAATGGGAGCAGAAGGCAATAACCAGCAGTTGAGCAAAAGCATAGAGCACACGTGTGAGCTGCAGCCACTCCGGCCGGTAGCGGCTGCATACACAGATGCTGTGGGCTGGGGGTGCCCATTCTCTGTGAGGAAGAGACTAGTGTTTAGGTCTCAATACACATTGGAGTTTTTTGGGCTTTTTCCACTTCCATAGTGAGGTTAGGTGATACCTCCCCCAGCCCACAGTATTTGTATATGAGTGGCTGAGACTCACATGTGTGCTCTGTGCTTTTGTTTAACTGATGGTTATTGCCTTCTGCTCCCATTGTCCATCTACTGCTGCTGAGTGAGTGTTCTTTACATTGACATATTGTTGTTTTTTTCTTTCACTGTCAATTTTTTTTTGTATTCTTTAACATTGCTATATTGTACTCCATCCTGCTGCATTTTATATATCTCTTTTCTTGGTTATGCTAATACAGGCACATTTATCAAGGTCAGCACACCATTTGTACATTATTGCATTTGTATCCGTATTCTGTTTACTGGTTGTCTCCCTGTCTCTGCCCTTATTCCATTTGTGTGTTTGCCTCGGTCTTCCTCCATAGCTTCCCCACTGCTCTCTTTTTAGTATTTGCCTTTTATGTTTGCTGCTGCCTGACTTTGGTATCTTTGTCTGGTATGTGCCTGCTCCAGTCACCCAGCATTGGCTTCTTTCACCTATTTCTGTGTGTACGCTTGTTTTCTGTCATACTCTGTTCCTGACCCTGATTGTACAGCTCTACCCTGTGCCTTTGGTGCATCCTGTGTCCAGTTTTTCTGTGTCCCACTGCAGGGTCGTTCTTATCAGGATGCCTACCCTGCTTCTAGGCAGGGTTACCTTCATCTTCCTTACTAGTCAAGGGCTAGTTTTCCCATCTGTTCACCAGGGGTCAGATGGCAGCCACCCCAGAAGTAGCCTGAAGCTAAACTGGTTTGTAGATATAGTAGGTCCACACCCCATGTCCGTAACACCCATGACTTGAAAAAACAGTTTAGATAAAAAACATACCCCAATGAGTTTTTCTATTCTGCCTTTGACAATGCATTAAGGTCAAATCAGTCCACTCTGCTGATTCCAGGGAAAAAGGTGACAGTAAGACCTTTAGACTAATTGCAGCTTATAATGATACAATTATACAGGCCATGGATATCATTAATAGGTATTGCGAATTTTGACTATGGACAAGTATCTCAAGGGAATTATTTCTGATAGATCACAATGCACTTCCTGTAAGGGAAGGCAATTAAAGATAGATTGGTTATCAAGCTCCTCGGCCAGCCAATAGTTGTTTAAGCATGTTTAAGTGCAGTAGGTGTATTGTCTGCCCTTTTATCTTACAAACTAAATTTGTCATTAATTATTTTACTAATCAGGTTTACTACATACAGACTTTTTTTTTTGTAGTTTTGAGATTAATAGTATTGTTTATCTCTGCAGATGCCCCTGCCCCCTAGACTATGGGGGTTACACCCGGAGACAATTTAGAAAATCCCCAGAAAAAGGAGACTGGGATAGGCATATACTTTGCAAACAGGTTGAATGAATTTTCAGGATGAAATTGACAGTGCCATTTGGTTTAAATGAAACTCTCTCCTTCACCAGCTTTCTGTAATCCCTATTTAGATAGGGGATTATTTATTAGAGGCAAGCTTGCTGGATATTGGGCAGAAATATACCATTTACAACATTCTATCTGGCCATATGGGTCAGGAAGGGTATAATCTCTCCTTAAGGAGAGTATTTCTTTATACATGCACACACCTATTTGGGAGAGTATTCTTTTAACATCAACATACAAATGTTTGGACATAAATGTTTGTATGCATGTTTGATCGTCACTTAGGATTATATGCACATATAATGATGTCCTTAAAAGCTGGTCAGCAAGTGGCATGGGCATGCTGTATAATCTCTTGACAGGTTAGTATTCATCATGATGTTTACATCAGTGGGGGATAATGGATATTCCTGTTCTCAATATCCTTCCTCATTATGAATATTTCCTGATGACCCAATCAACTACCAAATACAATAAAAAGTGATTGGGATTGGATGCAGTGTTGGTCTTCTAGGGTTACAGAAGGGTTAGTCTCCATGGAGTGGGGGTGCTCATATCAGGGCAATCGCTCCACAGTTAGGAAGATGATGATAGGTCAGTGTGCTATCACAACATCACCATCAATTATAGGCCAGCTGTCCCTGGAAAGTTATCTTGGGTGTTGTACCGTCAACATCTGAGTTTGAATCCAGAAGTTATTTTGTGTCAGCAGCACTCCTCACCAATCACCATCAGATTCCCAAGGAGTGATGAGTTCTACACGCCGGATTCCAGCCCAATGGAACCAGTAAAAAATAAAAGTGCGCGGGACGGCAGGATTATGGTGTCAATGAAAAAGCATCCATAAGGATGTGCCTTTATTTTTTCACAATCATAGGCATAGCAACATTTTGACTACGTGCTGTGGTCTTTGTCAAGCTCCTTTGAGTCAACAAACTGTGAATACTGTAATAATACCTGCTGTATAACCCTTTACCCTAAGATATGACGCATGTATTTTTTGTTTATTATCATTTTGTGTGTGTATATTGTGGTTAAGGTATATAAACGGTCAAAGATAGGAAAGCGTGGAGAACGTTAATTCATAAAGTGACTGAAAGTTGACCTTGACGGAACGGATAATCATCATCGGGGTTAATAATGGTTTTAAAGTATCTTTGAATAAAGGTTTAGATTTTTAAAGGGTTGTCTTTTAGCAGTGATAGTTATCTGTTATTATCTACTTAATCTCCTAGAATGAAACTTGAGTTGAGTGCATTTTACAATTCCTCATAATTACCCTAATTTTTAATTAGCTTCATATACAAGATACGGTACAGTGCGATCAATGCATATGTTATGAATCTGCACTCATATATTGGGTTCTAATTAATTTTCAGATAAATTAATGCTTTTTAGTCAACTAGAACATGAGGAAGTCAAAGGTGTTTTTTAGTATTGAGTAAATCGAACCAGTAGAACCCTGTTTCAGGTTAAACTTTGCTAAAAGTTTGGTTCAGCAAAGACCTATACCAGGCTTATAGCATTAAACACTAGTCCTAGATAGATATCGTATGCATGAGCATGTAAATGGTCTTATGCTCACCTTTTTAAGGGCTCTTGCACACTTGCGTTTTTCTTGCACGTTTTTTCACGCGATATAGCTGTGTTTTTTTCACGCGATCGTAAATAGGACTTTCCAATGTTAAAAACACATTGCACAAAAATTGCAAAGCACCAACTTGCGATCTGTTTTTAACATTAGAAAGTCCCATTGACAATCGCATGAAAAAAATGCAGCGATGTCGCGTGAAAAAAACCTGCAAGAAAAACGCAAGTGTGCAGGAACCCTTATTAGTCATTCATTTTTAGACACAAGGCTAATGGCAGTTTCATAGGGTAAAAACTGCTCTCCATCATTGCTGCACCCTAGAGACAAGGGACTCTGCTGATGTGTATTCGCTTAGTTTTTTTTTTAGGAAGTTGAGTTCATGATTTCAAAAGTGCTGATATTGAGAAATATGGTTTACCTCTAAGTAAAATGATAAGCTGCTTATTCAAGCAGTTAGGCCACCTGCAGACGGGCGGGTCGGATCCGGCAGTGAGGATTTTTGCCGCGGGACCCCACCGGAGCGCCTGCAGAGAGCAGCATGTACTCACCCACGCCCACGGCTCCGTCTGTTTGATGTGCATGCACAGACCGGAGCCGGGGGCGGGTGAGTGACATTATTGTGCGGGGCTCCGCGAGCCCCGCACAGAAATAGAACTTACCGCGGTTTGTTTGATTTCACACAGAAAAAATTTTAACTTCATGGATCATCAGCTCATTTATAAACTTTGATGTAAACCATAACTTTGGGCATCTGTGCTCTTGAAACCCTGCAATCAATTTCCTCAACTGAGATCATCAAATTTTTATCTAGCAGTTTCTTTTTTTATTTTTTTCTGGAAAAATGATTTTCTCATTCTCTACCCTTTAATGCTGAGTCATGCTTATCCAATTTCCTTACTTCTTGTGGCTTTTGATAATCATAAATGCAACTATGTCAATATGTTAATGTCCTGAGGGTGCCTTCCCACTAGCTAACTAGTTTTTTTTTTCCGCTGCGATTTTGCTTCGTTATTTTTCTCCAATTGTCAATGGGTCTTTCTAATGTTAAAAATGCAACACACCAAAAATGACAACTTGCGTTTTTGGTGCGTTGCGTTTTTAACATTAGAAAGTCCCATTGACAATTGGAGAAAAAAAAAACACAGCGAATTCGCAGCAGGAAAAAAAATGCTAGTGGGTAGGCACCCTAAGGCTCCATTCAGACGAACGTATATCGGCTTGGTTTTCACGCCGAGCCGAGATACGTTGTCCTCGGGTGCAGGGGGGGAGGCAGGAAGAGCCCAGGAGCAGGACCTGAGCTCCCGCCCCCTCTCTGCCTCCTCCCCACCCCTCTGCACTATTTGTAATGGGGAGAGGCGGGACGGGGGCGGGGCTAATTTGCACCACTTAGCCCCGCCCCCGTCCCACCTCCTCTCATTGCAAATAGTGCAGAGGGGCGGAGAGGGGGTGGGGAGGAGGCAGAGAGGGGGCGGGAGCTCAGTTCCTGCTCCTGGGCTCTTCCAGCCCCCCCCTTCCTGCAGAGAGAGACAACGTATATCGGCTCGGCGTGAAAACCGAGCCGATATACGTTCGTGTGAATGCACCCTTAGGGTGCCCACCCACTGGCGATTTTTTTCCCTGCGAAATTCGCAGCATTTTTTTCTCTGCAGGGGTCTATGGGACTTGTAATGTTAAAATCGCGATCGCGCAAAATCGCAATTTACCGCGAAATCGCGGCGTTTCCATTAATTTCCATTGACTTTCATGGGTGCATTAGGAGAAAAATAAGGACACATATGCAACTGACAGTTCCTATGTTAAAAAACGCAACGCAACGCAAAAAAAACCCGCCAGTGGACAGGAGTACATTCAATTCTAATTGCTCTTGAGAAAAAACGCAAAACGCAAAGAAAAAAAAATCGCCAGTGGGTGGGCGCCCTTAGACTGTTAAAAAGTACTGTTTATCTATTTTAGGAATTATCCTTTAGAAAACTATATTATCTTACCTAAAGAATTTGGACACTCCTTCTAGTAGAATGGATTGTGACTTATTAGCATGTCCTAAACCATGCTACATAAGATGCAGCTCTTTCGAGGTGTTAGCAATACTTTGTGATGGGAACTGCACGCTATTGGATATACAAATTATGCTGCTGCATGGAAGCCGTCCATCGCAAAGCAAAATGTATCAGCCCGTTTACAATGGAGCAAGGAGCGTCGTCATTAGACAGTTGAGCAATGGAAGAAGTTCTAGGACAAAAATAAATGACAAATCACACTACTCCATCTTCAAACCAGATGGAAACACCAGTACTTCCAATAAGACAACTTACCTTGTCAGTCACAAATCTAAGACTGTCTTACATTGGTTTGAGGATATGGACTGGCCATCACAGAGTACCGACCTGAACCCTACTGAACATTTTTTTAGATGAACTGTAGCATCAGGTCAAGAAATGCAAACAGAGAACTTGCCAGATGTTTGCATGATGGAGGGACAAATGGAGGAAAAAAACGGATGAAGTATATGAGATACTAGTAGAAAGTATGGCGCAGAGAGTATCTGGTGTCACTAGGGCCAAATGTGGCCCCATTAACCCCTTAAGGATGCAGCCCTTTTTTCTTTTTTCATTTTCGTTTTTTCCTCTCCACTTTTAAAAAATCATAACTCTTTTATTTATCCATCGACATAGCTGTATGAGGGCCTGTTTTTTGCAGGACGAGGTTTTTTTTTCAATAGTACTATTTATTGTACCATATAATGTACTGAAAAACTTTTAAAAAATTCTAAGTGGAGTGAAATGGGAAAAAAAAAGAAAATTCTGCCATCTCTGAGAGGGTCTTATTTCTACGGCATACACACTGCAGCAAAAATGTTAACTTTATTCAGTACGATTACTATGATACCAAATTTATATAGTTTTTTTTTTCCCGCAATACTACTTTTAAACTATAAAATACCTTTTGAAAAAATATAATTATTTTCTGACAGCCATAACTTTTTAATTTTTCTGTCAACATAGTTTTGTAATGCCTTTTTTTGCCTGTAGTTTATATTCGTACTATTATGGTCATTCAAGACCTCCCGAACATCAATTGGGGGGCATTTAAATGCCGCTGTCAGAATTGATTGTGAAATTTAAAGGGTTAGCAGCTCTGATTAGTTTTGCTGCTGTGGGCAGTTGTCGGCTGCAAGAAACAGCCAGCACCCACATTGTATAGAGCAGAATCGATCCCCGATTCCCATTCAAACAAACGCCAAACTGTAACTATACGTCATGGAGCGTTAATGGGTTAAGTATTAACATATGTTACTAAGGCTGCCTATCCCTGGGCGATAGTTCATTGTGTTATCCGCATCTATAATCCAACCGCAGGTAATGCAGTGAACGCTTTCCAGGGAAAGCACAGTCCCGATGTCCATGAGCGGAGAATCATAGCGATTCTCTGCTCACGGGATTCAAATCGTAGCATGTGTTTTAAATATGGAGTTTTTATAGTTTTTTAATGTTGCACTGTATGATGATTTCTGGCAATGCTCTCCAGCCCCTAGTGAGTCCAGGTCACCTAGCAATAGCCAAGGGAGTGGTTAGCCAGGCTTATCAAGAAAAGTGGGCCTGTGGTTTGTATAATAAAATACATTTACTGTGATAATATAAAAGGAGGAGTTGACGGAGCTAAGTCAGTCTAGTCCAGAGAAGCCTGAGATAGAGACTGGGGAGAAGGAGAAAGCCACCGTACAGCAGCCAGTGTGATGGGAAGAGGAAACATCTTTAGTGTGAGCACTGAAGAACAAGAATTGTTTAGTAGAGGAGAGATAAAAAAAAGGGAGAAATTCAGCCAGGAGGAGACAATAGCAAGAAGTTAGTACAAATAAACAAGCAAGAAACAAGTTAACTCTTTATAGTCCAAGACAGAGACGTAAACCTGGAATGAATAATCAAGTTGACAGGAAAAAGGGGAATTCAAACCCAAATACTCTCAAATGCAAGAAAAGTGTTTTCTGATTTTAACTGTCATCACCTACCTCAAGTAAATGAAATTTAATCTGTAGTATTGAAAAAAAGAGGCTTACCAGCAGCACATCACCAAAACCAAATAGTGTAGGACTGGAATAATGCAACAGCAACTGAGGAGCTTCAACCAATGTCCGCAGAACGTATCCAAAAGAGAAAGAGTGGCAGCATAAATGGATGCAGAATAGTAGACAACTTTATTCTTCCATGCCAAAAATATACAGCTATCTTTCAACCTTTAGGTTTAAAATGTAGCTGTCTATTTTTGGCATGAAAGAATAAAGCTGTTTACTGTTCTGTACCCATTTATGCTGCCACTCTTTCTCTTTTGTAATTTAATCTGTGTCACTGATGCAAGCTCAACAACTCTCTCTCTCCCTAATAATAAAGTGTTAAAGTATTTTACCATCTAAGCCTGCTTCCTGGAGTTCCTTCCCACCATCTACGACATCTGCACTGGGGTGCCACACTACACTCTCCAGGGACAAGGACTGCTATCCCCATTTTTGTTTAGTTCTCAACTTTTTATCACTATTATTTTTGTTCAGAGCAGGTCCCTACGCGTATACCGTCTGGCATCAAAAAACATTTTCCCCTGCCCAACTCCGCAGGTAGCACCCTATTGGGAATTACTACCTTGCCCTACCCGACTCTGCGGGTAGCCCCTTAAATAAGATCTGACAATTACCACTGTGGTAGCTCCGTGTCAATGCCACATTTAGCCATCGGAGAGAAGCAGCAGCACCACCGTGACTACCATCTAAATTTTTCCGCTGCTCCCCCTTCTTGGTCTGGATCACCACACATTGCTTGAAAGAAATAATTTTGCACATTTTAGCTTGTCCTTTTAATGCATAGGTTTCAGTGCCAGATGCAGTTTGAGATAAGTATTGGTTTGAAACAGATAAGATATTTACACAACAGTGTAAGATACTGAAGCAAAGCCATAGAAACTCTATTACTCAACTAAGTATTGAAAATGAGTTTACCATTCTTCTACAGAGGAAATTCCCAGCCTCATGTGGCCTTATTAAACAGATAGGAAAAGTTCTACACTGTTTATCTTCATTCAATTAATTAGATGTGGTAAAGGACATTCAACTACAGAGGGAAGGGAATTTTATTTTATACATATCATCAAACTCCTTGACTGACAGTGACAGAAGTACACAAGGGAAATGAATAGTTTAATGCTCTATATCAGTTGATATCTATAAATTAACCTTTAGAGACTGAATGGCTTCACAGAAGTTCTCTGAATATATTTCGTTAGACATATCTAAGGTGAATGCTAACAGCACATTAACATAAATGAGCACATTGACATTTATTATCCAATTAAATTATGACAATCAAAGGGAAATTAGTTCTGCTACACACTTATTTGTCAGACACACATAGGTTCCAGTAATGACAAGAAATTTCCCCATGATACTGTAGTTTCATATTTAAAGGGAACCTGCCATCACCTTTGAGCCCCAAAGACTACAGTATGAGTTTTAATGGTGACGGACTGAGGAGTTTGACGGGCTAAGTTTCATACTTACTCAGTGACTGCTCCTATATTGTGTCCCTGCGAAGTTGGCGCACGTACATGGTATAACTCTTTTCAGATGGCTCTTTGCGCATGCTCTACCGTAAAGATGAATTGGAGAGCACGTGCACAGAGCTGTCTGAAAAGTGTCATGATGTGTGCACATGCTGATTTCTCAATGACACAGCACTGGAATGGGGAACCCAGTGAGTATGAAACACAGCTCCCGGATCCCCCTGTTCCCTCACCTTTGAGTACCATAAGACAGTTTATGATGCTGAAAGGTGCAGACAGGTTTACTTAAAGTGCGATATTGAGTCTCTTAAATTAGTTATTGAGCTTCAAGTATAAAATGACCATTCACAGTGTTAAAACATAATGATTTTGGTAAATTCACATGAAGACTTGCATATCTCTAAACACTGCTCTATGGAATGTTATATTTCTCAGCATTGCTCATCACTAGAGATGAGCGAGCACCAAAATGCTCGAGTGCTCGTTACTCGAGTCGAACTTTCAGTGATGCTCGAGAGTTCATTTTGAGTAACGAACCCCATTGAAGTCAATTGGCGACTCGAGCATTTTTGTATATGACTGGTGCTCCGCTAAGGTTTTCATTTGTGAAAATCTTAGCAAATCACTAAAGTCATGTAAAAAACACAGAAATGGATAGGGCAGGCAAGGAGCAACATGCAGGGCTGCATTTCGGGCTCCGAGGTCTCACTATTAAGCCACAATAGTGGCAAGAGTGAGACCCCCCCCCCCCCCCCACTGTCAGCATAACGATCGTTCTCCTCTGCCACAGCTGTAACAGCTGTGGCAGAGAAGAACGATGTTAGCCCATTGAATTCAATGAAGCTGGCAATACAGCCGGCTCCATTGAAAGCAATGGGCTGCCAGCGAGCGCGGGATGAATTTTCGGGAAGGGCTTAAAAATATAAGCCCTTACCTGAAAATCATCCTAAAATGTGTAAAAAAAAATAAAAAATTATGTCACCATTAAGATCGTTCTCCTCTGCCACAGCTGTAACAGCTGTGGCAGAGAAGAACGATGTTAGCCCATTGAAAGCAATGGGCTGCCGGCGAGCACGGGATGAATTTTCAGGAAGGGCTTAAAAATATAAGCCCTTAACTGAAAAAGAAGGATTTTAGTGTAAAAAAGAATAAAAATGCAGGCATTCTCTTCAATGGAGCCGCTGCTGCTGCCGGCGACTCCATTGAAGACAATGGTCTGCTGGCACACCTGAATTCTTTTTCAGGGAAGGGCTTTACATATAAGCCATTCCCTGGAAATGAATTAAAAGTGATTTAAAAAACAAAAAAAATAGATACTCACCTCTAGAGATGAGCGAGCACCAAAATGCTCGGGTGCTCGTTACTCGGGACGAAATTTTCGCAATGCTCGAGGGTTCGTTTCGAATATTGAACCCCATTGAAGTCAATGGGCGACGCAAGCATTTTTGTATATCGCCGATGCTCGCTCAGGTTTCCATGTGTGAAAATCTGCGCAATTCAAGAAAGTGATGGGAACGACACAGCAACGGATAGGGCAGGCGAGGGGCTACATGTTGGGCTGCATCTCAAGTTCACAGGTCCCACTATTAAGCCACAATACCGGCAAGACTGGGCCCCCCCCTCCCAACAACTTTTACTTCTGAAAAGCCCTCATTAGCATGGCATACCTTAGCTAAGCACCACACTACCTACAACAAAGCACAATCACTGCCTGCATGACACTCTGCTGCCACTTCTCCTGGGTTACATGCTGCCCAACCCCCCTCCCCCCTGCACGACGCAGTGTCCACAGCGCACACCAAACTGTCCCTGCGCAGCCTTCAGCTGCCCTCATGCCACACCACCCTCATGTCTATTTATAAGTGCGTCTGCCATGAGGAGGAACTGCAGGCACACACTGCAGAGGGTTGGCACGGCTAGGCAGCGACCCTCTTTAAAAGTGGTGGGGCGATAGCCCACAATGCTGTACAGAAGCAATGAGAAATATAATCCTGTGCCACCGCCATCAGGAGCTGCACACGTGGGCATAGCAATGGGGAACCTATGTGCCACACACTATTCATTCTGTCAAGGTGTCTGCATGCCCCAGTCAGACTGGTAATATGTACCTTAACAGTAACCGCGTTGGTGGTAATGTGGTGGTGACTGCGGACCTAGTAGCGCGGTTTTATTTTGTTGGTTTTCGGAATGTGGCCAGGATTAAGTTGGCCGTGGCAGGGGATGTTTTTGAGGCACTACGTGTCCTCTCCACGTGTCCGTGGTTATATGCACCTTAACAGTAACCGCGTTGGTGGTAATGTGGTGGTGACTGCGGACCTAGTAGCGCGGTTTTATTTTGTTGGTTTTCGGAATGTGGCCAGGATTAAGTGGGCCGTGGCGGGGGGGTTGGTGGGGGGGCTCTCTTGTTGTGTCGGTAAAGGTGAAATTCTTGGACTGCCACCAGACGAACCAATGCAAAGGCATTTGCCAAGAATGTTTTCATTGTTGGAGGAGGAGGGGGATGTTTTTGAGGCACTATGTGTCCTCTCCACGTGTCCGTGGTTATATGCACCTTAACAGTAACCGCGTTGGTGGTAATGTGGTGGTGACTGCGGACCTAGTAGCGCGGTTTTATTTTGTTGGTTTTCGGAATGTGGCCAGGATTAAGTGGGCCGTGGCGGGGGATGTTTTTGAGGCACTACGTGTCCTCTCCACGTGTCCGTGGTTATATGCACCTTAACAGTAACCGCGTTGGTGGGAAATGGCCTCGCCGCCATCATGTCTTTGGGAAGCCACTGTTTCCACACCCCAGAGACATACCATTAGCAGCGGTATAGGCAAAGCCCATGATTCGTAACATTTCAGCCGTAGCATTAGGACAGGCCCCACTAACATATCACTAGCAGCATTATAGGGGGAGCACAGTATTAGTTCCATTTCAGTAATAGTAGCACTCAAGACAGGCCCCAGTAACAATTCCGAAGCAGCAATATAGTGGGAGTGCAGTCTTTGTTCCATTTCAGTAATAGTAGCACTCAAGACAGGCCCCAGTAACAATTCCGAAGCAGCAGTATAGTGGGAGCGCAGTGTTCGTTCCATTTCAGTAATAGTAGCACTCAAGACAGGCACCAGTAACAATTCCGAAGCAGCAGTATAGTGGGAGCGCAGTCTTCGTTCCATTTCAGTAATAGTAGCACTCAAGACAGGCCCCAGTAACAATTCCGAAGCAGCAGTATAGGAGGAGCATAGTCTAAGTTCCATTTAAGTAATAGTAGCAGCCTACACAGGCCCCAGGAACAATTCCGAAGCAGCAGTATAGTGGGAGCGCAGTCTTAGTTCCATTTCAGTAGCTGCAGTATAGCCAAGGCCCAAGTTACATTTATGTAGCTAAAGTGTAGGCCAACCCCACACACCTTTCTGTACCATGAGTGCAGGCGAAGAACATAGAAATTGCTATGATTACACTGTAGGTGAGGGCCCAAAAAAATTGGTGTACCAACAGTACTAATGTACCTCAGTAAAAATTGGCCATGCCCAACCAAGATGGCAGGTGAAACCCATTAATCGCTTTGGTTAATGTGGCTTAAGTTGTAACTAGGCCTGGAGGCAGCCCAGTTTAATGAAAAATTGTTTCAAGTTAAAGTTCCAACGCTTTTAAGAGCATTGAAACGTATAAAAAATTTTTAGAAAAATTATATGAGTGAGCCTTGTGGCCCTAAGAAAAATTGCCCGTTCAGCGTGATTACATGAGGTTTTAGGAGGAGGAGCAGGAGGAGGAGGAGGAATATTATACACAGATTGATGAAGCAGAAATGTCCCCGTTTTGGATGGTGAGAGAGAACGATGCTTCCATCCGCGGGTGCAGCCTACGTATTGCTTAGGTATCGCTGCTGTCCGCTGGTGGAGAAGAGAAGTCTGAGGAAATCCAGGCTTTGTTCATCTTGATGAGTGTTAGCCTGTCGGCACTGTCGGTTGACAGGCGGGTATGCTTATCTGTGATCATTCCCACAGCCGCACTAAACACCCTCTCCGACAAGACGCTAGCCGCAGGACAAGCAAGCACCTCCAGGGCATACAGCGCTAGTTCAGGCCACGTGTCCAGCTTCGACACCCAGTAGTTGTAGGTGGCAGAGGCGTCACGGAGGACGGTCGTGCGATCGGCTACGTACTCCCTCACCATCCTTTTACAGTGCTCCCGCCGACTCAGCCTTGACTGGGGAGCGGTGACACAGTCTTGGTGGGGAGCCATAAAGCTGTCCAGGCCCTTAAAGACTGTTGCACTGCCTGGGCTGTACATGCTGCTCGATCTCCGCACCTCCCCTGCTACCTGGCCCTCGGAACTGCGCCTTCTGCCACTAGCGCTGTCGGATGGGAATTTTACCATCAGCTTGTCCGCCAGGGTCCTGTGGTATAGCAACACTCTCGAACCCCTTTCCTCTTTGGGAATGAGAGTGGGAAGGTTCTCCTTATAGCGTGGGTCGAGCAGTGTGTACTCCCAGTAATCCGTAGTGGCCAGAATGCGTGTAACGCGAGGGTCACGAGAAAGGCATCCTAACATGAAGTCAGCCATGTGTGCCAGGGTACCTGTACGCAACACATGGCTGTCTTCACTAGGAAGATCACTTTCAGGATCCTCCTCCTCCTCCTCAGGCCATACACGCTGAAAGGATGACAGGCAAGCAGCAGGGGCACCGTCAGCAGTGGGCCAAGCTGTCTCTTCCCCCTCCTCCTCATCCTCCTCCTCCTGAATGCGCTGAGATATAGACAGGAGGGTTCTCTGACTATCCAGTGACATACTGTCTTCCCCCGCCTCCATTTCCGAGCGCAAAGCATCTGCCTTTATGCTTTGCAGGGAACTTCTCAAGATGCATAGCAGAGGAATGGTGACGCTAATGATTGCAGCATCGCCGCTCACCACCTGGGTAGACTGCTCAAAGTTTCCAAGGACCTGGCAGATGTCTGACAACCAGGCCCACTCTTCAGAAAATAATTGAGGAGGCTGACTCCCACTGCGCCGCCCATGTTGGAGTTGGTATTCCACTATAGCTCTACGCTGCTCATAGAGCCTGGCCAACATGTGGAGCGTAGAGTTCCACCGTGTGGGCACGTCGCACAGCAGTCGGTGCACTGGCAGATTAAAGCGATGTTGCAGGGTGCGCAGGGTGCGCAGGGTGGCAGCGTCCGTGTGGGACTTGCGGAAATGTGCGCAGAGCCGGCGCACCTTTCCGAGCAGGTCTGACAAGCGTGGGTAGCTTTTCAGAAAGCGCTGAACCACCAAATTAAAGACGTGGGCCAGGCATGGCACGTGCGTGAGGCCGCTGAGCTGCAGAGCCGCCACCAGGTTACGGCCGTTGTCACACACGACCATGCCCGGTTGGAGGCTCAGCGGCGCAAGCCAGCGGTCGGTCTGCTCTGTCAGACCCTGCAGCATTTCGTGGGCCGTGTGCCTCTTATCTCCTAAGCTGAGTAGTTTCAGCACGGCCTGCTGACGCTTGCCCACCGCTGTGCTGCCACGCCGCGCGACACCGACTGCTGGCGACGTGCTGCTGCTGACACATCTTGATTGCGAGACAGAGGTTGCGGAGGAGGAGGAGGGTGCTTTAGTGGAGGAAGCATACACCGCCGCAGATACCAGCACCGAGCTGGGGCCCGCAATTCTGGGGGTGGGTAGGACGTGAGCGGTCCCAGGCTCTGACTCTGTCCCAGCCTCCACTAAATTCACCCAATGTGCCGTCAGGGAGATGTAGTGGCCCTGGCCGCCTGTGCTTGTCCACGTGTCCGTTGTTAAGTGGACCTTGGCAGTAACCGCGTTGGTGAGGGCGCGTACAATGTTGCGGGAGACGTGGTCGTGCAGGGCTGGGACGGCACATCGGGAAAAGTAGTGGCGACTGGGAACTGAGTAGCGCGGGGCCGCCACCTCCATCATACTTTTGAAGGACTCCGTTTCCACAACCCTATACGGCAGCATCTCAAGGCTGATAAATTTGGCTGTGTGGACGGTTAACGCTTGAGCGTGTGGGTGCGTGGAGGCGTACTTGCGCTTGTGCTCCAACAGTTGCGCTAGCGACGGCTGGACGGTGCGCTGATAGACACTGGTGGATGGGGCCGAGGACAGCGGAGGTGAGGGTGTGGGTGCAGGCCATGAGACGGTAGTGCCTGTGTCCTGAGAGGGGGGTTGTATCTCAGTGGCAGGTTGGGGCACAGGGGGAGAGGCAGCGGTGCAAACCGGAGGCGGTGAACGGCCTTCGTCCCATGTTGTGGGGTGCTTGGCCATCATATGTCTGCGCATGCTGGTGGTGGTGAGGCTGTTGGTGGTGGCTCCCCGGCTGATCTTGGCACGACAAAAGTTGCACACCACTGTTCGTCGGTCGTCAGGCGTCTCTGTGAAAAACTGCCAGACCTTAGAGCACCTTGGCCTCTGCAGGGTGGCATGGCGCGAGGGTGCGCTTTGGGAAACAGTTGGTGGATTATTCGGTCTGGCCCTGCCTCTACCCCTGGCCACCGCACTGCCTCTTGCAACCTGCCCTGCTGCTGTCCTTGCCTCCCCCTCTGAAGACCTGTCCTGAGTAGGCGTTGCAAACCAGGTGGGGTCAGTCACCTCATCGTCCTGCTGCTCTTCCTCCGAATCCTCTGTGCGCTCCTCCCTCGGACTTACTGCCCTCACTACTACCTGACTGCAAGACAACTGTGTCTCATCGTCATCGTCCTCCTCACCAACAGAAAGGTCTTGAGACAGTTGGCGGAAGTCCCCAGCCTCATCCCCCGGACCCCGGGAACTTTGCAATGGTTGTGCATCAGTGACGATAAACTCCTCTGGTGGGAGAGGAACCACTGCTGCCCAATCTGAGCAGGGGCCCGAGAACAGTTCCTGGGAGTCTTCCCGCTGCTGAGCATGTGTCATTGGAGTGGAGTGAGGAGGCTGGGAGGAAGGAGGAGCAGCAAACAGAGGATTCGGATTTGCAGCAGTGGACGGCGCAGAACTGTGGGTGGACGATAGGTTGCTCGAAGCACTTTCTGCCATCCACGACAGGACCTGCTCACACTGCTCATTTTCTAATAAAGGTCTCCCGCGTGGACCCATGAATTGTGCGATGAATGTCGGGACGCCAGAAACGTGCCTCTCTCCTAATCGCGCAGCAGTCGGCTGCGATACACCTGGATCAGGAGCTCGGCCTGTGCCCACACCCTGACTTGGGCCTCCGCGTCCTCGGCCGCGTCCACGTCCTCTAGGCCTACCCCTACCCCTCAGCATGCTGTATTACCAGTGATTTGATTTCCCAGGCAGGAAAGAAATTGGCGCAAGCCTGCAGGCCAAATATAGTTTTTTCCCTTTTTTTTAAAAGGAAAGGCCCACTGCGTCTATTCAATGAATAATAAGTTTAATAACTGTGTTGTGCCCCTGCAAATGTGTCACAGAACTTTAGTGTTGCAGAGTTATTAACTAGAGCAGAGCAAGGAATTTCACAGGCAGGAAAGAAAGTGGCGCAAGCCTGCTGTAAAATGTAGCTGGCTGCATCTGATTTTTTTACGTTCTCCGCGCAGCACACACGTACCCAGAGCCCTGAGGAGTGTCAGAGGCAGGCCAAATATACCTTTTTCCCTTTTTTTTAAAAGGAAAGGCCCACTGCGTCTATTCAATGAATAATAACTGTGTTGTGCCCCTGCAAATGTGTCACAGAACTTTAGTGTTGCAGAGTTATTAACTATGGCAGAGCAGGTATTTCCCAGGCAGGAAAGAAATTGGCGCAAGCCTGCAGGCCAAATATACTTTTTTCCCTTTTTTTTTAAAAGGAAAGGCCCACTGCGTCTATTCAATGAATAATAACTGTGTTGTGCCACTGCAAATGTGTCACAGAACGTTAGTGTTGCAGAGTTATTAACTGTGGCAGAGCAGGTATTTCCCAGGCAGGAAAGAAATTGGCGCAAGCCTGCAGTCAACCGTAGCTGGCTGCGTCTGATTATTTTTACGTTCTCCACGCAGCACACACGTACCCAGAGCCCTTAGGACTGACAGAGGCAGGCCAAATATAATTTTTTCACTTTTTTTTAAAAGGAAAGGCCCACTGCGTCTATTCAATGAATAATAACTGTGTTGTGCCCCTGCAAATGTGTCACAGAACTTTAGTGTTGCAGAGTTATTAACTATGGCAGAGCAGGTATTTCCCAGGCAGGAAAGAAATTGGCGCAAGCCTGCAGGCCAAATATACTTTTTTCCTTTTTTTTTTAAAAGGAAAGGCCCACTGCATCTATTCAATGAATAATAACTGTGTTGTGCCCCTGCAAATGTGTCACAGAACTTTAGTGTTGCAGAGTTATTAACTATGGCAGAGCAGGTATTTCCCAGGCAGGAAAGAAATTGGCGCAAGCCTGCAGGCCAAATATACTTTTTTCCCTTTTTTTAAAAGGAAAGGCCCACTGCGTCTATTCAATGAATAATAAGTTTAATAACTGTGTTGTGCCCCTGCAAATGTGTCACAGAACTTTAGTGTTGCAGAGTTATTAACTAGAGCAGAGCAAGGAATTTCACAGGCAGGAAAGAAAGTGGCGCAAGCCTGCTGTAAAACGTAGCTGGCTGCGTCTGATTTTTTTACGTTCTCCACGCAGCACACACGTACCCAGAGCCCTTAGGAGTGTCAGAGGCAGGCCAAATATACTTTTTTCCCTTTTTTTTTAAGGAAAGGCCCACTGCGTCTATTCAATGAATAATAACTGTGTTGTGGCCCTGCCTACACAATTCTGTCCCTGTAATATCAATGCAGGGTGCAATGCTCTGCACAGCCGATTTTGAGAAGAAAAAAAAATATGCAACACAGCTAACAGCAGCCTGCACAGTACTCCACACGGTTAAATGTGGCCCTAGAAAGGACCGTTGGGGTTCTTGAAGCCTACACTCACTCCTAACACTCTCCCTGCCTAACCACCACTTCTGTCCCTAATGCAGGGTGCAATGCTCTGCACAGTCGATTTTGAGAAAAAAAAAAATATATCCACTGCTAACAGCAGCCTGCACACAGGTAGATGTGGCCCTAAGAAGGACCGTTGGGGTTCTTGAAGCCTACACTCACTACAAACACTCTCCCTACAGCAACTCAAATACAACTGGACTTTCCCTCAGCTAACTCACAAGGCATCTGAGGCGAGCCGCGGGAGGGGCCGATTTTTATACTCGGGTGACATCTGATCTCCCCAGCCACTCACAGCTGGGGGGTGGTATAGGGCTTGAACGTCACAGGGGGAAGTTGTAATGCCTTCCCTGTCTTTCAATTGGCCAGAAAAGCGCGCTAACGTCTCAGAGATGAAAGTGAAAGTAACCCAAACACCGCGTGGTACTCGTTACGAGTAACGAGCATCCCGAACACGCTAATATTCGCCCGAGCATCAAGCTCGGACAAGTACGTTCGCTCATCTCTACTCACCTCCCTTCAGCTGTCGGGGCACAGCCGCGTCTTCTCCTGCTGTCCCCTGCACTGTGGTGCTGAACTGCTGTCATTCAGCTGAGAGCTGCGCTGAGCCAATCAGAGGCAGCATTCACTCACCCATTCATGAATTCATGAATGGGTGTGAGTGAGATCTGCCTCTGATTGGTCAGGCTGTGACCAATCAGAGGCAGCTCATTCAACAGGCGGGGATTTTAAATCCCCGGCTGCTGAATACTACTCACAGCTGTTCAGAGCAGTTCAGGAGGACTACCAGCTGGCCGCAGCTGAACTCCGTCTGCTAGGACCAGGTGAGTATATATATTTTTTTTATTTTTACACATTTCTGGATGAATTGCAGGGAAAGGCTTATATATTTAAGCCCTTCCCGAAAATTCATCCCCCGCTCGCCAGCAGCCCATTGCTTTCAATGGAGTCGGCTGTATTGCCAGCTCCATTGAATTCAATGGGCTAACATCGTTCTGCCGGGACAAGGTGAGTATATATTTTTTTTTTTACTTTTTACACATTTTAGGATGATTTTTAGGTAAGGGCTTATATTTTTAAGCCCTACCTGAAAATTCATCCCGCGCTAGCAGGCAGCCCATTGCTCTCAATGGAGCCGGCTGTATTGCCGGCTCCATTGAATTCAATGGTCAGTGCTCGTTTAATCGAGATGAGCACCACGTGGTGCTCGTCTCGAGTAACGAGCATCTCGAGCACCCTAATACTCGAACTAGCATCAAGCTCGGATGAGTATGTTCACTCATCTCTACTCATCACCTAAAAAGGAAGGAGCTACACTGCCCTTTTCCTGCAGAGCATCTGGCTTCCTAATTGTTTTCATAAAAAGTATCATATTATTAACATTACAATATATGTATATAATAGTCCCTGTATGTTGGCAATGTTAGGAAATAGCAACAATCTCGAGTAGACTCACACTCACTATTATCACTGCTGAAAATTCTAGTATAAGGCCAGCCTCTCGCTTGGTTTGCTGGACTCATTCATGGCTATTTCTGCTGATATGTCACAGCTCCAGCAAGTGGCTAGCTTCCCTTTTTGCTACACAACTTTGGTACTACTCCCAGAATACAGGAGGCAAGTGCAATTGTATTGGTCAACTGTTCTATAAAATTATTCCATAGGACATGTTCCCTCTGATCATACTTGAAAATGGCTAAAGCAAACATGGTATAATGGTTCACATTGACTGACATGTACTTGTAACCTTGTATGGTTGCTGCACCAATTAATTTCTAACTTTGCCTTTGTGTCACCACTCCGGTAAGTGGTTGACGTTCCCTATGTGACACAACTCCAATACTACTATGTGACACCACTCCAATACTACTCCTGTAATACTGCAGGTTGGTGGTCACATTCCACAACACATGGCAGATTCCAGCTGTACCTGCAACTGCACTTCTCACATGAGAACACGCTACCACCACATTACACTTCCTTTTCTTAATTGAGATGAAACTTCTTCCACTGCCGTCTTGACTAGGACTCTGACCCCCTTTGCTGTGATACCCAGGAACAGCTAATTTAGAAGCTGCAGCAGAATCTTTGTATGTTATATTCTCACATTGCAATAAATAAATAGTTTAATGGCAAATTCAGCCCTGGTCTTCCCTGGTGCCTGTTGCATGCACAGTTCACTGCTAGTAATGTAGATGCTGATGCACATGTACACACCACGCTGCAATGGCTCCTGGATTATGCATGTGACATCAGTGAAAGTTAAGCTATTTTGATGGCAGGGGTGCATACAAGCGATCCATGGAACATACATATTTGTAATAGCAACACTGTTACAAAGATATTATTGGTAACATAAAAAGATGAATAAAGCTTGCCTATGGGTGCCTATGGTCTAAAGTGCTTTGATATGCAATTTACATAATCCAATTAGATCCAATTATCTGGAGACAAGCAAAGAATACACTTTATATTCTGTACAGTCTTGCTGTTTTCTTAATTATTACTAATAAGTGAAAACTTAAGATAAATATTGTTATTTGCAAGCCATAAACATTTGTAGAAGCCAACTGAATTGTATTTTCCAACAACCCATTGTCATTACTCCTTCCTTTCCATTATCGTTTGTCACACACATACTAGCATAGGAATTTCAAACAAAACACAAAAGCTCAGTTAGATGCATTTATATCTCACCATTAAATTGTGTGACATTTATGAAAAAAGGGCCCACAGAATTTGATTTGCAAAAATGAAACATGAAAAGCTTCTATGGAGGCAGCAAAACTTGACCTTACTAACATTTGCATTTCCATGCAATCAACTGAGTAATACACCGGAATGGAACAACGGCAGAGTTCTTTCAACTATGTTGTTTTTGAAGTGACAATTTCATTTACTCGAGCTGTTATTCAAAGTTATTTTACAAGAACACAAAACATTCCCATATTTTTATGAGTAATTTAGTTCTCTATGGCTGGAAAACGAGGCCTAATGTGATGCATTATATTTCTTAAAACAGCCTTATAGATACGAGCATATTCTAAATAGATTTTAAATTCTAAGATCTTCAACCATTATCTTCTTATTTACACAGTGACCCAATTATTACGTGGATCGTCACCAAAAAAAATCTATTGTGCAGAACACTAGGGGAAGGACAAAGGATGGAAATGCTAATACAGGAAGATAAGCTAACACATGGAACTGAACAGAATAAATTTAGGAATAGAGGTCTTCAGGAAACAGTTGCATTAGTTTGACCTCTTAAAGAGAATCGGTCTGTTTTAAAGATGTCATTAAATTAGGGCATAGGTATGAAGCCCAATACAGCTATACTAGTGTTTACAGACATTAAGTGAGCATTAAGTCAACTATATTATTACTTAGTGACATTTAATGAGTCCTAATACACCTATATTAGTGCTTGATGACATTTAATAACCCATAATACAAGTCTGCCAGTGATTATTGATACTTTATGAGGATTAATACAATTATACTGGTGTTTACTGATTAATGAGCCATATTACAACTACATGTATACTTTTTTAAATAATAAGACCTAAAACAATTGCACTGCTGCTTATTAATTTCAATACGCAACAAATATGGCAAATAAACAAGCCTTTTTCATTGTTTGCAAATTAATTGAGTCTTGATTTACTTACATTTTTCTCTCACCATAGTATCCATCCTTAGCAGTAGTCACAGTATACATTTACCTAAATAATTCCATATTCATCACAAACCAGGTTATAATCCCAAATATCGTGTGTTGAAATTAATGTGGTGCAGTGTATAATAAACCTATACGTATGCTTAATGCTTTTTAATGAGCCCCAATACATGCATTGTAGTGCTTAGTAACATTAAATAAGCTCTAATATAGATATGCTAGTGCTTACTTTCATTTAAAAAGGTTACCCCATTTTCTAAAGCTGATGCTCTTTCTTTAGGATAAGCTGTCACAGAGGCAGTAATTCTTCAAATAAATCTGAAATTAATTACTGAAGAAAAACCTATTAAAACTTACTAACTTTATTAAAGACATCTAAAATCTTGAATGGACAGAACAAAACATATAGTGAAAGTGAGAGCCTTCGGAAATGAATTTATGATAAGAAAAAACTCCTTGGCTCCACAATCAACTTACCCATTTGTCAGTGACCTCGGTATTAAACACATACTGTGTATCAAAAACCACTTAGTGAGTGTTTATACCGTATGCGGAGTGATCACCTCCAACCGTTATCCAGCAGGGTAATAGGGTCGGGTGAGCAAAAGCCTTTTATTTACAAGTTCAAGGAGTTCCCCTTGGTAAAGGACTCCAGGATCAATAAAAGTTTTCAGAGAGTCAGAAGGTAGTGTACTGTATGTGTTACACTTTCACAATACTGCACTTTCTTAGTCTGATGAAAGTTCCCCATCCATGATCTTTAGAAGGGGAGCCAGCTGCATAGTGTTCATTCCTTGGGTTTAATTACTTTGTTGTATGATGACTATAAAGAAAGATGAACACACTTCTCAGATGTCTAGTGTTAAAAATAGCCCCCAATCCTGGGGGGGGGCGCAATAGAGAGGAAAGGGTTAAATGGAGGTCAGAGCCACTAATGTGGATACAAGGATTAGCACTCTTGTGATACAGAAAATATTGCACAAATATTGTGTATCCAAAGAAGGCGCAATTAACCAATTATAAGGTCCAGTATACAAGGGGTTAAACAGTCCCCATGTGATTAGGTATTAGTAGAAGTCAGCAATATTGGTGAAAAAAAGCTGGCTTCTAAAAGACCTGATTAGATTTTCCTCCTATCACACAGGTGCTATGGAGACCAACAAGTGAGAGGAAAGGGTTAATTATAAAATGCTAGACCCCTTTATCAAGCACATCGCTGGCCCAATCAAAGCTCCATATTTAAAGCATTTAATAGCTGAGGAGCACATGATAATTGCACATTGTCAGCTTTGTGAGACCCAGCACATTAAGGGTTAATGTCTCCCGTGTGCTGAAAAGACCGGTGCACTAGTGACAACTTTGCTTAAGGTCAGAGATCCAGTGCTAATCCCCTCTCTCTAAATCCCCTCTCTAAAGATGTAGCATTCCTAAGGCGGATAGGCAGCATATATCGCGAGAAGAACAGGGGAATGACAGAATCCCAATCTGCATTGGGATTGGCTGAGGGGAATGAGGGAAGGAGGAGCTTCACATGTATAAGCGCTGTCTGTGTTAGACGCGTTGCACTCACTATCGGGATGCCACCAGTAATCACGGCTGCTCCCCTCTTTACTTCATAATCATCCTGATGAAGCAGTTTATTGGTTATAATACTGCAGAAACGTGTCGATTACGTAGTCTAGTGAATTAGTTATTCTGTTTTCAGACAGTCAGTTTAGCGTAGTATCAGCCAGTTGCCCGATACCATCTGTCAGGCAGCTACATCGATGCCGATCTAGCCAGTTATACATCATGGCGGTTAGCACTGTGAGAAGTAGCAGGGACCTTCATGAAATTTGGAATGATACATCTTTATAGAGGGAATGCCTTATAAGCTATCTATCAGAAGACTCTCTTCTCGACCCCCTACAGTCCGGCTTCCTCCCACACACTTAACAGAAACCACCCTTACAAAGGTGTCAAACGACCTCCCGATAGCCAAATCGAGGGGTGACTACTCTCTATTGATCCTCCTCTATCTCTCCTCATTATGCTTTGCTCAATTGGCCTAAAGGACACTGTTTTCTCCTGGTTCACCTCCTACCTATCTAACCGCTCATTCAGTGTCTCCTTTGCTGGCTCTACCTCCCCTCCTCTTCCGCTTGCTGTTGGGGTCCCCCAGAGCTTGGTCCTTGGCCCCCTCCTGTTCTTCATCTACACAGCCCCTATTGGACAAACGATCAGGAGATTTGGCCTTCAATACCCTCTATGCTGACGACACCCAGTTATACACCTCTTCCCATGACATCTCTGCACCTTTCCTCCAAAACATCACTGACTGTCTGTCCACTGTCCCTAATACTATGTCTTCTCTCTACCTAAAATTGAACCTCTCAAAAACTGACCTACTGGTGTTTCCACCCTCTACTAACCGACCTTATCCTGACATCTCCATATCAGTGTGTGGTACCACCATAACTCCCAGACAGCCTGCCCACTTCCTTTGGGTCATATTCAACTTTGATCTCTCCTTTACACCGAACATGTCAGCTGCACTTCAAGAATATCGCAAGAATCTGCCCTTTTCTCACTGTGGACATGCTAAAAACGCTCAGTGTTGCACTCATCCTCTTGCACCTCAATTATTGCAACTTGCTGCTGATTGGCCTTCTTACGTCCTGGCCTGCTGGGCTTAATTCCCAGAGGACGTAAAAACATGCTTCCTCTGGGAATATAAGCCCTGCAGGCTCTGGACGTGACAGCTCTATCCTGTCGGCTACCAGAGGTTGCCGACATCGTGGATCTGTTATCACAGGCCGTGGGACCCCACTCCTGGTCACGCGATCGCTGGTATCCACCGGCGATCACGTAAAAGTTAAAAGACAGTTAAAGTTTGATGCCGTTCAGTTTGGGCCCCCCTTGTGCACCCAGACAGAAGATTAGTGCCACATTGGGTATGTTTCTGAACACGGGACAAGTGGGGGTATCCATTTTGGGTGAAAGTCTTTATTCCTATGTATGCTGTACAAAAAAAAAAATTTAAATGACACAATTGCCAAAAAAACAAAAAATCTTAATTTTTTCCTCCTGCTTTGCTTCGATTCATTCAAAAATGGTGAGGTCAAAATACGCAGTACAGCGCTAGATGAATGTTTTAACCACTTAGTGACCAAGCCTGTTTGCGCCTTAATGACCAGGCCAAATTTTGCAAATCTGACATGTGTCACTTTAACATGGAAAAACAGCCTGCAGCAGCGCCGCAGAACACCAGGAGAAGTGAGTAATGATTTTTATTCTTTGCTCCGCTGTATTGCCGGCGTATAAGTTGACAGTTGGGGGGTCGTCTTATACGCCCCGTCGCCTTATACGCCGGTGTATATTTTTATTGTAACACATTTCTGGATGAATTGCAGGGAAGGGCTTATATATTTAAGCCCTTCCCGACAATTCATCCCGCGATCGCCGGCAGCCCATTGCTTTCAGTGGAACCTGCTGTATTGCCGGCTCCATTGAATTCAATGGGCAAACATCGTTCTTCTCTGCCACAGCTGTTACAGCTATGGCAGAGGAGAACGATCTTTATGCTGACAGTGGGGGGGGGGCACTCTTGCCGCTATTGTGGCTTAATAGTGGGACCTGGGAACTTGAGATGCAGCCCAACATGTAGCCCCTCGCCTGCCCTATCCGTTTCTGTGTCGTTCCCATAACTTTCTTGAATTGCCCAGATTTTCACCAATGAAAACTTTAGCGAGCATCGGCGATATACAAAAATGCTTGGGTCGCCCATTGACTTCAATGGGGTTCGTTACTCGAAACGAACCCTTGAGCATCGCGAAAATTTTGTCCCGAGTAACGAGCACCCGAGCATTTTGGTGCTCGCTCATTTCTACTTTTTAGCATTTTGAGGAATACTTTGTTTTCCTACACCAAGCCAAGATTGGAAAGGCTCATGAGTGTCAGAATAATAGATACCCCCCCAAATGACCCCATTTTAAAAACTACACCCCTTAGTGTATTCACTGAGGGGTGTCATGAGTATTTTGACCCCACAGTTTTTTTTCAGGAATTAATTCAATTTAGAGGAGAAAAAGTAAAATTTCATATTTTTGCAAATATGTCATTTTAAAGACATATTTTTTTCCTATAGTTTACATGAAAATCAGGATTTACACCCCAAAATGGATACCCCTATTTCACCCGTGTTCAGAAATATACCCATTGTGGCCCTATTGTTATATCTGAGTCCACAACGGGGCCCAAAATGAAAGGAGTAGTCAGTGTCTTTCAAAACAGAAATTTTGCTTCAAGTCCTTTTAGGCCCCATAGCACACATGTAGAGTTCTTGAGCGCCCAAAACCATAGAAAACCCCCACAAATGACCCCATTTTGAAAACTAGACCCCTTAAGGAATTTATCTAGGGGTGTACTGCATATTTTGACCCCACAGTTTTTGAATGAATTCAAACCAAGCAAAAGGAAAAAATTGTGATTTTCGTTTTTTCAGCAATTCTGTCATTTTAAAAACAGCTTTTTTTGTACAGCACACATATGAATGAAGACTTGCACCCAAAAATGGATACCCCTCTTTGTCCCGTGTTCAGAGACATACCCATTGTGGCCCTAATCTTATGTCTGGATGCACAACGGGGCCCAAAATGAAAGGAGCGACCGGTGGCTTTCGGAACACAAATTTTGCTTGAAGTCCTTTTAGTCCCCATTGCCCACTTGTAGAGTTCTTGAGCGCCCAAAACCATAGAGAACCCCCCACAAATGACCCCATTTTGAAAACTAGACTCCTTAACGAATTTATCTAGGGGTGTACTGCGTATTTTGACCCCACAGTTTTTGAATAAATTCAAGCAAAGCAAAAGGAAAAAATTTGGATTTTTGTTTTTTTGGCAATTCTGTCATTTTAAAAACAGCTTTTTTTTGTACAGCACACATATAAAGGAAGACTTGCACCCAAAAATGGATACCCCTGTTTGTGCTGTTTTCATAAATATACCCATTGTGGCCCTAATCTTATGTCCGCATGCACAACAGGGCCCAAAATGAAAGGAGTAATCGGTGGCTTTCAGAACATAGATTTTGCTTGAAGTCCTTTTTGGCCCCATTGCCCTCTTGTAGAGTTCTTGAGCGCCCAAAACCATATAGAACCCCCAGAAATGACCCCATTTTGAAAACTAGACTCCTTAACAAATTTATCTAGGGGTGTACTGCATATTTTGACCCCACAGTTTTTGAATAAATTCAAGCAAAGCAAAAGGAAAAAATTAGGATTTTTGTTTTTTTGGCAATTCTGTCATTTTAAAAACAGCTTTTTTTGTACAGCGTACACATGAATGAAGACTTACACCCCAAAATGGATACCCCTGTTTGTTCTGTTTTCAGAAACATACCCACTGTGGCCCTAATATTATGTCCGCATGCACAACGGGGCCCAAAATGAAAGGAGTAATCGGTGGCTTTCAGAACATAGATTTTGCTTGAAGTCCTTTTAGGCGCCATTGCCCACTTGTAGAGTTCTTGAGCGGCCAAAACTATAGAGAACCCCCACAAATGACCCCATTTTGAAAACTAGACCCCTTATCGAATTTATTTAGGGGTGTACTGTGTATTTTAACCCTACAATTTTTGAATAGATCTAAGCAAAGCAGTAGGAAAAAATTACAATTTTCATTTTTTGGGCTATTGTGTCAATTTAAAAACAGTTTTTTTTGTACAGCACACATATAAATAAAGGCTTTCACCCCAAAATGGATACCCCTGTTTGTCCCGTGTTCAGAAACATATCCATTGTGGCCCTAATTGACTTACAGGACCCATGGCAAGGCCTATAAAGGAGGGAACACCAGTTGGATTTCAGGGTACCACTGAATAAATTTCAGGCCCCATTGCCCACTTATAGAGCCATTGAGCGGCCAATACTATAAAGAACCCCCTCAAATGACCCCATTTTGAAAACTAGACCCCTTAACGAATTCATCTAGGGGTGTACTGCGTATTTTGACCCCACAGCATTTGAATGAATCTAAGCAAAGCAGAAGGAAAAAGTTACGATTTTCAATTTTTTTGGCAATTTTTTCAATTTAAAAACAGTTTTTTTGACCAGTGTACATAGGAATGAAGACATTCACCCCAAAATGGATACCCCCGTTTGTCCCGAGTTCAGAAACATACCCATTGTGGCCCTAATCTACTTACAGGACGCATGGCAAGGCCTATAAAGGACGGAACACCTGTTGGATTTCAGGGCACAACTGAATAAATTCCAGGCCCCATTGCTTATTTGTACGGAATAAAAATTGACTCCCTAAAAATCCCCCCCCCCTCCCCCACACACTCCGCGCCCTTTTTGGCGTTCGCAAATCTTAGATAAAAGTAATAATGTGAACTGTGTAGTATTTCCGAAGACGGGTAATTACGGAGGCTGGTTGGAATGGGCAAATGAGGCAATAAAACCTGTATCCCCCCTCCTCTCATGTATTTTGAGGGGCTTTTCTTGACCTCAGTGGCGGGTATGGGGTGTAAAAAGTGGCGTTCCGTGAGTCTTCGTAAGCTTGCTGAGGTGCGGCGGTCTCACACAGAAGGCGCTCAACAAGGTGCTCCTGGAACTGCAGGAAGGCGAGCGTTCCCGGGGCTTCTTGTAAATTACGTATTACAGGTAGCGGTCTGAATAAACCCGGGCTCACGCGGGTGCAGGCGGAATCCGCTTGCGGAGGCCCGCAGCGGATCCCATCTGTGAGCCGGCTGTGACCCTGCATACGGCCGCGTAATGTACTGCACATAACTGCGTACTCACACAGGCGCTCATGCGCAGTACACCTTTTTTTTTGTTTGTATTTCCCGCACCGTCGCTTAGCGATGACGCGGGTACCCGCAGCCCGTATACAACGTAGTTGCATATGGGCAGCGGGTATATCCATGGGGCACAATAGGCTCCATGCTGCGGATAGCCGCGGTAAAATAGAACCTGCTGCATTCTCTTTTCTGTGAGTGGATTACGCAATTCCAACCTGCTAATGTGAGCGGAATTGTGTAATCCAATGCGATTGATCCGCGTAATACAGTGGATCAGACGCATGCGGAATCCGTAATTCCTATCCAGTCATGTGAGACCGGCCATAGGTAGATCGCTACCTTTTTATCACGTGACTGGGGAACGCTCAACGAGGCCACCCGTCACTGCTCCAGGCTCTCGGCGACCGTTGGTCGCTGGGAGCAAGGAGATTTTAAGTTTCCTGCGCTCCCCGACTCCTGCGCATGTGTCCGGCTTTTTGCCGGCAATCGCATGTGCAGAATTCGGGAAGGTCCACGGAGGAGGATTGCGTCGGAGTTCAAATACGCAGGCCTCCGGTAAAAAGTTTCATCTCCTCTCACCGATTGGATGAAAATTATGATTTTTATAAATATACACAAATTCTATTAGTCTATTTTTTCTGCCTAAGGGTGACTACCCACTAGCATTTTTTTCCCCTTCGTATTCGCTGAATTTTTTTTCCCAGATGTCTATGGGGCTTTCCAATGTTAAACTCGCCATGCACCAAAAACGCAAAAACAGAAACTTGCGTTTTCTTTCTCTTGTGATTTTAACATTACAAAGTCCCATAGACATCTGGGAAAAAAACGCTCCGAATTCGCAGGGGAAAAAAACGCTAGTGGGTAGTCACCCTAAATGAAGTACAATATGTGGCAAATAAACAATGTCAGCATCACTTGGATATGCAAAACCTTTACAGTGTTATTCTATGCTAAAGTGACACGTGTCAGATTTTCAAAATGTGGCCTGGTCATTAAGGCACAAACAGGCTTGGTCACTAAGGGGTTAACAAGCGGAGCACCCAGTGAATTTTCAAGATGGAAGCACATGTACACAGAAGAAACAATACTTAGAAGTTTGTGAAATACAAGCAGGGTGTAAGCGACTCTCCTGAACAAGCAAAGATGGCCGCACAGATTCTCTGACTACCTGGGGCACACTGTACATTAATGTGTATCATTAGTCTAAGACACTGCATGCTACTTTGATTGGCTAGTGCTGCCCATGTGAGAGGCACTGGCCAGTCAGAGCAGCATACAGCGCCTTAAACTCGGGAACATACCAATGTACAGTGTAGTCAGAAAACTGGCGTGGCCATTTTTGCTTGTCCAGGACCAAAGGGTCACTTTAATGATGCTAATAACAGAAAAAATAGGTACTTGAAAGAATTCAGTGCTACACAATCACTGTTAGAAAATGTATACAAAAAGCATAAACTAGAGTCTCATCTTTGTTTTCACTATAATAAAAAATAAATTAAAGAAAGGAAAGGTAAAATTAAAAAAAAATAAAGCAAAAATAAATAAATAGAAAACTAAGAAAAACTCAAATTCTCTAAACCCTCAAGGGGTCTGAAAGGAAATAGAAAAATGTAAAAAAAAAACCCAACAGGATGAAATATTCAATTAACAATCTACAAAGAAATTATATTTTATAGTTAAGCCTCAAGACTATATTAACATGGGCGAGTGCGAGTTAATAAAATGATACCAAACTAGTAGAAGAGTCATCCTACATCTGATTGTTGTTCAGAAAAAGACACAAGCATTTTGGCATTTACAAGATATGATAATTTGGAGAACTGTTCTAACTGCCTTCCTGTCTGGTATTTTGTTTACTCCTTCATTGATGGATGATTAGCGAGTCTTCCTGCTCAGATTAGGTTATATGCACAGAATAAATTACAGAAATATTGGTAGAGATTTAATAGTTTTTTAGGATGCATACATTTTTTGAATTGGTGAAAATTAGCAAAATGTGTTAAGATTTGGTATATGCTAAATAATAAATTTGACACATTACATAATTTTCCTTCTTCCAACTCATGCCTGCATACATATACACCAATATTCTGTTCCAAAAAAAAACAAACTACACATCATTAATAGAGATGAGCGAGCACCAAAATGCTCGGGTGCTCGTTACTCGGGACGAAATTTTCACAATGCTCGAGGGTTCGTTTCGAGTAACGAACCCCATTGAAGTCAATGGGCGACTCGAGCATTTTTGTATATTGCCGATGCTCGCTAAGGTTTCCATTTGTGAAAATCTGGGCAATTCAAGAAAGTGATGGGAACGACACAGCAACGGATAGGGCAGGCGAGGGGCTACATGTTGGGCTGCATACCTTAGCTAAGCACCACACTACCTCCAACAAAGCACAATCACTGCTTGCATGACACTCCGCTGCCACTTCTCCTGGGCTACATGCTGCCCAACCCCCCCCCCCCCCCCGCACGACGCAGTGTCCACAGTGCACACCAAAGTGTCCCTGCGCAGCCTTCAGCTGCACTCATGCCACACCACCCTCATGTCTATTTATAAGTGCGTCTGCCATGAGGAGGAACCGCAGGCACACACTGCAGAGGGTTGGCACGGCTAGACAGCGACCCTCTTTAAAAGGGGCGGGGCGATAGCCCACAATGCTGTACAGAAGCAACGAGAAATATAATTCTGTGCCACCGCCTTCAGGAGCTGCACACGTGGGCATAGCAATGGGGAACCTATGTGCCACACACTATTCATTCTGTCAAGGTGTCTGCATGCCCCAGTCAGACCGCGGTTTTTTATAAATAGTCACAGGCAGGTACAACTCCGCAATGGGAATTCCGTGTGCACCCACAACATGGGTGGCTCCCTGGAACCCACCGGCTGTACATAAATGTATCCCATTGCAGTGCCCATCACAGCTGAGGTAACGACCGATTAAATGCAGGTGGGCTTCGGCCCACACTGCATGCCCCAGTCAGACTGGGGTTCTTTAGAAGTGGACACATGCAGTTACAACTCCCTGTGGACCCACAGCATGGGTGGCACCCTGGAACCCACTGGCGGTACATAAATATATCCCATTGCAGTGCCCAGCACAGCTGATCTAAAGTCAGCTTTAATGCAGGTGGGCAAAAAATTAATTGGATTACACTGTAGGCGAGGGTCCCAAAAAATTGGTGTACCAACAGTACTAATGTACGTCAGAAAAATTGCCCATGCCCAACCAAGAGGGCAGGTGAAACCCATTAATCGCTTTGGTTAATGTGGCTTAATTTGTAACTAGGCCTGGAGGCAGCCCAGTTAAAAAAAATTGGTTTAGGTGCAAGTTTCAACGCTTTAATGAGCATTGAAACGTATAAAAATTGTTTACAAAAATTATATGACTGAGCCTTGTGGGCCTAAGAAAAATTGCCCGTTCGGCGTGATTACGTCAGGTTTCAGGAGGAGGAGCAGGAGGAGGAGGATGAATATTATACACAGATTGATGAAGCTAAAAGGTCCACGTTTTTGATGGTGATAGAGAACAATGCTTCCATCCGCGGGTGCAGCCTACGTATTGTTTAGGTATCGCTGCTGTCCGCTGGTGGAGAAGAGAAGTCTGGGGAAATCCAGGCTTTGTTCATCTTGATGACTGTAAGCCTGTCGGCACTGTCGGTTGACAGACGGGTACGCTTATCTGTGATGATTCCCCCAGCCGCACTAAACACCCTCTCTGACAAGACGCTAGCCGCAGGACAAGCAAGCACCTCCAGGGCATACAGCGCGAGTTCAGGCCACGTGTCCAGATTCGACTCCCAGTAGTTGTAGGGGGCAGAGGCGTCACGGAGGACGGTCGTGCGATCGGCTACGTACTCCTTCACCATCCTTTTACAGTGCTCCCGCTAACTCAGCCTTGACTGGGAAGCGGTGACACAGTCTTGCTGGGGAGCCAGAAAGCTGTCAAAGGCCTTAGAGAGTGTTCCCCTGCCTGTGCTGTACATGCTACCTGATCTCTGCGCCTCCCCTGCTACCTGGCCCGCGGAACTGCGCCTTCGGCCACTAGCGCTGTCGGATGGGAATTTTACCATCGGTTTGTCCGCCAGGGTTCTGTGGTATAGCATCACTCTCGAACCCCTTTCCTCTTCGGGTATGAGAGTGGAAAGGTTCTCCTTATACCGTGGGTCGAGCAGTGTGTACACCCAGTAATCCGTAGTGGCCAGAATGCGTGTAACACGAGGGTCACGAGAAAGGCATCCTAACATGAAGTCAGCCATGTGTGCCAGGGTGCCTGTACGCAACACATGGCTGTCCTCACTAGAAAGATCACTTTCAGGATCCTCCTCCTCCTCAGGCCATACACGCTGAAAGGATGATAGGCAAGCAGCATGGGTACCGTCAGCAGTGGGCCAAGCTGTCTCTTCCCCCTCCTCCTCATGCTCCTCTTCCTCCTCCTCAACGCGCTGAGATATAGACAGGAGGGAGCTCTGACTATCCAGCGACATACTGTCTTCCCCCGCCTCTGTTTCCGAGCACAAAGCGTCTGCCTTTATGCTTTGCAGGGAACTTCTCAAGAGGCATAGCAGAGGAATGGTGACGCTAATGATTGCAGCATCGCTGCTCACCATCTGGGTAGACTCCTCAAAGTTTCCAAGGACCTGGCAGATGTCTGCCAACCAGGCCCACTCTTCTGTAAAGAATTGAGGAGGCTGACTCCCACTGCGCCGCCCATGTTGGAGTTGGTATTCCACTATAGCTCTACGCTGCTCATAGAGCCTGGCCAACATGTGGAGCGTAGAGTTCCACCGTGTGGGCACGTCGCACAGCAGTCGGTGCACTGGCAGATGAAACCGATGTTGCAGGGTGCGCAGGGTGGCAGCGTCCGTGTGGGACCTGCGGAAATGTGCGCAGAGCCGGCGCACCTTTCCGAGCAGGTCTGACAAGCGTGGGTAGCTTTTCAGAAAGCGCTGAACCACCAAATTAAAGATGTGGGCCAGGCATGGCACATGCGTGAGGCTGCCGAGCTGCAGAGCCGCCACCAGATTACGGCCGTTGTCACACACGACCATGCCCGGTTGAAGGCTCAGCGGCGCAAGCCAGCGGTCGGTCTGCTCTGTCAGACCCTGCAGCAGTTCGTGGGCCATGTGCCTCTTCTCTCCTAAGCTGAGTAGTTTCAGAACGGCCTGCTGACGCTTGCCCACCGCTGTGCTGCCTTGCCGCGCGACACCGACTGCTGGCGACGTGCTGCTGCTGACACATCTTGATTGTGAGACAGAGGTTGCGTAGGAAGAGGAGGAGGAGGAGGAGGGTGGTTGAGTGGAGGAAGCATACACCGCCGCAGATACCACCATCGAGCTGGGGCCCACAATTCTGGGGGTGGGTAGGACGTGAGCGGTCCCAGGCTCTGACTCTGTCCCAGCCTCCACTAAATTCACCCAATGTGCTGTCAGGGAGATATAGTGGCCCTGCCCGCCTGTGCTTGTCCACGTGTCCGTTGTTAAGTGGACCTTGGCAGTAACCGCGTTGGTGAGGGCGCGTACAATGTTGTGGGAGACGTGGTCATGCAGGGCTGGGACGGCACATCGGGAAAAGTAGTGGCGACTGGGAACTGAGTAGCGCGGGGCCGCCGCCGCCATCATACCTTTGAAAGCCTCCATTTCCACAACCCTATACGGCAGCATCCCCAGGCTGATAAATTTGGCTATGTGCACGTTTAACGCTTGAGCGTGCGGGTGTATGGCGGCGTACTTGCGCTTGTGCTCAAACACTTGCGCTAGCGACGGCTGGACGGTGCGCTGAGAGACATTGGTGGATGTGGCGGAGCACAGTGGAGGTGAGGATGTGGGTGCAGGCCAGGAGACGGTAGTGCCTGTGTCCTGAGAGGGGGGTTGGATCTCAGTGGCAGGTTGGGGCACAGGGGGAGAGGCAGCGGTGCAAACCGGAGGCGGTGAACGGCCTTCGTTCCACCTTGTGGGGTGCTTGGCCATCATATGTCTGCGCATGCTGCTGGTGGTGAGGCTGGTGGTGGTGGCTCCCCGGCTGATCTTGGCGCGACAAAGGTTGCACACCACTGTTCGTCGGTCGTCTGCACTCTCAGTGAAAAACTGCCAGACCTTTGAGCACCTCGGCCTCTGCAGGGTGGCATGGCGCGAGGGGGCGCTTTGGGAAACAGTTGGTGGATTATTCGGTCTGGCCCTGCCTCTACCCCTGGCCACCGCACTGCCTCTTCCAACCTGCCCTGCTGCTGCACTTGCCTCCCCCTCTGAAGACCTGTCCTCAGTAGGCGTAGCAAACCAGATGGGGTCAGTCACCTCATCGTCCTGCTGCCCTTCCTCCGAATCCTCTGTGCGCTCCTCCCTCGGACTTACTCCATTTACTACTACCTGAGTGATAGACAACTGTGTCTCATCGTCATCGTCCTACTCACCCACTGAAAGCTCTTGAGACAGTTGCCGGAAGTCCCCAGCCTCATCCCCTGGACCCCGGGAACTTTCCAAAGGTTGGGCATCGGTCACGACAAACTCCTCCGGTGGGAGAGGAACCATTGCTGCCCAATCTTGGCAGGGGCCCGAGAACAGTTCCTAGGAGTCTGCCTGCTCCTCAGAATGTGTCATTGTAATGGAGTGAGGAGGCTGGGAGGAAGGAGGAGCAGCAGCCAGAGGATTCAGAGTTGCAGCAGTGGACGGCGCAGAATTCTGGGTGGTCGATAGATTGCTGGATGCACTTTCTGCCATCCACGACAGGACCTGCTCACACTGCTCATTTTCTAATAAAGGTCTACCGCGTGGACCCATTAATTGTGAGATGAATGTGGGGATGCCAGAAACGTGCCTCTCTCCTAATCCCGCAGCAGTCGGCTGCAATACACCTGGATCAGGAGCTCGGCCTGTGCCCACACCCTGACTTGGGCCTCCGCGTCCTTGCCCGCGTCCACGTCCTCTAGGCCTACCCCTACCCCTCAGCATGCTGTATTACCAGTAGTGCAGAAACAGAACGCTGTAATTAAATGTGCCGCTTATTGGCCTGTGGTTGGAGGCTGACTTCCCTTACGGAACGCACAGCAGAGCCAGGAAACAATTTTGCGCACGCCTGTAGTGAGACGTAGGTGCGTATGACTGAGCTAGTGGAATTCACAGCGCAGAAGCAGTCAAGTGGCCAAAGGCCAGTAGTAGGCCTTAAGTATTTTGCTTCTATTTTTTTAAAATGCTGAGCTGATACAGCAGACAGATACTGTAGGCAGCGTATAATATTATGTATACTCTTTCCCTCTGGCGGGATGACGGCAATCATGTAACAGAGACAGCAGATCCAGGAAACAATTTTGCGCAAGCCTGCTGTAACGCTTAGCTGCGTATTAATTAGGACTACTACCCCCAGCAGATAGATACTGTAGGCAGCGTATAATATTATGTATACTGTTTCCCTCTGGCGGGATGACGGCGGTGATGTAACAGAGACAGCAGATCCAGGAAACAATTTTGCGCAAGCCTGCTGTAACGCTTAGCTGCGTATTAATTAGGACTACTACCCCCAGCAGATAGATACTGTAGGCAGCATATAATATTATGTATACTGTTTCCCTCTGGCGGGATGACGGCGCTGATGTAACAGAGACAGCAGATCCAGGAAACAATTTTGCGCAAGCCTGCTGTAACGCTTAACTGCGTATTAATTAGGACTACTACCCCCAGCAGACTCGCAGTAAACTGAAGACGGTCACAGGCAGCCCAAATATAGTATTTTCCCCAATTTTTTGGAAAAAGCCCACTGCCTATATAGCCTGAATATCTCTTTCCCTGCCTCACCAGTACTGGCCCTATACTATGTACAATGACTGCAGACTGCGGACGCAATGCTCTGCACGCCCGATATACAAAAAAAAAAATTGTGCAACACTGCTAAAAGCAGCCTCAACAGTACTGCACACGATCAGATGTGGCCCTAAGAAGGACCGTTGGGGTTCTTGTGGACAGGAATACAGCGGTGATGTAAGAGGCAACACAGAGCCAGGGAAGAATTTTGTGCAAGGCTGCTGTAACACTTAGCTGGCTGCGTATGAATTAGGACAACTACCCCCAGCAGAGACCCAGTACACTTGTGGACAGGAATACAGCGGTGATGTAAGAGGCAACACAGAGGCAGGAAAGAATTTTGCGCAAGCCTGCTGTAACACTTAGCTGGCTGCGTATGAATTAGGACAACTACCCCCAGCAGAGACCCAGTACACTGAGGACGGTCATAGGCAGCCCAAATAGATTTTTTTCCCCAAATGTTTTTGGAAAGGCCCACTGCCTATATACACTAAATATGTCTTCTGTCCCTGCCTCACCACTACTGGCCCTGGACAATGTAAAATTACTGCAGGACGCAATGCTCTGCACTGCCGATATACAAAAAAAAAAAAACGTGCAACACTGCAAAAAGCAGCCTCCACACTACTGCACACGGTTAGTTGTGGCCCTAAGAAGGACCGTTGGGGTTCTTGAAGCCTAAAATAACCCCTAACGCTCTCCCTATAGCAGCTCCAGCATCAGCAGCACTGTCCCTGATCTCTGTCAGAATGCATCTGTGGCGAGCCGCGGGAGGGGCCGATTTACATACTCGGGTGACACCTGATCTCGCCAGCCACTCACTGCAGGGGGGTGGTATAGGGCTTCAACGTCGCAGGGGGAAGTTGTAATGCCTTCCCTGTCTTTCTATTGGCCAGAAAAGCGCGCTAACGTCTCAGAGATGAAAGTGAAAGTAACTCAAACATCGCTTGGTACTCGTCTCGAGTAACGAGCATCTCGAACACTCTAATACTCGAACGAGTATCAAGCTCGGACGAGTACGTTCGCTCATCTCTAATCATTAATCATTTTGGCGCATTCTAAAAAATTTGTATCCCAAAGTTTTCCACAGACAATGCGCACATACAAATAGTTTTGTATGTGAAGACTAGCTGGTGGATGGCCTGAAATCAATGCCGCCAGGAGGCCAGTGCACAACCGAGGTACAAGCGGAGTGGCTCAAGGACCCCTAGCAAGTGGCCACACAAGTACATCCACCTACTCAAATTCATAAAACGAGCTGTAAAGATGACCCAGCATCCTGCTTTCATTCCTCCAGCTGCCCCCGCACAAAGTGCATACCATGCAGGCAGCATTCTTAACATTGTTCGAAGTATGTCTTTTTAGACGAGTGGCACCATCACCAGCGACTCCAAGATCGCTGGTGATGAAAAGCCATTTTAAAAAAAGTGAATAAAAAAAAAAATCAATACTCACATCCCTTTAGCTGCCGGGGCTCAGTGGCGACTTCTGGTGCTGTCCCCGGCTCTGCAGTTCTGAGCTATCAGCAGCCGGGGATTTAAAATCTTACCTGCTTGTAGCTCTAATTGTGATTGGCTGAGCAGTTCAGCCAATCACAATTAGAGCTACCAGCAGGCGGGGATAGTTCAGAACTACAGAGCCAGGGACAGCGGCAGAAGCCGCGACTGAGCCCCGGCAGGGGAGTATTTTTTTTTTGTACACTATTTCAAAAGGCTCTTCAGGGAAGGGCTTATGAAGCCCTTCCCTGAAAAGCCATTGACAGCTGCCAGAGCTTAGCGGCTTCTGCCGCTGTCCCCGCCTCTCTAGTTTTCAGCTAGCAGCATGCAGGGATTTAAAATTCCGCCTGCTGGTAGCTCTGATTGTGATTTGGCTGAAGCACTGCAGCTTCAGCCAATCACAATCAGAGTTACCAGCAGGCGGGGATTTTAAATCCCCGGCTGCTGATAGCTCAGAACTACAGAGCCAGGGACAGTGCCAGAAGTCGCGGCTGAGCCCCGGCAGCTGAAGGGTGGTGAGTATTGATTTCTTTTTTTATTCGCCTTTTTATGGTTCAAAATATGTTTATTGATTTTCCAATGCAGAACAAGTTAGGGGGGCAGCATAAAACACAGTATGGTTCCTAACAGCATCAGATTATAAGAGATAACAATGTAGCCTTTTGAGACCCGCCATACAAGTCGGGATCACTGGTCAGTTTTATCTCTGTAAGTGTACCGCCCCATGGCCAGTAGGTACGTCTGGACCTGGGGCTGAGTTGAGGTGGGGCTACGTTTAAATTGATGCTGGAAGCGTACATAGTAACTAGTCATAAACCAGGGGGAGAGAGGGAGAGGAAGGAGGGGAAGGATAGGAGGGGGGTTGTGAGGGAGGCGGGAGGGGGGAGAGACATGAAAGGGAAGTGATCCTCAGCAATCGAGAGCTCCGAGCTGGGTTTTATGTGTTGTGGGACAAGGGGTAAGTTGTTAGTATCTAGGAAGGAATTGTACCTGTTTGAAGCCAGACCTTCAATTCCAGGGAGTTCCTGAACAGGATTCATGCCGTCCACGCAGCAGAATACTTTTGGGTGTTCCCTTTGTCTGACGCACCGAGGTCCTACATGTGATTTATATTATCGAGGGTTTCCAGCCAGAGTGACCTCGTAGGGGGAGAGGATGACCTGGATCATGGACAGCAGTGCTATTTCTGGTGTGAGGGCCACGTTGTCTTTGTGGACCGCGTTGTATAAGTTGATGACGTCCTGCCATATAGGTAGAACCAAAGGACAAGACCACCAAATATGTAGGAGGTCGCCTCTTCCGCCCTGGCATCTCCAACAGGCGTCCGGGGCTTGGGGATATATCTTGGCTAGCAACGCCGGGGTTCTATACCATTTGGTTAGGATCTTGTAATTGGTTTCCTGGAATTTAGAGGAGGTTGCCATTGAGTGAGTTAAAGTAAAGGCGTTTCTCCATGTGTCTCCCTCAAAGGTTTTCCCTAGCTGTCTCTCCCAAATCGCCACTAATCCCGGCAGGTCGTCCCCAGTTTCTGTGTCTAACAGGAGGCTATAGAGTGCCGAAACCTTTACCGGACCGGCGGCGGGGGAGGTGCAAAGCTGTTCGAACCGGGAGAGAGGGGCTTGGAGGGAGGCCAGAGAGCCCAAGGACTGGATAAAGTGTCTGATCTGCAGGTATAGGAACCACGCTCCGGTCCGGGGGCCATCCCCGCTCAAGATCTCGTGCATTGATTGGACTCCCAGGGTCGTCACCATATCCCTAGTTCTAAGAGCCAGGGAATCCCCTTTGAGCAAGAGTGGAGAGCCTTTAAGTAGGGCTGGGAGGTCGGGATTTCCAGTCACCGGCGTAAGGGGGCCGGGGCGGGAGACCAAGCCGATGTGTGAGGCAAATCCATTCCATGCCTCTAGTAATTGTTTTAACAGAGGAGAAAGTGCAGGGGTCCGACCGGCCACCGGTGGCGGGAGCCAAAAAGAGCCCATCACTAAGGCGCTATGTTCCTCTCGTTCCAGGTCCACCCAGAGTTTAGGAGGGCTATTATGGATGATATCTAGTGCGCATCTGCATATGAACGCTCTGTAGTAAATAGAGAAGCTGGGTAGACTTACTCCTCCGTCCCTTTTTCTTTTAATTAGGGTCTTGTATTTAAAGGGGTTGTCCCGCGCCGAAACGGATTTTTTTTTTTCAAACCCCCCCCCCCCCCCCCCCCAGTTCGGCGCGAGACAACCCCGATGCAGGGGTTAAACAAGAACACCGGACAGCGCTTACCTGAATCCCCGCGCTCCGGTGACTTCTTACTTACCTGCTGAAGATGGGATCTTCTCTCTCGGTGGACCGCAGGGCTTCTGTGCGGTCCATTGCCGATTCCAGCCTCCTGATTGGCTGGAATCGGCACGTGATGGGGCGGAGCTACACGGAGCCGCTCTCCGGCACGAGCGACCCCATTCATAAAAGAAGAAGACCCGGACTGTGCAAGCGTGTCTAATCTTGCGATTAGACGCTGAAAATTAGACGGCTCCATGGAAACGAGGACGCTAGCAACGGAACAGGTAAGTGAAAAATGTCTTATAACTTCTGTATGGCTCATAATTAATGCACAATGTACATTACAAAGTGCATTAATATGGCCATACAGAAGTGTATAGACCCACTTGCTTTCGCGGGACAACCCCTTTAACCCTCGGTTTTGTCCCTCCCCAAACGAACTCTAAGGAGTTCCTGCGGAGCTTAGTCAGGTATGATTTCGGGATTTTAATCGGTAGAGTATGGAAGAGGTATAAGAATTTGGGCAGGACATCCATCTTTAACGCACTTATTCTCCCAAACCAAATCAACATAAGGGGTCTCCACTTCCCAAGGTCTCTTCTAAGGCTGTCGAGCATTGGTTTAAAATTTGTGTCAAAGAGGGCCTCAGGGTCACTAGTAATGTTGATACCTAGGTATTTAATATGATCATTCCTCGATTTCATGGTGGAAAATCTGCTAACTGCCGAGACCACCTCCGGTGGGATCGAGACGTTTAGGTTTTTAGATTTGCTTATATTTACTTTAAAATTGCTCACATTGCCAAATCTCTCAAATTCCTCTAAGGCTACCAGGAGAGCCACCCGGGGGTTTGAAATGTAAATTAAGAGTTCATCGGCGAAGAGGGAAAGTTTATGTTTGGTGGGGACTGCCTGGATCCCTCGAATGTTGGGGTTGCTCCTTAGAGAATTGGCCAGGGACTCCATCACCAGGACATACAGGAAGGGGGAGAGAGGGCAACCCTGTCTTGTCCCGTTCTTAATTTTAATCGGTGAGGACAGGGCACCATTCACCCTGACTCTGGCTGATGGGTCTCGATATAGGGCCATAACCCAAGCAATAAATCTGGGTCCCAATCCAATCTTCCCCAGATTCGCCTCCAGGAACCCCAGTGAACCCTATCAAACGCTTTTTCAGCGTCAACTGATAGTAAGCACAAGGGGGCTCCCGAGAGGCGGGTCCGCGAGATCAATGAGATCGTTCTGATAGTATTGTCTCTCGCTTCCCGGCCCGGGACAAAACCAGACTGTTCACGAATGAGAGGCCTCAGACGGGAAGCCAGAATTTTAGAAAACATTTTAGTGTCGATGTTTAACAGCGAGATAGGTCGATAGCTAGAGCAGAGCGAATGGTCCTTCCCCTGTTTCGGGATGATTGTAATTATTGCCTGGAGGACTTGAGGTGGGAAGGGACATGCGTTAGAGGGTGAATTGAAGGTGTTGGATAATGCAGGGATTATGAGGTCCCCAAACGCCTTGTAGAAGCGTGGGGTGAACCCGTCCGGGCCTGGACCCTTGCCCAATTTTAGATTTTGGATTGCCTCCCTTATCTCCCCTTCTGAGATGTTGCTTTCCAAACCAGCCACATCCTCCTCTGGGATTACTCCAGGGCATGCCTATCCAGGTACTATTTAATTGCCTGCATCTGTTCACTGTCACGCCCCTCCCCCCCGCAGATCATATAGTTTCTGGTAATATTGTTGGAAGCATATCCAAAATATCTCTATTAGCGTGGATTAATCCTTTGGAGGGTGAATTTAGTGAAGGTATGTATGGGGCAGATGTCCTGGGATGGAGAGCCCTGGCCAATAATCTCCCACATTTATTCCCATGTTCGTAAAAACTACTTCGCCATCTATCTCTGGCGCATAATGATTGTTGGTCTAGGATAAGAGGATCTTACTCCTAGTGTCCGAGATGTCCACCTTTAGTGTCTCGGAAGGGGAGCTCTTATTAGTCGATTCTAAGTCGCCCAATTTCGCTATCAAGTCTTTCAGCCCCTGTGCCCGCTCCCGCTTCAACCTAGCGCCATGGGAAATAAAGACACCTCTAATCACGCATTTTAGGGCCTCCCATTGGGTGGGCCGGGACGTAGGGTCATGTAGGTGGTCCGAGATAAAATTCTGAATCGTTTATTTTACCTCCTCTACACATACCGTGTTTCCCCGAAAATAAGGCACACCCTGAAATTTGCAGAAGTCCCAAATATAAGGCACCCCCCGATAGTAAGGCATAGTAAAGTGTGCAGGCAAGTCAAGAGGCCTGTCCCCTGCTGCCATCCCCGTTGTCTCCTACCTCCAGATGTATAGGTAGATCTGTAGACAGTCTGCTGTTATCCTGTCCCTGCTGTGCTGTACGAGTGTGCTGTTGTGAGCTCCCCTTGCTGGCTGGAAAAGTCCATACTGTACGTTCTGTTACTGCTGTACATGTCTGCTGTGATAAGCTTCCCCTGGTGGCCGGAAGCTGCAATACCATCCCTGCTTACAAGTGGTACAGGAACTTCTGTCTGCAGACAGGTACGTTACTTTACAGTTCTTATTTTTTAATGGCTCTGTGTGTGAGTCAGGCAACCTGTGTGTGATTCTTAAGGCTGGGTTCTCACGAAACGTATTTCCAGCGGAAATCTCGCAGTTTGGCCACAGCGATAAACAGTGAGATTTGTGCCGGGAAAGCACTGCTTCAAAACCCACGGCACTTAGCCGCTTGTTTTGAAGCGACCTGGCTGCACGCTTTTCAGTTTCTGTGGCCGGTGAATCCGCACCACAACACCGGCTTCTCCCAGCTTTGCCGTGACAGATTTGCTGTCCCATGTGGACGAGATTTCTGAGAAATTTTGTCCACAAAGCTGGCCAATTGAGGGATTAGCGGCTACAGGCGGATTTGCCGCAGCGAAATAAGACACCCCCTGAAAATAAGACGTAGCGCATATTTGGGAGCAAAAATTAATATAAGACGCGCCTTATTTTCCGGGAAACGGTAGCAGATCTTTGAGGAGATTGTCATTGAGGCGCCACAGATGGCTTCCTTTCCTCTCTGTGAAACCCTGTAGGGCCTCAAAGACTGGAGCGTGGTCCGACCATAGAAAGACCCCTATAGAACTTGAGGGAGACAAGTCTAGGAGATCATGTGAGACCAGCAGGTAATCTAGGCGATTATAACTGTTGTGGGCTAGTGAGTGGAAGCTAAAATCTTTTGTTTTAGGCTGTTGTAACCTCCATAGATCTACCAATTTTAGGGAGACTAGGGCTTTCTAAGTTTACATATTTCAGAGAAGGAAACCCCGGACCTACCCGCTGCAGAGTCCAGGGCGAGATCAAGGCATAGATTGAAGTCCCCTCCTAGGATTATACGTGATCCTCCAGCGAAGTTCAATAGTGCGTCCATGATCTGGTGACCGAAGGGCACCTGTGCCTGGTTGGGAAAATAAACATTTGCAATGGTTAGGACCTTGGTGCAGACAGAGATTTTAAGGAACACATACCGTCCACCTGGGTCAATCTCAGAGGAGATAACCTGATGGGGAAGATTTTTGTGGATTGCTATTGATGTTCCACATATTTTCTTTTCTGGGTGAGGGCTGTGGAACCAAGTTGGGTAGTAGTTAGACAGTTGGGAGTGCTGCTGGAAGAGAAATGAGTTTCCTGTAGGAGCGCGTTCAGGACTCTATTTTTATGGAGATGTCTGAGTATCTGACCTCTTTTGGAGGGTTTATTCAGGCCTCTAATGTTGTAGGTACAGAATGTTAGGCTATCCATTGTCGATTTTCATGGGGGAAGCTCTCGACGCTGACGACCTAGAGGAGGGCAAGGGAAGAGAATAGGGAAAGGGAAGTGAGGGGGGAGGGGAAACAAAAATACAAGAACAAACTGTACATCTAGAGATAACGGGAACTTGGCAGGCTATTCCCCGACCTTCGTTGAGTAACGGACCACACATAGTGTTGTCCAGACTGGTGGGGAAAGTAGTTGACAGCGGCGGAGACGGGCTCCCGGTGCCATCACCTGATGAGCATCAAATAGTGAAAACCAGGTTGCTTAGTGGTAGAGGAAAAAATTTGCGAGAAGCAGGGTGTGCTATAGTTAAGAGCAGGTAGGACATAAAGCTTGTACGTATGCATAACTAGGTGGAGTATAGGTGTGAGCTGAGTACCAGAAGAGATGAGAGGAGGAAGACCGAGAATGAAAAAAAGACGAGACGGGGGGGGGGGGGGGCCTCTTCGCGTGCAGGACCCCTCCACAGTGGGGGAACCTTCAGGTTCTCCGGAGGCGAAGAGCGGTTGGTCCCTCCCCCTAGGCAGAGTGGGTCTCAAGGGATCCATTTATAGTGGCTAGGTCTTCATGTCTGTGAGGGTCCAGATCTGCGATCCTTCCTTCGGCGCGCCGGTTTAACAGTGTGCCAGGTCTCCGTAGCTGGCTGTGCCGGTAGGGAGGGCAAGGCCGGCCAATCTGGGAGTGATACCATCGGGTGTTCAAAAGTCCCCAAGAAGTTAGGCAGGTCCCCCAGGGGAGCGGAAGATGGCAGTTTGCCGTTCTTCCAGGCAGTCAGCTGGAATGGGTAGCCCCATCTGTACGGAATGTCCTTTCCTTTAAGGGCCTCCAGCAGTGGTTTCAATGCTTTGCGGAGTTGTAGAGTTCTTCTGGCAAGGTCTGGCAGTAGGATAATTGGACCCTCTTGGTATGACAGATTCCCTGAGCTCCTGGCTTGCTTTAGGATGTCCTCTTTGTCTTTATAAAAGTGGATGCGGCAGATGACATCCCGGGGACGTTTCGGGTCAAGGTTCTTGGGGCCTAGTGATCTGTGTATATGATCAATTTCGATAGGCTTGTCTCGTGGCCTCTGAATAAGGGAACCAAAGAAGTCTTGTGCCCACTGCTCCAGCTGTGTGTTGGTGACGTCCTCTGAGAGGACCTCACGTGGATGTTATTTCTTCTATGCCTGTTTTCTAGGTCGGCGATATGCGTGAGAATGCTGTAGATCTGGTTAGAGTGAGACATGATAACTTGTCTGTGGGTTTCAAGAACTGTATTAGTTTGTCGCAAAGTCTCTTCAACAGCTTGCACTCTGTGCCCAATCTGCTGTATGTCTTTCTGGATTTGACTCATCACTTGTTTGTGACATTGCTCTAGATGAGAAAAGGATGAGTTGATTTCAGCTTTGGTGGGTAGAGCTCTGAGGTTCGCCTTCCAGTCCCACTCACTGTCTTCTGAGCGCATACTTAGGGAGGGAGAGCATGGAGCCCAGTCTCCTCTGGAGCTTTGGGGGGTGGGGGGTGGAGAGCCACGATGGTGAGCTGGTAGTCCCCTCTTTGTGAGGGGGGCTTGGACACGGGGTGGCTAGTGGGTTTAGGTGTGAACCCCTGATGCCTACATTGTCCAAAGATCTAGCTGTTGGGGTACGCTGGAGTGCAGGCTTCTCTTTTCCCATAGCTCTGCCTGCTCCACGTGCAGAGGGGAACTGCGCTTTCGCCATCTTGTGGACAGTCTCTCCACCCAGTATGCTGGGCGATGTTACCATCCAGGGTCCCCGGTCTGCTCCTCTCTCCTCCGTCACCTCTCCCCCCTCCTCCTGCAGCATGCACCTTGTGTGTCTGATTGCTCCGTTGGCAGGCAAGTCCGGCGTCTCCATGAGGGGGGATGTACTCCCATCCCCTGCTCATCTGTCTGCATGGGCGCCCCGGCGGTATCCGGGGGTTCCTCCAACTCCCTTAGCTCTCTCCCCCCCTGGAAGCACTCCGGTCGCGGCAGCGTCGCTGCTGTTGCCGCCGTGGGTGGGCTGCCTCTTCTCTACGGGCGAGAGTGTAGGCGCAGTCTCAGGCTCAGGCGGCTCTCCTGCACTGACTGCCGCCACTCCGTCGGCGTCGGCCGTGGGGCAGAAGAAGCGGCTTAAGCCGTTCGGATCCCTCTCCGCCGGAGCTGGTGTGCGGGGCTGGGTCCTCTTCCTCACTATGTTGAACTGGTAGGTGCCTGCTTCTCTTTTATGCTGGTCTGGTGGTTTAATAAGGTAGATGACCCGGGAGCTGGTCTGGAGCATATCCCGCCATTGGCAAGCCACGCCCCCTTATTTGCTTTTTTAAATGGCTTTTCAGGGAAGGGCTTATGAAGCCACAGATGTGGCAGATGTAGCAGCAGGGAGTTCTTTTAACTAGCGGGGGAGAAGGAACCATCTGCCGCATGTGGCAGATGGTTTCTTCATGCCCACGGGGGTCATGGCAGCGGCAGAGAGGTAAGTTTTTTTTTTGCACTAAAATGTTAATTTTTCAGGGAAGGGCTTATATGTAAAGCCCTTCCCTGAAAAAGAATGCATGGAGCCGGCAAAGCATTGTTTTCAATGGAGTCGCCGTCAGCAGCCATGGCTCCATTGTAAACAATGTGTGCATTCCCTGTGGTGCATGCATGTCCTATCTTTGTAGGCACACACCTCCAAAGTACGTAGATGTGAACACACCATAGGGAATGCATTGTTGTAAATACAAGTGTGTTTTTGTGTGTGTTTTTTGAGAGAGCCCCCCCCCCCCCCGAGCATGCTGTCTGTAACTGACCTTACCGAGCGTGCTCACTCATCTCTAATAGGCACCAATATCCACAAGCAGTAATCGATAGTTTCTATCAGCAACAGCCAGCAGCACTACCAAGAAGTACTGCTTATAATTGAAATACCAGGATTCTGAGGGTGGTGGCTTTTTAACACAGATGTATTTGCCGTCCAGTGCCCCAATGCAGTTCAGAAGCTGTTCAGAATCCTAAGTGATGTCCAATCAAGGAGAGTAGGCGTAGTCATCACCAAAGGCACGAGACGCTGCCAAAGGATATGACAGGCCTTCTTGACCATTCCAGAAATGGTTGATTGCTCCAAAAGAAACTCGAAATACAGTTATGTATACAAATTCACAGTGGCCAGTCACTTGCACAAAGAAGATAAAAGAAAGCATCACCAAAAGAGCAATTCATAAAAACAAAAAAACTAACCTCAGGGTGACCAGGAGCCAAAATTGGGAAAATTGTCATTTTTTTTACATTTTTAATTGCAATATCTTAAATATGTGCAAACATACTGTACACATTTTTGATGAGACAAACATTTCAATCTTTTTACTTTATTCTGGAAACACATTGGAAAAACTTTAGTATTTTTTTAACCATTTAAGAGATACAAATTTAACATTGATTATTACTAGAGATGAGCGAGCACCAAAATGCTCGGGTGCTCGTTGCTCGAGTCGAACTTTCCGCGATGCTCGAGGGTTCGTTTCGAGTAATGAACCCCATTGAAGTCACTGGGCGACTCGAGCATTTTTGTATATCACCCATGCTCCGCTAAGGTTTTCATTGGTGAAAATCTGCAAAACCCAAGAAAGTGATGGAAACGACACAGAAACGGATAGGGCAGGCGAGGGGCAACATGCTGGGCTGCATTTCAGGTTCCCAGGTCCCACTATTAAGCCACAATAGCGGCAAGAGTGGGCCCCCCCCCTAACAATTTTTACTTCGGACAAACCCTCATTAGCAAGGCACACCTTAGCTAAGCACCACACTACCTCTAAGCACTAGAACTGCCTGCGGGACACACCGCTGCCTCTTCTCCCGGGTTACATGCTGCCCAACCCCCCCGCACGACCCAGCATTTACAGCGCACACCAAAGTGTCCCTGCGCAGCCTTCAGCTGCCCTCATGCCACACGCTGGCTGCATAGCCACACCACCCTTATGTCTATTTTTAAGTGTGTCTGCGATCAGGAGGAACCGGAGGCACACACTGCAGAGGGTTGGCAGGGCCAGGCAGCGACCCTCTTTAAAAGGGGCGGGGCGATAGCCCACAATGCTGTACAGAAGCAATGAGAAATCCAATCCTGTGTCACCTCCGTCAGGAGCTGCAAACGTGGGCATAGCAATGGGGAATCCATGTGACACACAGTATTCATTCTGTCAAGGTGTCGCATAGCTCAATCGACACTGCAAGGGGAAAGCCATCTGCACTCTGCCCCCTACCCAAGTCAGTCAGTGTCTTTGTGCCAGACAGGTCAAACACCGCGATGGGAACTAAGTTTGCACCAACAGCATAGGTGGGTCCTAGGAAACCCAAGACATGAACAAAAAATAGATCTGAGCGGCCAAACGTGGCAGACTTGCACCGCGCCCACGACATAGGCCTCGGCCCACAGCTTCAGCAATGCTAGGCAGGAAGCAGACTTTCACTGCACCCAGGACATAGGCCTCTGCACAAACCCTCAGCAATCGCGGGCCTACAGCGGACTGCAATGCTAGCGTAGCCGTGCATGTCTCATTAGCGCTGTATTGCTCCTGTAGTTTGTCCCAATGCAGTGCCCCGGATAGTAGGCCACACTGCATGCCCCAGTTTTTATAAGTAGACACAGGCAGGTACAACTCCGTGTGGACCGACAGCATGGGCGGGTCCCAGGAAGCCACAGGCGGTACATAAATAAATGCCATTGCATTGCTCTGCACAGCTGAGGTAATGTCAGATAAAATGCAGGTGGGCTTCGGCCCACACTGCATGCCCCAGTCAGACTGGGTTTTTTTATAAGTCGACACAGGCAGGTACCACTCCCTAATGTGAAGTCCGTGTAGACCAACAGCATGGGTGGGTCCCAGGAAGCCACCGGCGGTACATAAATAAATCCCATTGCATTGCCCTGCACAGCTAAGGGAACGTCAGATCAAATACAGGTGGGCTTCGGCCCACACTGCATGCCCCAGTCAGACTGTTTTTTTTTTTATAAGTATACACAGGCAGGTACAACTCCCTAATAAGAAGTCCCTGTGGACCCACAGCATGGGTGGCTCCCTGGAACCCACCGGCGGTACATAAATATATCCCATAGCAGTGCCCTGGACAGCAGAGCTAACGTCAGATTACATACAGGTGGGCTTCGGCCCACACTGCATGCCCTAGTCAGACTGGGTAAATTTTTTGGGGGCCATGTACGTGGAAGACCACGATGGGAACACTTAGTGCACCCATAGTATGCACCGACCCCTGTAATACTCCTGTAGCTAAGGTATACGCACACCCCACTAACAGTTATGTTGGAGAAGTCTAGGGAGACCCTATTAACACTTCTGTAGTTACAGTATAGACGGACCCCAGTAACATTTCAGTAGCTGCAGTATAGGCAGAGCACAGTATCAGTGGGATTTCAGTAGTAACGGTATCGACAGACCGCTGTAACATTTCCGTAACAGCAGGATAGGGATAGCCCAGTATTAGTGGGATTTCAGTAGTAACAGCATAGACAGATTGACAACACCTATGTGGAAAAGCTAGTATTTTTTAAGACAAGAGAGGGGCATTTGATTGCAATGAAAAGGATACTCAAGGTACTGAAAGTCTGCACTCCTTCTCATCTCAAGCTGGAAAATGGAAAGGCTTCATTCCTATGGTTTCCGTTGTGCATTTCAAAGTGTTAGCATATAGCAATCCAAGTTTCCGGCTACTACCACGGATCTTTCTTAGGAATTACCAAAGATGATCACAAGTAAAGGCCTCATCATCGGTCAATCCAAAATCATTCAGGGCGTATGTGGTTCTCAGCTGGCCTGCTTCCATTTAGGGTCGGTACCTGCTGTCACTCAGTCCCTTGCCCTGCAGGGATGGTGTGTTCTATAGTCACCTGTATTCCGACCTCAGCTGTACGCTAATCTATGGATTTAGCAGTATCAACAAGTTTTAAGCCACCAATGCTCTACCAGTCGGCTGGAAGCTTCAGCTAGGGATAACGGAATACTACCGCGGTTGTATTTAGTTGGTTTTCAGGATGTGGCCAGGATTAAGTGGGCCGTGGCAGGGGTGGGGGGGCTTTCTTATTGTGTTGTTTAAGGTGAAATTCTTGGACTGCCGCCAAACGGACCACCTCAAAAGCATTTGCCAAGAATATTTTCATTATTTGAGGAGGAGGAGGGGGATGTCTTTGAGGCAGTACATGTCCTGTCCACGTGTCCGTGGTTATATGCACCTTACCAGTAACCGCGTCGCTGAAGAATTGTCGTGCCTGGGGACCTAATAGCGCGGCCTCGCCACCATCATGTCTTTGGCAAGCCTCCGTTTCCACAACCCTTTAACATAGCAGTAGCAGCAGTATAGGCAGAGCCGAGAATTAGTAACATTTCAGTGGTAACAGTATGGACAGACCCCAGTAACATTTCATTGGCAGCAGTAGGGACAGACCCCACTAACATTTCATTTGCAGCAGTATAGACAGACCCCAGTAACAGTTCAGTAGTATAAGTATAAACAGACCCCAGTAACAGTTCAGTAGTATAAGTCTAGACAGACCCCAGTAACATTTCAGTTCCAGCAGTGTAGACAACCCCAGTAACATTTCAGTAGTATCAGTTGCAACATGCCCCAGTAACATTTCAGTTCCAGCAGTGCAGACAGACCCCAGTAACATTTAATTTCCAGCAGTGCAGATAGACCCCAGTAACAGTTCAGTTCCAGCAGTGCGGACAGACCCCAGTAACATTTCAGTTCCAGCAATGCAGACAGACCCCAGTAACATTTCAGTAGTATCATTAGGTACAGGCCCCAGTAACATTTCAGTTGCAACAGTATAGACAGACTCCAGTAACATTTCATTTACAGCAGTATTGACAGACCCCAGTAACATTTCAGTTCCAGCAGTGCAGACAGACCCCAGTAACATTTTAGTAGTATCATTAGGGACAGGCCCCAGTAACATTTCAGTTCCAGCAGTGCGGACAGACCCCAGTAACATTTCAGTAGTAGTAACAGTATAGACACACCCCTTTAACATTTCTGTTGCAGCAGTGTCGGCCGAGCCTAGTGACATTTCATTTGCAGCAGTATTGACAGAGTGCAGTAACTTTTCAGTTGTATTAATTCACATTTCCCTGGAAGCAGTGTAGGGAGAGCATATTTTTTTTAACATTTCAGTAGTAGCAGTATAGTCAGACCCCAGTAACATTAACGTAGAAGCAGTATGGACAAAGAAGCAAATTCACAATTCTCTTGCAGCAGTGTAGGGAGAGTACAGCATTTGTAACACTTCAGTAGTAGCAGTATAGACAGGCCCCAGTAACATTAACGTAGAAGCAGTATGGGCAAAGCAGCAGAAAAACATTTCCCTGGCAGCAGTGTAGGGAGAGTACAGCATTTGTAACACTTCAGTAGTAGCAGCATAGACAGGCCCCAGTAACATTTACGTAGAAGCAGTATGGGCAAAGCAGCAGAAAAACATTTCCCTGGCAGCAGTGTAGGGAGAGCTTAGTATTTGTAACATTTCAGTAGTAGCAGTATAGACAGGCCCCAGTAACATTTATGTAGAAGCAGTATGGGCAAAGCAGCAGAAAAACATTTACCTGGCAGCAGTGTAGGGAGAGCTTAGTATTTGTAACATTTCAGTAGTAGCAGTATAGACAGGCCCCAGTAACATTTACGTTGAAGCACTATGGGCAAAGCAGCAGAAAAACATTTCCCTGGCAGCAGTGTAGGGAGAGTACAGCATTTGTAACACTTCAGTAGTAGCAGCATAGACAGGCCCCAGTAACATTTACGTAGAAGCAGTATGGGCAAAGCAGCAGAAAAACATTTCCCTGGCAGCAGTGTAGGGAGAGCTTAGTATTTGTAACATTTCAGTAGTAGCAGTATTGACAGGCCCGCGTCCCCGTCCTCTACGCCTACCCCTACCCCTTCCCCTCAGCATGGTGGATTAAGAATCGAGCAGAGACAGAGCGGTGTAAAAATGTTTGTGAATTATTGCCGCGCAGTTGGCAGGTGCCAGCGGTAATATAACGCAAAATGAAGCCAGAGATAAATTATAAGGAAGGCTGCACGCAAGCCTTGCTGTGCACTATGCAGTTTGGATGGACGTGAAGTCTCACAGGCCACGCAGGCAAATGCACTGAGTCACCGGTAGCCGTAAAAAGGATTTCCTTTTTAAATTTCCTTTTTTTCTATGCAATGCAGGCTGAGGCTATGCAGTGTGTATTGCACTTTCAATCTATGGGCGTCTGACACACCGTGCAGTTCTAAGGCAGCTGGCGTGTAACACAGAGCGGTGTAAAAAATTTGTGGTTTCTTGGCGTAGACTTAGAGGCAGACAGCGCTGATGTTACACTAACTGCGGACAGAAAAATATTTACCTGAAGGCTGCACGCAGGCCTTGCTGTGCACTATGCAGTTTGGATGGACGTGAAGTCCCACAGGCCACGCAGGCAAATGCACTGGGTAACCGTCAGCCGTAAAAAGGATTTCCTTTTTAAATTTCCTTTTTTTTCTATGCAATGCAGGGTGAGGCTATGCAGTGTGTATTGCACTTTCAATCTACAGGTGTCAGACACACCGTGCACTTGTGTAAAAAAATTGTGGTTTCTTGACGTACACTTGGAGGCAGACAGCGCAGACGTTACACTAAGCGCCGACAGAAAAATATTTAAATGAAGGCTGCACGCAGGCCTTGCTGTGCACTATGCAGTTTGGATGGACGTGAAGTCACACAGACCACGCAGGCAAATGCACTGGGTCTCCGTCAGCCCTAAAAAGAATTTCCTTTTTAAATTTCCTTTTTTTCCTATGCAATGCAGGCTGAGGCTATGCAGTGTGTATTGCACTTTCAATCTATGGGCGTCTGACACACCGTACACTTCTGAGGCAGCTGGCGTGTAACACAGAGCGGTGTAAAAAATTTGTGGTTTCTTGGCGTACACTTGGAGGCAGACAGCGCAGACGTTACGCTAACTGCGGACACAAAATATTTATGGTCAAATAAATTTTATTGTGACAAATCTGGCAGCATTTTGATTGCAACTTTAGGTTACTTCACAGATTTTTTGAAATTAAAAAGATAAGAAAAGCATTTGCATATATCAACTTTAAAGTCCATTGTGCTTAAGGAGGGCTAGCGAGATCAAAAGGGAAGATTTTCGCGAGAAGATGCGGTCTCGCTGTGAAAATTATTCTGGTGACAAAGAAATTGTATCTATATGGTGGTGCACCCTTTCGCTGCCTCTCCCCTCAATTTTGGTTTGGGAAATGAGACTGGGTTACCCGTCTCTATCTAAGTTGAGATTCTGGTATGGACTTCTCCTTTGCTGCCAACACACATTTTGCTTATCCTAAAACACATACATGGATGGTGGGTAAAAGGGGGTGGGGGTAGACCGGGGGGAGGAGGAATAGGAGAGATGATTAGTGTTGATTGGAAATGAGCGGTGCTGATTGTGGTAGGCACCCTCCAGGCTCCAGTCCAGTAGATAGTCTAGTCAATTGAGCCTTGATCTATCCATTTTTTGAGGTTGTCCGATCCCCTGAACGCGACCCAAGGCTGCCATGTCTTGTGGTGAGTCTCCCACAGTTTGGAGTTGTCTGCTCCCAGTTCGTGAAATCTCATGAGAGTGTGTAGTTCCTCCACCCACATACCCCTAGTTGGGGCGTTTACTGAGCGCCAAAGTCTTGGGATGAGTCTCACCGCTATTATGAAGTGTTTTAACAGGCTCGATTTGGCCACTCTTATGGCCCCTGGAAACAGTAAGAGCAGGGCAAGTTTGGAAGTCATTGTTAAATCTGTGTGGCTAACATGGTTGTACAGGATTGTCACTTCTTTCCAAAGATTAGCTACTGGTTGGCAATCCCACCATATATGAACCATGGTGCCTCTGCTTCCACTGCATCTCCAGCACTCCGGGGAGGACAGGGGGAAAGCCTTTTGTAGTTGATCGGGGGTCCTGTACCATCTTGATATTATCTTATAGTTAAGGTCTTGGATTCTACCTGCTGTGGAGACCTTATGGGTAAGGGCCCAAATTTTGCCCCAGTCCTCCTCGGTGAGGTTTTCGCCCAGTTCCCTTTCCCAGGCCTCTTTGTAATTCGGGGTCTCATCCCCCGTCTCCCGACCCAGCAGCATCTTGTATACTCTAGATATCATATGCCTCTGACTTAGAGTCGTTAGACAAAGCTGTTCGAACTCCGTGAGGGGCGCCGTCAGGTTCACTTTCGGTGTCAGCGAGCTCACAAATCCCCTTAGCTGCAGGTATTGAAGCCAGTAGCCTGGCTGTGGTGGGGTCTGGTCTAAGATCTCAGTCATGAGTTTAAGTCCCATCGATGTCACCACATCTCTTAACCTGGGGGTTGGCATGGCTGGGAGGGACGGCAGTCCCCTCCGGCTTATGGCAATTTCAAATAGAGGGTTTGCTGTGAGTGGTGTTAGCGGGCCTGGGACTGTGACCAAACCGCATCTAGGTGTAAAGCTTGCCCATGTGTTGAATAGTTGGAGACTGAAGGGGGAAATGTTGGGGATGGACTTAACCCATCTGGGCGGGATCCAAGGGGCTCCGTAAAGGCCATCGATCTCGCCTGAATGCTCCATTTCCACCCACAGCCTCGAGCTTCTATTTTTCATGATGTCAAGGGCACAGTTTGCAATGTTAGCCTTGTGGTACAGGGAGAAGTCTGGCAAGCCCAAGTCGCCTTTTTCTTTTTCCCTTGTCAGCAAGGAATAACGTAGATGTGGTTTGTGCCCCTTCCATACGAAGTTTGTGACCAAGAATCAGTTTTTTTTAAAGAATGCTCACGGGAGCCCGATCGGGGTGGCCTGGCAGATGTATAGAAATCTGGGCAGCATGTCCCTTTTTATTACGTTGATTCGACCGTTCCAGGAGATGTAGAGGGGATTCCATTTGTCCAGGTCCTTTTCCAGGTTCTCGACAAAGGGAGTAAAATTTAGTTTGTAGAGTGAGGAGAGGTCTGCTGAGATGTTTATCACCAAATATTTTAAGTGTGAGCCAACCCACCGGAAGGGGAGCACAGACCCCAGGTGGGAGACCTCGACCTGCGGGAGCGAGATGTTCAGGGCCTGTGACTTCTGTGCATTAATTTTATAATTATTGACTCTCCCAAATTTTTCGAATTCTTTTAAGAGCACGGGCATTCCAACTTGGGGGTTGGATAAATATAATAGTTAATCGTTGGCAAATAATGCCATTTTGTGTTCGAAGGAGTTGATTGTGAAGCCTTTTATTGAGTCATTACTACGGATTGCATTGGCTAGTCCTTCCATGGTTAGGATATATAGGAAGGGAGAGAGAGGGCATCCTTGTCTTGTCCCGTTACTCACACTAAGCGAGTCCGATAGGGTCCCGTTCACTCTAATTCTAGCTGTGGGGTCACGGTAAAGCGCCATGATCCATTGGAGCATCTGTTGGCCCAGTCCGATTTTCTCTAGTGTGGCAGAGAGGAAGGCCCAGCTTACCCTGTCAAAAGCTTTCTCTGCGTCTATCGACAGGAGGCATAAGGGGGATTTTGCTGCTTTGGCCCTAGCTATTAGGGACATTGTTTTGATGGTGTTATCTCTTGCCTCTCTGCCAGGGACAAATCCAACCTGCTCCAAATGGATCAGTCTGGGGATTAAGTTCTGAAGTCTATTTGCTATCAGTTTAGCGAACATTTTAATGTCTACATTTATTAGTGAGATTGGCCTATAGCTCCCGCAGGCCGAGGGGTCCTTGCCCGGTTTGAGTATGATTGTGATATGAGCTTGTAATGCCTGTTTGGGGAACGGGCAGCCTCTGTTTACTGAGTTAAATGCGTCTAGTGCTATTGGGGCGAGTTCTTCTGCACATAATTTATAGAATCTGGCTGCGTACCTGTCCGGCCCTGGACTCTTGTTTACTTTTAAGTTTTGTGTTATATCTGCCCATTCTAGTGCTGAGAAGTCCTGCTCTAGGGCCTCCGCCTCTGCTGGTGTCAGGCTCTTAGGAGCATGGTCAGAAAGGTAAGGGTCTATCTCGTTTTTAAGGAGCGGTCTTGGGGCATGGGGGTCTGTTGGAATGTTATAGAGTTTCCCGTAGTAGGATTTGAATTCCTCTACTATGTCTTTGGTGTTGTGGACCAGTTGTCCTCTGGCGGTTAGGATTTTGGGGATGTATGTAAGCGGGGACCTGGGGTGTAGGGTTCTGGCGAGATGGCTTCTGCATTTATCCCCGGATTCAAAAGATCCTTTTTTAAGTTTGTCCCTGAAGACCAAGGAGCGTTGATCTAGAATCTTCAAGATCTGCTGGCGGGTTGAGGATATCTCCGCTCTCAGGATTTCGGTTTGTTGTCTTTTATTAGCAGACTCTTTGGCCCTCAGGGTGGCAAGCATGCTTGTTAGGGTGGCCGATCTTTCTTTTTTGATCCTGGCCCCGTGGGAAATCAGCACACCCCTTAATATGCATTTAAGTGTCTCCCATTTTGTTGGTGCGGGGGTCTGGTCCACCTGGTGAGTTTCCTTAAAGATTTCTATCTCCTTTTTGAGTGCTGAGACACATAAGGGGTCTCTTAGGAGATTATCATTGAGTCTCCAGGACTGGCTTCTAGGTGTAGTTTCCCAGCTCGCCAGGCCTTCGAAGACCGGGGAATGGTCTGACCACAGCAGGTCCCCGTGTGAACAAAAAATAGAAGTGGACGGGAGCTGCTACCGTTAAAAAAATTTCATTCTTATTGAATAAAAAAAAGCATACAGCTCACAGGTTCGCACTGAACGCGTTTCGGCTATAGTAGCCTTTGTCAACAGCTATGAGGTATGGAATACACAAGACATTTATAGACAAAATTAAAATTAAAATCAAAGAAGCAATACCTGTGTGTGCTAGCTTGTCAGGAGGAGAGATGGCTGAGGAATGGTGTGGAGGGTGTGTTCAGGAGTTAATTGCACAACTCTGAACACACCCTCCACACCATTCCTCAGCCATCTCTCCTCCTGACAAGCTAGCACACACAGGTATTGCTTCTTTGATTTTAATTTGTATTTTGTCTATAAATGTCTTGTGTATTCCATACCTCATAGCTGTTGACAAAGGCTACTATAGCCGAAACGTGTTCAGCGCGAACCTGTGAGCTGTATGCTTTTTTTTATTCAATAAAGATTGACATTTTTTTAACGGTAGCAGCTCCCGTCCACTTCTATTTTTTGTTTATATGGAATTTGGCCGTTTGCCATCGGCTGCTTGAGGACGAAGCTCCTGTTGAATTTCAGATCTCCCTGCAACACTGAAAGATACTGCTGGTGAGGTGAGCCCATATTTCTTTTTTGGCTTATCCCCGTGTGAACACGAGGGGGAGCTATCTAGGAGGCTATGTGAGATCATAAGGTAATCGATCCTACTATAGGAGTTGTGAGCTGCTGAATGAAATGTGTAATCCCGAGTATCTGGGTGCAATATTCTCCATAGATCAATTAATTGTAGTGTTTCTAGTTTTTTCTTTAGTGTCCTAATTGCTGCTCGGGAGACGGAGGACTTACCCGATGAGGCGTCCAGGGTGGGGTCCATTACCGTGTTGAAGTCGCCTCCCAGGATAATTTTCGACCCATCTGCGAAGTTAGCGAGGGCATTCAACACTCTCAGCACAGTGGATACTTGATTCTGGTTAGGAAGATAGATGTTGGCAAAGGTTGTTACTGTGCCCTGTATTTCTACCTTAAGGAAAACATACCTGCCGCCTGGGTCGATCAGTGAGTCGACTTGTTGGTATTGCAGGGTCCTGTGTAGGGCGATGGAGACCCCTCCCGCCTTTCTCAAGGGGTCGGGGCTGTGGAGCCAGGTGGGATAATGCGAGGAGGAACATGTTGGCACGCACCCCGCCTTAAAGTGGGTTTCTTGTAGCAGGGCCACCATCACCCTTTTCCTTTGAAGGTGGTAGAGTAGCTGTCTTCTCTTCTGTGGGCTGTTCAAGCCTTTGGTGTTAAAAGTGCTAAACGTTAGGTTCGCCATTTAGACTCTGAAGCAAGGGTGGGTGCGTGCCTCCCGTCTTCCTCCTGGCGGGCTGGGGGTGGGTGAGGAAAAGGAAGGGAAAGACACATGAGGTGAGAACAAATACGGGGAGGACAACAAAAACAAAGAACATGTAAACCAATATCAACTGGTGAAGGGACACTAAGGGGCCCCTAGAACTAGTGTTCTGCCTAGGCTAGGCAGTAAACGACAGCTTTAATTAGCTGTTTACCCTACGTGGGAGTGTGGGGGCCCCATTAGGGAATTGTTTCCCGGGTTTAAGAACCGGGACTATTTGGAATGTAGGTGGGTGTACCTAGACCCAGCCGGTCAAGTTTCTCCCCCTTCTGGATTGGTCTGGTAATGCGCTCATCCTGAGGGAGAGAGTATGAAGGAAAGGGCGGGGGGATGTAGACAAGGAAGGCAGAGAGTCAGTACAGCAAAGGGCTGCGCAGTGAGGTAAAGGTGGGTTCATCTGGATCAGTCTGCATCTCCGCTTCTGGGGTCGCTCTTCTATCCCTGACGGGGTTCTCTGCGGTGACATCTAGACCTTGAGGTTACAGGCTGACAAGTGTTCCTTGGGGGCAACACAGGGAGGGAGCACTGTGATGGCCAGTCTGGAAGTTGCACTGGCGGAAATTCCAGGGTGCCTATGAAATTCGGCAGGTCTCCCAGTCCTCGGAACGTTGCTGACTTGCCGTTCTTGGATGCGTGGAGCTGAAAGGGGAAGCCCAAGCGAAAGGGGATCACTCTTTCCTGGAGGAGGGTCAATAGGGGTCTCAAGGCTCTGCGCAGCTGTAGGGTTCGGCGCGAGAGGTCCAGGAGGATCAGGATCGGGTTTCCCTTAAAGGATAGGTCCTTGATGGAACGTATTTTTTGTAAGATTAAGTTTTTGTCCTTAAAGAAGTGAATTCGACAGACCACGTCCCTGGGTCTGCTAAGGTCGGAGGGCTTCGGGCCTAAAGATCTGTGTATTCTATTGATTTCCATTGTAGAGGATTCCGGTCTTTTTAGTATATTATTGAAGAACGACTGGGCCCAGGTTTCGAGTTGTGATGGTTCGACATCCTCGGTGAGGCCTCTAAAGCGCAGATTATTTCTTCGATGACGATTTTCTAGGTCATCTAGATGGGTATAAAGCTCTAGGATCTGCTGGGAGTGTAAATGTAGTTCCTGGTTATGTGCCTCAAGGGTCTCTGTGGCCTTTTCCTGTGCCTCCTCCACTGCCTCGACTCTCTGGCCTATCTGTCGAATTTCGTGTTGAAGAGAAGCTACGTCCTTCTTGCGGGCTGTTTCGAGTTGCTGGAATAGATTATCAATGTGGTTCTGCGTTGGTAGGGCTCTGAGGTGATTTTTCCAGTCCCAGCTGTCTTCGGTCTCTGTCGTGGGGGTGTGATTGCTGTATTCTCTCTGTACAGGGCGCAATTGGCCTTCTCTATCGCTGGGTTTGTCGCGGTCAACGGACCACGGAATCGATTTGCGTGGTTGCGTCCCCAGATCTTTGGGTTTGACTGCGGCCTGTGTGTCACCCTGTGCGGTTCTCCTCTGGCCATTTCTTTGTGGGAGCGGGGAGCTGTGAAATTGGTGGGCTGTTAAAACTGCCCCTGTGTCCTGTTGACGGCCATTTGCGGAGCCATTATGGGAGTCTCTCGGTCCTGGGGGCAGTTCTGGGGAACTGTGTGACGGCTGGAGACTATACTGCTGGGGAGCAGGGCGCGGTGGTGTAGAGTCAATGCTGGCCTGGGAGTGGTTGGCTTGTAAAGGTTCTCCCCCTGGCTCTGGGGGCTGCAGAATCCCCAAGCTAGTGTGGGCTCTGGCCTGTGGGCTGCTGCCAGGGGAGATTGTGCCTTTCGCCCTTTGGGGGGTTGGGACCCCTGATGGTATGGGGGGTTGTGATGGGGCACTGTCCTGTTGGGCTACTGCTCTGGGCTCTTGTGACCCTAAGGGGCTCGGGGGGGGTAGTGTGCGGGGGGCCGCCGGGGCTCGGCTTCTTCCATTTACTGGAGTGTAGATGGCTTTCCCCTCCCCTGTGCCCGGGGCTTCTCCTCCACTCACCACTCCGGCTGCTGCCATCTCCCCGCTGTCCTCGCCGGTACCTCCGCTGCTCCTACTGTCTGCTAAGCGGGAGGTAGCGCGGCCGCTGCAGGTTACTGTCCCGTCTCTTGATGCGGGCGGCTGCTCCTGCTCAGAGTCAGAGCCCTCCTGTCTTGCCGGAAGTGCTGTGGGTGCCATCTTAGGCGCGGTCGCTCGGGGCTCCTCTCCTGCCGTTCTCTTCAGGTATGTGGCGATACCTCTCCCGATGACATCCGGAGATGTCCGCAGGGCTCTTCTCTTCCTTCCCCTCACCATGGTGGTTGATAGCCACTTGGGTCTGGGTCATCCACGGTCGGGAATTTTTGGGGTCAGTCGCGGGAGCCGAGCTGCAGTGCGACTCACTCCTTCATGAGCTAGCCACGCCCCCCCGACACAAAATATTTAAATGAAGGCTGGACGCAGGCCTAGCTGTGCACTATGTAGTTTGGATGGACGTGAAATCCCACAGGCCACACAGGCAAATGCACTGGGTCTCCGTCAGCCGTAAAAAGGATTTCCTTTTTAAATTTCCTTTTTTTTCTATGCAATGCAGGCTGAGGCTATGCAGTGTGTATTGCACTTTCAATCTATGGGCGTCTGACACACCGTACACTTCTGAGACAGCACGCGTGTAACACAGAGCAGTGTAAAAAATTTGTGGTTTCTTGGCGTAGACTTAGAGGCAGACAGCGCTGACGTTACACTAACTGCGGACAGAAAAATATTTACATGAAGACTGCACGCAGGCTCTGCTGTGCAATACTGAGGTAACTCAACTCCCAGCAACCACGGAGTTCAATGCACACGGTCACAGACAGCCCTAAGAAGGACCGTTGGGGTTCTTGTAGACAGGATTCTACACTACCACTGTCCCTGCCTTACCAATACTGCCCCTATACTCAAGTATAGCCTGCAGCCTGAGAACGCTATAGCCTGCACGCCCGATATACATTAAAAAAAAAATAGTGCAAAAGTGCTCACAGCAGCCACAGCAGTAGTGCACTAGGTGAGCTGTGGCCCTAAGAAGGACCGTTGGGGTTCTTGTAGAAAGGATTCTACACTACCACTGTCCCTGCCTGACCAATACTGCCCCTATACTCAAGTACAGACTGCAGCCTGAAAACGCTATAGCCTGCACGCCCGATATACATAAAAAAAGGGCAAAACTGCTCACAGCAGCCACAACGTAATGCAATAGGTGAGCTGTGGCCCTAAGAAGGACCGTTGTGGTTCTTGAAGATGCTAACACTGTCCCTGATCTCTCTTAGCATGTGTCTATGGGCGGGCGGGGCTGATTTAAATACTCGGTGGTCATTTGATCTCGACAGCCACTCACTGCAGGGGGGTGGGATAGGGCTGGAAAATTACAGGAGGAAGTTGTAATGCCTTCCCTGTGTTTCTATTGGCCAGAAAAGGGCGCAAATTTCTCGGGGAAGGAAATGTAATTGAGCCGAGTGCCGCGTGGTGCTCGTCTCGAGTAACGAGCGTCTCGAGCACACTAATACTCGAACGAGCATCAAGCTCGGACGAGTACGCTCGCTCATCTCTAATTATTACCATTTTGAGGAACATTTTGTTTTCCTACACCAAGTCAAAATTGCAAAGGCTCATACGTATCAGAATAATAGATTCCCCCATAGATTCCCCCATAAATAACCCCATTTTAAAAAATGACATCTCTCTGCTCTCGACTACACAAGCTAGCCGGGATCAGAGAAATTTTACATCTCTTGGTTTACCTGGCATTTTACGTCTGGCACGCATGCTCAGAAGATGGCGTCAGGTCCTGAAAAGACCAAAATGCCATGGGACATCATGGAGGATGGAGGTGAGTAGTTTCAGGATCCAATCCATGAGGGAAGCTAAAACTTTAACTTTTTTCACTTTTCATTTACTTTCATGCAATCGTTGTTATCCATTGGATAACGGCGATCGCATGACCAGGGTTTGCATATCACGCCCCTTCCCCCATGACAGCTCCAGGTTTTCGGCTACATCTGGCAGCCAACAGCAGGGACCTGTCACGTCAACAGCCCCTACGACTTTAATCCCCACGGAAAGCGTGTTTTTACAGCCCTGGGGATTCAAGCCCACAAAGCCAGGACATAAAATCACAATGGGGTGGTCACTAAGGGTAAAGCCATTTTTAACTTTGAATTAAAATCCACAGGTGGCCTTCAGATTTTGGTGCAGAATTTATTGCAGCTGGCTGTGCATCCTCCTTCTAGAAATTTTCCAATGAACATGCTTAGTGCTTGCTTTCTCCTTCATCATTTTAGGACCTTCCCATACGTGATCTCCCAACAGCCAATCAATGCACAGCACATATCTGTGTGAAGTTTTTCAAACTGACTACTAGAAGTCACTATAACCCCTGGTTTCCCAAACTCTCAAACAACCTCTTAAATTGTTATTGCATCTATATAGTAAATGTCAGATCATCATTAAATCTTTAGATGTCATACAACTTAGGATCCATGGTAGTTTTTTAGTAATCTTTTTACAGGCTATATTGGCATGCTGAGGTCTGTAATTGGCTGCACCAGACTGTGATGTCCCATCAACAGGCTGACTGCAGCCAGGAAACAGCATCAGAGGGCAGACCGAAGCTTTATTGACCTGGAAGAGCTGGGTATAGGATCTTGTATTATGTTTGGCAAAGAGAAGCATGAATTGCAAAAATAATAACTAGGAAAACCCATAAATATAAGGGTGTTAGTACAATACTGAAGAATTTGGGGACTGACTTAATTTTTCTCATGGTCACACTTTGTCGAAAACCAGCCCTGTTATCACAACCATGACTTGCATGCACCTGCACATATTTAATTCATTTTCAGGCAGTGCTGACCAAAAAAATGTTTCTTGATATGGCTGCAAGATTTTGTACTGATTTCAAAAATGGTGACCATGAATGTTTTGCTATATGAGCTCCCTGAAAGTTTTTGAATCATCACTGTACTTTACAGTTTACTACAAAGTTCAAGGGTTCTCTAAAGCAGATGGCTACATTTGATCTTTACTGGAGTCCTTATATTAGATTCTATGAGGGAAATTTATTAAGACCGATGTTTCATGACAAAGTTTAAATTTGAAGTGCAGTAAAATGGGTCAAATTTATTCCAATGCCTGTACCACTTTGTGCATGTTTTGGGTGCCTGTGTGCTAGAAAATCAAATGTACACTAGTTCTGCGCTGACAAAGATTTGTGCTATATTTTACACCAGTTCATGTTGTATAATTATAGTAAATCTGTAGGGGTCACAGGAGGACTTCCCTGTTTGGTAAACCATTACCAATCTTTTACATTGTGTCAAGAGTAGCTCAAAAATGGGGGGAAAAACGTGCACTTTTTGCGTAAATACGGCACGTGCCAATATTTTTTATTTCTTTTCCCAACTAGAATACTGACATTGATAAATATTCCTCTTTGTATGCAGTCCTTATGTGCAGTTCTTTATCCAAACAAACAGGAGAGTCTGTAGCTTGGGACTCCAAGATGTACTCTCATGGATGAAAGCTTCTTAAAGCTTTTAATACACTCAGTGATGTAAATATTTTATAAACATCTTACAGAACTCCTTTAAATTGTTAAAAGCACCTGCTGTATTATGAAAAAAATCATAGGAATAACAATGTTTTGAGGCTCCTGTAAAAATAAAATGCATGAAAAATCAAGATATTTGGCTCAAATATTGCTAGCCTCTGAAAGAAAGCTGATATGCATAATTTCGCCCTTCGAATAGTAAAGAGCCACCCATATTGTAGATCCTTATGATGTACAAACACTGTGCCTACTAAATAATGCATTAGAGATCCCTTTAAATTCCAGTCTGATCTTCATCTCTGAGATTTTATTTCTAATGGGATGCCACATTAGTACATGACTAGTAAAATCAATGGAATTGTAGATTTTAGTAGCTGAATATCTCTGCATTGTTACATGGCACCTGTTCTGTTAGGCTCTTATGCCCAAATGCTACACATGCTCAAGATTCAGCTTTTGGCAGCTAAGCTATAAAGCTATGATCCTGCTCCACCAGGTATAGCATACTTTTGCTGCCAACACAAACATTCAGTTGAATGAACCTAAAGCCAGTATTAAATTGTACAATTAGCATGAAAACCTTTTTAAATAGTATTAAAAATTTAAGGCATCATTAATTTTGTCTGTATTTTGTACAGGAAAATATCACTTTTTCAGTTGGATTGAACCTGTGCAGACCCATAATATTGTTATATGTATTAGAATATATGTGTCTGGGACAATTTTGAGCAACAGAGATGCTGCTGTGGTGCCTTACATCAGAGGGTGCCAGAATTCCAACCAGAAGTAGTTGTAGACTGAGCAAGAACAAAAAGTGGAACTGTTTATTTTATTAATTCATTTTGTAGCTATCTCCCACAGTATATGTGTATGTGAGCTAGTGTTACCTTGTTTAGTTATTCCTTTTTTTATCTGAAACTCCTGGCTTTTTCCTCAGATGGTCATGTGATCTCAATTCTGACCAGCTCAGATGACTTGGGGCTATGTGTTCAGTTACTAGTCAATTTCTCAGTCTGGGTTATGCTGTTACATGGAACCTACAACAGAAACTGCCTAGAGGGGACACAGACACTCATCCCTGTTAGTGATGATGATTAAATGCTTCTGCCACATAGTTATACTAGAGGAGATCACAGTTAATCCACCTGCTCATGTTTGTGCACCCACAAACCAGGAGCTGATTTGCCAAAACAATACCAAAAAACATCAACAAACATTAATGGGATTATCAAGTGATTCAAAATAATCTTGAATAGGCTTTTGTAATAGTGTACATTGCATCTTTTTGAATAGACTTCTTCTTTTTCAACTGCCTCCTTTCTTGCCTCATTGTCTCACTGTTATATATCCCTGAAAGTCCTGTAGTTTCTTCCAATTTAATGCTGCGCCGACACAACCCCATGTGACTGAGACCGCTACTTACATTCATGGCTACTGCCGGTTTTGTCTGGCTCTGTGATGCTCATTATGAAAGGCAGCCTTTTCTTCTTCTCTATGCTCTATGTTGGGCAATAGGAACTGTACTCACTGCATCTTATGTAAAGCCAAACCCATTCATCATGTTCCAGTTATAAGGCAGGACTTGCAGGTTTCTCATTCATCATGTTCCAGTTATAAGGCAGGACTTGCAGGTTTTGTGCATGCAAAAAAGAAAAAAAAAGAACTGCAAGTCTTGTATATTCTTTTTTCTTGTCTGCCACAATAGCTCACCCCTAGCCTTTGTTACATTTCATGCTGATGGCGAGAACACGCAAAGAAGAAGAGTTTGAGCTGACTTTCAAAGCAAGCATCACAGTGCCAGACCCCGATGCCATGTGATTTGATGGCACGTCAACACAAACAACCATCACTTAGCTGGCGACTGAGGTCTGCCTTTTTTATGCCAGATCACAATACTTTTTCTGATTTTTTGATTGACTTCTGGCTGTTAGCCATAGCCAGGCTGAATTCTGTTAACTATAACCCCTAATCCTTCTAGTTTCCTTATATCCTTGATAAAGGGCATTTGAGCCCGAAACATTCCCTAATGTAAACATCTGAACTGTCCAAAAAAATTTTATGTGCATTCAAAAAGCTACAGTCTGTGCTGTCCAACCATTTATTTCTGATGCCGGTAGAGTCTGGGACAGAGGGACTCTGGGACACTCCACAAGGTTCGACCTGCATGTTGGAGGGCTACCAAATGCAGTTTTAGCCACAAACAAAAAGAGAGAGGCTGCTCTCAGTTGCGTGAGGCTGTATTGGCGCATCATTAAATTAGAAGAAACTTTACTAATAAGCTACTACAAATCACCTGGACATGTGACAATGGTCTGATGTGAGAAAGAGGGCAATTAAAAAAGAAGTCTATTAGTAATGTTAGAGTAAATGCTACTACAAAGTCAATGCAAGATTATTTTGTTCTGCTGGATAACCCCTTTGACTTGTGCTGATTTCTTGTTAGTTATTTTCCTTCAAATACAATCTTTGTAAATACAATATAAAAAGTAATAAATTAACACGAAAAACCAACAGCAATTTGGCATCATTAGATATTGATATCTTTAGATACCGAGTCAATTGATTGACCAGTCAACTTACATTAAATTAAGTCTTCTTACCAAAGGCTTCAACTTCCCTAGTTTCAGTACATATTTAGGGGTGAACTCAGTCTCTATCTCTGCCTTATGTTACTTTCTATATATTGTTAAAATCTAGTAATCATAGATAACCCAAAAAAGTAATATTATTAAAATTGACAGATTTTTTTTACAAGTTCCCAAATATGTATTAGCAATGTGATGGTATCATATTTTTGGACCAGGCACATAAGGAAATACAGGTTGTGCAGAGATAGTGACCACATGTGGTTATCTTATCACTACTATGTTTTCTTGCTTTGATTCCCTGAAAAAGATTTGGGGCTTATATTTCAATTCTCATATATCTTTTCTATTCACTCATAGCTTACAGTGCAGAAAATCGCAATAACATTTAAAATATGTATGTATAAAAGATTCAAGATATCTAAGATGCATCTTGCTGTTTCATATTTTGCACTGAGAATCATATTTCAAGCTCGCCCACCGCCATAAAATAATTTTCATTTAAAATCCTCTACTTTACATGATCCGTTCCCTTTATCTTTTTTTCAATGTCATTATAATGTCAAAATGTTTACGTTTCCAAAGTAAGGATTACATTACTTCATTCCTTGCAATTATTGTATATTATTGTACAACCAAACTTTTGCTCTGCTTTGTGCAGGGCCTGACTTAAATGATTTACCAGGGGACTGATAAGATGCATATACTGCACAGAGAGGACACTGCTGTATATTTTTTGCATGTTCCTTTCTCAGATAGCAGCCACAGTTAGTTACTTTTTGCACTTATGCCACTACCATGCAAGCCCATGCAATCTTCATACATAAACATGCTGCTCCAGTTCTTTGCCCTGCTCTGGCGAGAGTGTATCTTAAGGCTCATGTCCACATGTGCTTTTTCATTGCGTATTACATGTGTGATGACGTAGTGAATGAAGTCTATGAAGAAAATAGACTTTCATTGATTCCTGCCCATGAGCGTAAAAATATTGCATGTATTTCTCGATGTACCCCGCAGCATTAACCCTATACTTTTGTATGAGCAGCATATGCAAACACTGTCCATACACAATACATTGCATATGGGCAGCAATTCATACACAATTCCGCTGTGAAACAGAGAGGGGGAATAAAAAAAAAGACAATCACACTCCGCATGACTGCGTGCGTGAGATTTACCCATGGACATGAGCCCTTGGTTGTTAGGCGTGTCTGAGACCATCACCACTAATAGCCCTGGTTGTGACTCACAAGTCCCCATGAGTTCCTTCTTTGAGGAGGTAGTTTTCTCATTTCCATATGGAAGCCAACAAGAATAAGAGAACTGCCTGTGGACCCAACATCGAATCCTACTTGTCCCTACTGTAAGTCTTATTGGAAGATCATTATCTACTTTTTGCCACCATTCTCATTAGCTATACATTTCAGCAGGCCAATTGTCATTAGAGAGTTGTCTAGTACCAAATATTTAAAATAGGAAATCATTTTCAAATTTAAAAGCTTTTGAATTACAGTACATAAAAATTGAAGATTATCACAATAGCTTAACAGATGTATGAATTTATCAAAAACCTCCAATTAAAAAAAGATACTTAAATAATTACTTGAAATAATTGCTAGATAATTTCAAATATAATAATAATACAATCATGAAAATGTTCTGTGTAGCTTTGCCAGGGCATTCTTCGTACAAGTAGTAATTCAGCTTGCAATGATAATTTCAAAAAAATGTCAGTATCCTAGACAAACAAAGCATAAATAGTGTCTTCATTACAAGCGCGGATGATTCAGTAATTTTACTCCATTACTGCATGCCCCATTAAACTGGCCATTCGAGATGGCCAAATAATGATGTAAATTGAGCAAGTAATACATAATTGTATTTGGAGCTGAAATTCCTGTTTAGTTTCAACCTGAAAGTTCATTTTGCGCATTGAATCCAGTTCACACATAAGGAAAATGGCAGCACAGATGTGTTAATTAGCTATGCATAGTTGACAAAAGTCTCATCATGCATTTTAGTAGATAATGGAAACAAATGGTGCTATTGAAGTTCATTAATTGTAACAGCTTCAGTCTGTTCTCTTCAAACATTGTGTAGACTCCAGTTTGAGCAAATAGCAATTTCCAGGGAATTAACAGTTCCTTTTTATAACCAATCAGATCACTCAAATTCAGATGGGCATTCTGCTTAGCTGAGAATAATCCATTAGAGTTAATGCTTCACAAAGTCTTCAAGAACACAATCAAGATATTTCTTTCTACTTTCATATATGGCCCTTGTGGATAGGCTGAATAATGATGATCATTTACTACTGTGAATGCCAAAAGCTATAAGATAATGGTCGTCAACAAGATACTGTTTTTAACTTTAAAACTTGCAATGTGCTCAAAGGATGATCAAGGAAATTGAGGGAAGCATTCGTTTTAAACAGAATCAGTCGTCTCAAAATAACCTTTTCTTTAAATCAAAAATTTAAAAATGTTGTGCTTTTTTACATTTTCCATTTCATTTTGCATGCTGAATAAAAAGTAGCAGTTTTCAGTCTTGCAACTCTAGCTAACACTTCCTTTTCTGTAGAGATCACTTTTCAGCAGTCATCTCATCCTCAGGCTTCATTCATGCGAGCACTGTTTTCGCGCATTTTAGGCGTGTGAAAAGAGTGCTTCTATAAGAACCAATGGTTTCCTACAGAAGCGTTCACTAAAAGAAATTTTAGACATTCTGAATACTCGCACCTTGAAAAGATAGGATATGCGTGGCTACAATGCCCGCATCTAAGGTCCGTGTGGTGAGAAATAATAGGACATGACGTATCTCTGGTGCGAGCTGCGCAGGAGTCTCCATAGACTCCTATGGGAGCAGGAGTTTATGGAAACTCCTGCGCAGGAAAATAAGATTTCTGCCAACCAAAGGAATTTCCAGCTACATACAGCAGGACATTTAAAACGTGCTGCCCAGAAGCACATTTTAAATGTCGCGCTGTAAACTCCTGTTAGCTCCCGCAGGGATGAAGGGACTCCCTGAGGGACTAACAGGAGTTTACAGTGGGACATTTAAAATGTGTTTCTGGGCAGCACTGCAGCACTGACCTGCACTGCTTCTAAGAACAGGACACTGATGCATGCAGGTATCAATTCAGTTCAATACCTCAACTATCTCCAGCAGTCTCATTGAAATTAACAGAACAGCAGCGCTCATGTGCAACCACCATTCCATTAATTTCTGAATGCATTGGACTCCTGTTCTCAGGATTGTTGGGGGTCCCATTGGTCAGGTATAACTTGCTTTCATGGGGCAACCTTTTTGACTAGTAAAAACTCTCATTTAACAGCTGTTAAATGTCTTCCAACCTAAATGTCTCTAAATGGATCAAAAATATCCTCCCTGCTGCTCTTTCTTTGACCATTTGTCATTTAAAAGCTATTTTAATAGTAAATGCACAGTCCAGAAATATTTTCTACAATTTTACTGTAGAGGAAGGTTGGAAGTCAAATTGAAATTTCCAAAGGGCTTGAACAATTCCATCAGATGCAAATGCATTAACCTTGGTGTTAATTCATATGTAATTTTATGAAACATAAAAATGAAATATTACAATTTTTGTAGATATCTACAGTTTGCGGTGACAATGTTGATTTTGGCAGCTCACAACAAAATGTTATCAGGAAGTATTCTACTATCATTACTAATTGCTTATCTATGGTTAGCCATTGGATATGGCCACATGAAGCACCCCAAGAACGGCCAAGATACAGCTGTACTATAGTCCAAAACTGCAGTTATGCCAGACGTTGGCGACGTTTTCAAATGCATCGTTAATGTTTTCTTGGGGGGTAAAACTGTTGCTTACTTGCAAAACCACCCGACCTTTAAACAATCGATTTAGATACCGTTGGCACAATTTTCTGCTGCACCAGAACACCTTCTCAGCAGTAAACAACTGCTCAACGTGGCTGTGCTCTTCAGATTTTCAATCTACAATAAGCACATGTATCTGATTTGCACAAATTACTTGTGTTTGATAGTCTTTTTATCTGTCACCTCTAACAGGTAGGAGGCAGGGGAAAGGGCATCTCAAAAAAACATATATGACTCTCTGTACATAGCAGAGAAAGTCAGTGTGAGTTAGGGAAATTGTAGAATTCTCTTATCCTAGGCTTCACACTGCTCTCCCCTGATTCTTGCTTGTGATTGATAGATTACACCCTGTCAGCTCTCACAAGCATGCTATGCTATTTTTTCTGTTAAAATATCGGAGGTCAGACGGACTCCATTGTATTGAATGTGTCTGTCTAGCACCGTTCTAGGGCTGGACCTGGCAATTCCAGTTTCCAGCTGTTTGGCTCCTAGGATGGAGAGTTGAACAACAGAATGTATAGCACCAGCTTGAACACACCTTAAATCACTCCCTGACACATCTAAAGCAATGGTTAATCCATGTTTATAGTGTTGCTGTCAGTTTTGAGTTTTGACCATGGATCGTAGCTATTCAACTGCCTTGCCATATGGTTCGGTGGTTGCTCAAATGTTGCTAATCTTTTGCACAGCTAGCAGATTCAGCTTATGATTCTGCATTGAACTGTCTCATTCTTGATATAAGGGAGCAATACATATAAATATAGTTGCTCTTCATAGTTAAAGAGTAACTGCAATTTTTATAAACTTTTGACATATGAGAGTAACATGTCAAAAGTTTTGATCAGTGGGAGTCTGACTGCAGACACCCTACTGATCACTAGAATGAGGGGGCTGCAGAACTCACCCGAGCAATTTGTTTTGTCAGTCTTTGATGCCTATTTGACAGCTGAAGATGGATGCATAGTGGTCTATAGAAGAATATTTTTTATTGACCTTTATGTGTCCGTCTTTAGCTGCTGAGAGGAGTTGGGAAGCAACAAAGACAGACAAAGGGGTACAGTGCTAAAGTGGGCTCTGCATTTCCCTTGTTCTAGAAATCAGCGGGGGTCTCAGCAGCCTGATCCCCATTGATCAAAAGCTTGTAAAAAGTCAAGTAACTCTTCAAGTCATATTAGTTAGAAGAATTAGCATAAAATAGACAGGTCATGGTGTAATCTATTCTCCTTACAGAAATTCTGGCCAAGAGGTTTAACCATAGTCAAGTATTTTAGCAGCTAAGAGCTGTCTTTGGTCATTCTCAAACCTGAGCACATACCTTCAAATTTCTGAAGGAGAAAATGACAAATAGGAAAAGTGCTTAGTACCTTGTGACAAATTCATAAAACTTTGGCACTGGCCTTTACTGTATTCACATGCACAAGTAGTACATATAATTCCTGGTTAGTTCCATAAATTTCTCAGATACATAATTCATACTACATAGTCACAAGTGTCATTACTTATGCAAATAATGTCATACATTGCTCACATAAAGCCATATACGAGTATTTCCCATGTATGGCTACTAGAGATGAGCGAGCACCAAAATGCTCGGGTGCTCGTTACTCGGGACGAAATTTTCGCGATACTCGAGGGTTCGTTTCGAGTAACGAACCCCATTGAAGTCAATGGGCGACTCGAGCATTTTTGTATATCGCCGATGCTCGCTAAGGTTTCCATTTGTGAAAATCTGGGCAATTCAAGAAAGTGATGGGAACGACACAGCAACGGATATTGCAGGCGAGGGGCTACATGTTGGGCTGCATCTCAAGTTCCCAGGTCCCACTATTAAGCCACAATAGCGGCAAGAGTGGGCCCCCCCCTCCCAAAAACTTTTACTTCTGAAAAGCCCTCATTAGCAATGCATACCTTAGCTAAGCACCACACTACCTCCAACAAAGCACAATCACTGCCTGCATGACACTGCGCTGCCACTTCTCCTGGGTTACATGCTGCCAGATCCCCCCTCCCCCGCACGACGCAGTGTCCACAGCGCACACCAAAGTGTCCCTGTGCAGCCTTCAGCTGCACTCATGCCACACGCTGGCCTCATAGCCACACCACCCTCATGTCTATTTATAAGTGCGTCTGCCATGAGGAGGAACCGCAGGCACACACTGCAGAGGGTTGGCATGGCTAGGCAGCGACCCTCTTTAAAAGGGGAAGGGCGATAGCCCACAATGCTGTACAGAAGCAATGAGAAATATAATCCTGTGCCACCGCCATCAGGAGCTGCACACGTGGGCATAGCAATGGGGAACCTATGTGCCACACACTATTCATTCTGTCAAGGTGTCTGCATGCCCCAGTCAGACCGTGTTTTTTTATAAACAGTCACAGGCAGGTACAACTCCGCAATGGGAATTCCGTGTGCACCCACAGCATGGGTGGCTCCCTGGAACCCACCGGCTGTACATAAATGTATCCCATTGCAGTGCCCATCACAGCTGAGGTAACGTCTGATTAAATGCAGGTGGGCTTTGGCCCACACTGCATGCCCCAGTCAGACTGGGGTTCTTTAGAAGTGGACACATGCAGTTACAACTCCCTGTGGACCCACAGCATGGGTGGCTCCCTGGAACCCACCAGCTATACATAAATGTATCCCATTGCAGTGCCCATCACAGCTGAGGTAACGTCCGATTAAATGCAGGTGGGCTTCGGCCCACACTGCATGCCCCAGTCAGACTGGGGCTCTTTAGAAGTGGACACATGCAGTTACAACTCCCTGTGGACCGACAGCATGGGTGGGTGCCAGGAAGCCACCGGCGGTACATAAATATATCCCATTGCATTGCCCATCACAGCTGAGGTAATGTCATGTTTAATGCAGGTGGGCTTCGGCCCACACTGCATGCCCCAGTCAGACTGGGGTTCTTTAGAAGTGGACACATGCAGTTACAACTCCCTGTGGACCCACAGCATGGGTGGCTCCCTGGAACCCACCGGCGGTACATAAATATATCCCATTGCAGTGCCCAGCACAGCTGATGTAACGTCAGCTTTAATGCAGGTGGGCAAAAAATTAATTGGATTACACTGTAGGTGAGGGCCCCAAAAAATTGGTGTACCAACAGTACTAATGTATGTCAGAAAAATTGCCCATGCCCAACCAAGAGGGCAGGTGAAACCCATTAATCGCTTTGGTTAATGTGGCTTAATTTGTAACTAGGTCTGGAGGCAGCCCAGTTAAAATAAAAATTGGTTCAGGTGCAAGTTTCAACGCTTTAATGAGCATTGAATAATTGAATCAGAAGCGGCGCTCCAATGGTATGTGGAAAAATAGAAAACAGAATTAGTATGGATAAAAACTCACCGCAACTGAACCGGTCCTATGGTTAAGAGACCGATCAGTTCGTTGGTCCACAGAGGCCTTTCAAACCAAATTTAGGGCAGTACACGTTGACGGTCCTAAAACATCCCCTAGGGGAGAGCAGCAGCGAGCGACTCCAAAACAACCGTGTTGAGGAGGAAAGAAATGTATATTCAAAATAGGAAAAAACTCACTTCATGCGCTCCGTCAAACTGTGTCAGAATAAAGAGATCTGGCGGAGCCTGCCGCGGAGCAAGATGGCCGCTTAAGCCCGGAGCTCCCTCTGAACGGCGCCCACGGAGGTCCCGCTACACCGACCGCAGCCTCCAAAATGAAGAAAGCTGCAAGGGAAAAGGTTGGAGAACTCCCCTGCACTCCCAAACCGGCTAAAAGTCAAGCGGGTATGCAGCGCTACCTAAAGGAGCGCAGCTCCCGCTCCCCGCACCCCCCTTCCAAAATGGCGCCGGTGCACGAGGCCGGTGCTTCACACAGCAAAGCTGGGGAGGGAGAGTCCTCTTCAGATGAGGAGGACTCTGGAGGAGTCTCACGAGGATTTATGAGAGAACTCATAAGAAATGCGCTGTCCCCCATTGTCGCCGACCTCGCCGAGATAAAAGAGGACATAAAACAGCTGGGGCGCAGGGTTGAGGACCTGGAGGCTGCCTCAGCCTCTGTTTCTTCTCATGCCAGTGCTATGGAAAAAATCTTAAAGGACCAGCACGAAAATCTTAATCGAGCCCTTCTTCTTCAAGAGGATCTTGAAAACCGCAGCAGGAGGAATAACTTAAGGCTTAAAGGTATTCCGGAGTCCTGGGCAGCGGAGTCCCTCCATAAGGTAACCATGGAGATTTTTCAGCAGCTGGTGGGTGCAGAGAGGGCTTCCCTGATAGTCATAGAGCGCATCCATAGGGCTCTTAGACCCCCTCCTGGACCTGCTGAGCCCCCTCGGGACATTATCTGTAGGCTGTTATCCTTCCAGGACACTGCGATCATTCTAAAAACAGCAAGACCCCGCAAAGAAATTAAATACGGGGATGCTCTGATCCAGATTTACCAAGACCTTTCCCCTGCAACCCTAGCGAAGCGTCGTTTACTTCGCCCTCTGCTGGAAGCGCTCAGAGAAAGGGAAATCCGTTACACCTGGCTATTCCCCTTCGGAATTAGCATATCTTACAAGAGCCGAAGGATGATTGTCCGCTCTCCAGAAGATCTTCACGCTTGCTGGGAACACCTAGGGATGGATCCCATTGAACTGCCCTGCTGGATGCCACTTCCAGAGTTTCCTAAACTCCCCAGGCTAACACCACCCGAGTCGTGGCAATTAGCTGGCAACCTCAAGTCTCCAAAACCCAAAAAGAAAAAGGCAAGGGAGCTGGTAGACAACTCGGACACTTGACGGGCTCTCTGGACGTTGTCTGTGGTTCACATTTTGCCCGCTGGCGGGTCTCCAGGGAGCCCTCCGCCGAAGTTTGGAAGGACATTTCTTAAGGTTACCTTTTTCTTATATTGTCAAATGTTCTTTCTTTGCCTTCTTTGAATTTTTACTCATATTGAGATCCCTTCCGTCTCCTACAGTCGGGGACATGGAGATATTTGAGACGGCGATATGATCTCTGGGACGTTGCTAATTTGTTTATGTGAAGTAATTCTCGTGCTATATGGAATATTTGTTTAACCCTTTCTTTTCACAGGCTGTGATCGGTGTAATTTGTATGCATTAATATCTATTTCAGTGACCCGGGGGCGCCTGGATGAACAGGCTGAATCCTGTTGTCTGCCCCTCACTGTTGGAGGAGTAGACAACTCGCCCCCCCCTCCCTTCTGGTCCTGGGCCCGGCGGGCTCCCTGGAGTGTGCCGGCCTCGGGGGCACGAAGGTTGTATTCGCAACACATTTATAGTGTGTTCTTTGTTTGCACTCATTTGTGCATCTTATTGTTTATCTCTTTGCTTGCCCTTCTTATTCTTAACCTACCACTTTATCCTTAACCCTTCCACCCCTCCCCCCCCCCCTCGGGGCCCTCCTAGTCCCGGCTGTCCTTTGTGTCTGTTGAGTAAAGGAGCAAAGTTTACCACGTGTGACTAACGATTTTCTCTTCCATCCTATTCGCCTGCTATTGTATAGAAAGAGAGACCAATATAAAACTACTATTGCGACAACATGGATGAGCAGATCCGAGTCACTACGCTGAATGTAAATGGTCTGAACTCCCCAGCCAAGAGGCATCATATCGCATTACTGCTTAAAAGGTATGGATCAAAAATTGTTTTTCTGCAGGAGACCCACTACAGGGGAGACCGGTGTCTGTCCCTACCGGGAAGGCAGTTCCCTCTCGCATTTCATAACACACACCCCTCGTCGGCCGCAAAGGGAGTATCTGTCCTCTTACATAAATCCCTTGCCTTTTCCTGTGAAGGACAGTACTCAGACGAGGAAGGTAGGGCCTTATTTGTTAAGGGGGTCCTCAATGATAACAAAATCACTCTGGCGAACCTATATGCCCCTAATACCAACCAAATACCCTGGCTGGTTAAACAACTAGATGCATTAAAACATTTTGCCACTGGCCAGATAATATTAGGGGGCGATTTGAACCTCACAATCTGTCCACTCCTAGACTCTTCTGTAGGAAAATCTCAAATATCCCAAAGAAAACTTAAAAATCTCATACGGGTACTATCAGAAACCAATATTGTGGACAGCTGGAGATGTTTAAATACAAACTCCAGAGATTATACTTTTTTTTTCGCGGGTCCACTCCTCTTTCCAGCGTCTTGATTATATCTTCGTGTCCCCCTCCCTCTTGCAGTACGTGACCAAAGTGTCAATTGACCCTATTGTAATCACAGATCATGCTCCAGTCCACTTAAACCTTCGTCTTCCTAGCCCGTCCCCTAGGGAATGGTGCTGGAGACTCAATCCCTCTTTATTAGATCCGGAGGAAGAGAAACTTCAACTGAAAAAGGCGATAGAGGAATATTTCCAGCTAAACAAATCCGAGGATGTCTCGATCCCTACAACCTGGGAGGCCCATAAGGCCTTCGTCAGAGGCCTCCTGATTGCAGCTGGCTCCAGAGCTAAAAAAAAAACAACAAAAAGAAATAGACAACAAACTGTGCCAAATTGCTAAACTTGAATGGGTGTCGAAGCAGTCGACATGCGAGGCCTCGCTAGAGGAGTTGGCCTCTCTCAGGAGGGAACTCAAACTCCTGCTTGAGACTAAATATAACAAAAAGCATCTGTACTTAAAACACATCACCTATGCCCAGGGAAATAGAGGGAGCAAATACATGTCCGCCCTTATAAAGAAAGCCAGATCTAGGAATCATATACAGTCGATTAAAACCCCGAATGGTCAAAAGGTCTCTACCACACAGGAGATTACCACCGAATTCCTAAGCTTTTACTCCTCTCTCTACAACCTTAGGGACCCTCTAACTCCAGAAGCCTCTACTGATATGAAAGAACAGATTAACCGCTTTCTTAACGACTTAAACTTGCCAAAACTCAGCCGGGAAGACACTGATAATTTTTTAGAAACAATTACTGATCAGGAAATAGTAGAACTCATAGATTCCTCCCCTCCCGGGAAGAGTCCCGGACCAGATGGTCTCCCCCTGATTTATTATAAGACTTTCAAAGATACCCTAGTCCCTCAATTAACAGAACTCTTTAACACTTTGCTGCAGGAAGTTCCTCTCCCTAGGCAGGCACAAGAGGCGCACATCACTTTGGTCCGAAAGGAGAATAAAGACCCCGAATCTTGTGGTAGCTACCGCCCAATCTCCCTGATAAGCTTTGACATGAAGCTCTGGGCTAAAATCCTCACGAAACGCTTAGAAAACCATATAACTAAACTGATTAACTTCGAACAATCGGGGTTTGTCAGGGGGAGGGAAGGTAGAGACGGTTGTCTTAGGCTACTACACGCAACAAGATACGCTCAGACGCATAATATCCCGCTTGCTCTTGTGAGCACAGACGCCGAAAAAGCGTTTGACCGCGTCAACTGGGTCTATATGGAACAGGTTCTTTTGCATTTCAATATCCCAAGCAAATTCGTCAAGGCGATCTTCTCCTTATACGCAATGCCCCATGCGAGACTGAAAATTAATAACTCTCTCTCCCCGCCGTTTAATATAAACAACGGCACTAGACAGGGCTGCCCCCTTTCCCCCTCCCTTTTCATCCTCGCCCTGGAGCCATTTCTTCAAAAGGTGAGACTCGATCCTCTGATACAGGGCCTCAGGGTTGGAGGAGAGACCCTCTCAATCTCAGCGTATGCTGATGATATAACATTTCTCATTACAAACCCGGAAAGAGGTCTCCCTCACCTTGTCTCCCTGCTGGAAGAGTTTGGAACTCTCTCAAACTTTAAAACTAACCTATCTAAATCAATAGCTTTAAATATCTCCATACCATCCAACAGATTCCAAAAAATTAAAAATAGCTCCCCTTTCACCTGGTCGGACACAGCCATTGATTTCCTAGGCGTCAAAATTACTAAAAAAGCCGAGGATCTTTATGCTACTAATTTCCTTCCCCTGCTAACGAAAGTTAAAAAACTATTACGATCCTATGACTTACCTTTTATTTCCTGGCTGGGAAGGAAGAACGTGCTGAAATCTTATGTCATTCCTATCATACTATACAAAATTAGGCTCCTCCCAGTCTTTATACCTCTCAACTTTTTTAAGAGTCTACGCACAATTTTCCTTAGATACCTTTGGATGGGTAGGAGGCCGAGATTAGCCCATTGTTTACTAATCAGAAGGCGCTCGGAGGGAGGAGTGGATCTGCCGTGCCCCAAAGAATTCTATAGGGCCGCACAACTTAATCACTGGATGGAATTGACACATCCCATTAAGGACCCGCTTTTACAGATTCTAGCTAAAGGTGCCCATGGCCAACACCTCATTGAGGAACTTTGGGTCCCGGAAGTGAGATACAACAGAAAACAGAGTTCTAACCCACTAACGAGGGGCGCTTTAGAGACTTGGAGGGCTATCGGGCCGACCCTGGCCCCGACCCCCTCCCCTGCAGCCCCCCTATCCTCTTTGCATAGGCTCATGGATCTCAAGTTAGATCCTTGTACTGCCAGAGTGTGGCAGACATTAGCAAACAAAAAATTGCAAGATGTTTTCGACATTTCACATAAATACCCTCTCACCTCGCTGGAAGACCTGCTTCCTGATCGTACCTCCACTTTTCTTATCTTGGCCCATTTGCTTAAAGTCCTCAACGCCTTTCTTAAAACTTACAAACTGAAAAGACCTCTGACTCCATTTGAGACGGCAATAATGGGGGGTAACGCCTTAGCTAGAAAAGTATCATATATTCGTCGGCACTTCATCTCCCCTCCAGCGGATACGCGCCCGGCCTTCCTGGTCTCATGGGAGAGGGAACTCCGAGTCTCTCTGTCTCCTAGTGAGACCAAGCTTATCCTGAAGACCGCCTTTGGACTCTCCCCTTGTGTCACCTCGCAGGAGACCCATTACAAGCTTCTAGCGAGATGGTACAGGACTCCCCAGTGGCTTTTTGACCACAAATTAATAGAACAGGATGTCTGTTGGAGATGCGAGAGGGCAACTGGCTCCTTTTTACATATTTGGTGGGAATGTCCTGTCCTAGCGATATTCTGGGAAGAAGTGGGGGAGGTGTTGAGGAAGATCTCCCCGGAATTGATCCTCTCCCCTGAGTTGGTCCTCCTGTGGAAACCGTCCGGGACGTTCCATCCATTGCGACATAAACTGGTTGCCCTAATAATAGATGCAGCAAAAGCCCTCATTCCACTGAGATGGAAGCAGAAGGAGCCACCGACAGTCACTCAGTGGAAGGACAGAGTGGATACTCTAGCAAACTTCGAGGAGCTTTCTGCTTGGTCTAAGGGGACCCACGATAAATATGTTGAAATGTGGGCTCCGTGGAGAGCGGTCATCTGGTAGGCTTAGCTACCAGGTGGATTGGCGTAATCACAACCATGAAAACCTCAGGTGTACTAGCTGGGTGGGACTCATACATAAGTAGGGGAATCAGACTCTCGGGTGGACCCGGATGATTGACATCAGCTCCCTGTTGCTAGACACTAGTTGAAGATAGCCGGGACCCCCCCCCCCGCCCCACCTCCCTTCCCCTCCTCCCTATCCCCCCCCCCCACTCCCTCTTTCCCCTCGTTTCTTCCCTTCCTAGTCTGCTTTCCTTTCCATGTCCTCTTTTCGTATTGTGTCTATTATTGTGCCTGTTACTCGTTCTTCTTTTCATGTTTTATTTACATATGTATTTGGTCTGTCTTGTCGCACGCCTGTGGGGATCCGGATGGACCCGCATTGATTTATCTAACCTGTCTTGAATTCTTAGAAGCTGGTGGGGTACCTCCCTCCTTCCCCCTCGGGCCAAAGATAAGCTGAACGCTTCTAGAAACAATAGATATTCAGACCTGTACGTATTTGATATATGATATGTTGATGCTGTTTGTATTGTTAATTTTTAAAAAAATGGAATAAAATTGGATTTAAAAAAAAAAAAAAGAATAAAGAGATCTTACTTGTTTAGGGGTGCCTGGACTCCTGGCACCCCCAATATCCAAGGAAGCAGAAGAACTCCAGTGGAGCAGGCGTATTCCTCATAGGTCGGTTTATTACATAAAAAACAGGTGGAATGGCGCTGCAACGCGTTTCGGCTTATGTCAAGCCTTTTTCAAGGCTGCTATCTGAGAAAGGAACATGCAAAAAATATACAGCAGTGTCCTCTCTGTGCCGTATATGCATCTTATCAGTCCCCTGGTAAATCATTTAGGTCAGGCCCTGCACAAAGCAGAAAAGGCTTGACAGAAGCCGAAACGCGTTGCAGCGCCAATCCACCTGTTCTTTTATATAATAAACTGACCTATGAGGAATACACCTCCTCCACTAGAGTTCTTCTGCTTCCTTGGATATTGGGGGTGCCAGGAGTCCAGGCACCCCTAAACAAGTAAGATCTCTTTATTCTGACACAGTTTGACGGAGCGCATGAAGTGAGTTTTTTCCTATTTTGAATATACTTTAATGAGCATTGAAACGTATAAAAATTGTTTACAAAAATTATATGACCGAGCCTTGTGGGCCTAAGAAAAATTGCCCGTTCAGCGTGATTACGTCAGGTTTCAGGAGGAGGAGCAGGAGGAGGAGGATGAATATTATATACAGATTGATGAAGCTAAAAGGTCCACGTTTTTGATGGTGATAGAGAACAATGCTTCCATCCGCGGGTGCAGCCTACGTATTGTTTAGGTATCGCTGCTGTCCGCTGGTGGAGAAGAGAAGTCTGGGGAAATCCAGGCTTTGTTCATCTTGATGAGTGTAAGCCTTTCGGCACTGTCGGTTGACAGGCGGGTACGCTTATCTGTGATGATTCCCCCAGCCGCACTAAACACCCTCTCTGACAAAACGCTAGCCGCAGGACAAGCAAGCACCTCCAGGGCATACAGCGTGAGTTCAGGCCACGTGTCCAGCTTCGACACCCAGTAGTTGTAGGGGGCAGAGGCGTCACGGAGGACGGTCGTGCGATCGGCTACGTACTCAATCACCATCCTTTTACAGTGCTCTCGCCGACTCAGCCTTGACTGGGGAGCGGTGACACAGTCTTGCTGGGGAGCCAGAAAGCTGTCAAAGGCCTTAGCGAGTGTTCCCCTGCCTGTGCTGTACATGCTGCCTGATCTCTGCTCCTCCCCTGCTACCTGGCCCTCGGAACTGCGCCCTCGGCCACTAGCGCTGTCGGATGGGAATTTTACCATCAGTTTGTCCGCCAGGGTCCTGTGGTATAGCATCACTCTCGAACCCCTTTCCTCTTCGGGTATGAGAGTGGAAAGGTTCTCCTTATACCGTGGGTCGAACAGTGTGTACACCCAGTAATCCGTAGTGGCCAGAATGCGTGTAACGCGAGGGTCACGAGAAAGGCATCCTAACATGAAGTCAGCCATTTGTGCCAGGGTACCTGTACGCAACACATGGCTGTCCTCACTAGGAAGATCACTTTCAGGATCCTCCTCCTCAGGCCATACAGGCTGAAAGGATGACAGGCAAGCAGCATGGGTACCCTCAGCAGTGGGCCAAGCTGTTTCTTCCCCCTCCTCCTCATCCTCCTCATGCTCCTCCTCCTCAACGCGCTGAGATATAGACAGGAGGGTGCTCTGACTATCCAGCGACATACTGTCTTCCCACGCCTCTGTTTCCGAGCGCAAAGCGTCTGCCTTTATGCCTTGCAGGGAACTTCTCAAGAGGCATAGCAGAGGAATGGTGATGATAATGATTGCAGCATCGCCGCTCACCATCTGGGTAGACTCCTCAAAGTTTCCAAGGACCTGGCAGATGCCAGAGCCGGCGCACCTTTCCGAGCAGGTCTGACAAGCGTGGGTAGCTTTTCAGAAAGCGCTGAAGCACCAAATTAAAGACGTGAGCCAGGCATGGCACGTGCGTGAGGCTGCCGAGCTGCAGAGCCGCCACCAGGTTACGGCCGTTGTCACACACGACCATGCCCGGTTGGAGGTTCAGCGGCGCAAGCCAGCGGTCGGTCTGCTCTGTCAGACCCTGCAGCAGTTCGTGGGCCGTATGCCTCTTCTCTCCTAAGCTGAGTAGTTTCAGCACGGCCTGCTGACGCTTGCCCACCGCTGTGCTGCCACGACGCGCGACACCGACTGCTGGCGACGTGCTGCTGCTGACACATCTTGATTGTGAGACAGAGGTTGCGTAGGAGGAGGAGGGTGGTTGAGTGGAGGAAGCATACACCGCCGCAGATACCACCACCGAGCAGGGGCCCGCAATTCTGGGGGTGGGTAGGACGTGAGCGGTCCCAGGCTCTGACTCTGTCCCAGCCTCCACTAAATTCACCCAATGTGCCGTCAGGAAGATATAGTGGCCCTGCCCGCCTGTGCTTGTCCACGTGTCCGTTGTTAAGTGGACCTTGCCAGTAACCGCGTTGGTGAGGGCGCGTACAATGTTGCGGGAGACGTGGTCGTGCAGGGCTGGGACGGCACATTGGGAAAAGTAGTGGCGACTGGGAACTGAGTAGCGCGGGGCCGCCACTGCCATCATACCTTTGAAAGCCTCAGTTTCCACAACCCTATACGGCAGCATCTCCAGGCTGATAAATTTGGCTATGTGCATGTTTAACGCTTGAGCGTGCGGGTGCGTGGGGCGTACTTTCGCTCGCGCTCCAACACTTGTGCTAGCGACGGCTGGACGGTGCGGTGAGAGACATTGGTGGATGGGGCCGAGCACAGCGGAGGTGAGGGTGTGGGTGCAGGCCAGGAGACAGGAGGTAGTGCCTGTGTCCTGAGAGGGGGGTTGGATCTCAGTGGCAGGTTGGGGCACAGGGGGAGAGGCAGCGGTGCAAACCGGAGGCGGTGAACGGCCTTCGTCCCACCTTGTGGGGTGCTTGGCCATCATATGTCTGCGCATGCTGGTGGTGGTGAGGCTGGTGGTGGTGCCAGACCTTTGAGCACCTCGGCCTCTGCAGGGTGGCATGGCGCGAGGGGGCGCTTTGGGAAACAGTTGGTGGATTATTCGGTCTGGCCCTGCCTCTACCCCTGGCCACCGCACTGCCTCTTCCAACCTGCCCTGCTGCTGCACTTGCCTCCCCCTCTGAAGACCTGTCCTCAGTAGGCGTAGCAAACCAGGTGTGGTCAGTCACCTCATCGTCCTGCTGCTCTTCCTCAGAATTCTCTGTGCGCTCCTCCCTCGGACTTTCTCCAATTACTACTACCTGAGTGATAGACAACTGTGTCTCATCGTCCTCGTCCTCCTCACCCACTGAAAGCTCTTGAGACAGTTGCCGGAAGTCCCCAGCCTCATCCCCCAGACCCCGGGAACTTTCCAAAGGTTGGGCATCGGTCACGACAAACTCTTCCGGTGGGAGAGGAACCATTGCTGCCCAATCTTGGCAGGGGCCCGAGAACAGTTCCTGGGAGTCTGCCTGCTCCTCAGAATGTGTCATTGTAATGGAGTGAGGAGGCTGTGAGGAAGGAGGAGCAGCAGCCAGAGAATTCAGAGTTGCAGCAGTGGACGGCGCAGAATTCTGGGTGGTCGATAGATTGCTGGATGCACTTTCTGCCATCCACGACAGGACCTGCTCACACTGCTCATTTTCTAATAAAGGTCTACCGCGTGGACCCATTAATTGTGAGATGAATGTGGGGACGCCAGAAACATGCCTCTCTCCTAATACCGCAGCAGCCGGCTGCGATACACCTGGATCAGGAGCTCGGCCTGTGCCCACACCCTGACTTGGGCCTCCGTGTCCTCGCCCGCGTCCACGTCCTCTAGGCCTACCCCTACCCCTCAGCATGCTGTATTACCAGTAGTGCAGAAACAGAACGCTGTAATTAAATGTGCCGCTTATTGGCCTGTGGTTGGAGGCTGACTTCCCTTACGGAACGCACAGCAGAGCCAGGAAACAATTTTGCGCACGCCTGTAGTGAGACGTAGGTGCGTTTGACTGAGCTAGTGGAATTCACTGCGCAGAAGCAGTCAAGTGGCCAAAGGCCAGTAGTAGGCCTTAAGTATTTTGCTTCTATTTTTTAAAATGCTGAGCTGATACAGCAGACAGATACTGTAGGCAGCGTATAATATTATGTATACTCTTTCCCTCTGGCGGGATGACGGCGATCATGTAACAGAGACAGCAGATCCAGGAAACAATTTTGCGCAAGCCTGCTGTAACGCTTAGCTGCATATTAATTAGGACTACTACCCCCAGCAGATAGATACTGTAGGCAGCGTATAATATTATGTATACTGTTTCCCTCTGGCGGGATGACGGCGCTGATGTAACAGAGACAGCAGATCCAGGAAACAATTTTGCGCAAGCCTGCTGTAACGCTCAGCTGCGTATTAATTAGGACTACTACCCCCAGCAGACACGCAGTAAACTGAAGACGGTCACAGGCAGCCCAAATATAGTATTTTTTCCCAATTTTTTGGAAAAAGCCCACTGCCTATATAGCCTGAATATCTCTTTCCCTGCCTTCCCAGTACTGGCCCTATACTCTGTACAATGACTGCAGACTGCGGACGCAATGCTCTGCACGCCCAATATACAAAAAAAAAATTGTGCAACACTGCTAAAAGCAGCCTCAACAGTACTGCACACGGTCAGATGTGGCCCTAAGAAGGACCGTTGGGGTTCTTGAAGTCTAAAATAACTCCTAACGCTCTCCCTATAGCAGCTCCGGCACCAGCAGCACTTTCCCTGATCTCTGTCAGAATGCATCTGTGGCGAGCCGCGGGAGGGGCCGATTTATATACTCGGGTGACACCTGATCCGCCAGCCACTCACTGCAGGGGGGTGGTATAAGGCTTGAACGTCGCAGGGAGAAGTTGTAATGCCTTCCCTGTCTTTCTATTGGCCAGAAAAGCGCGCTAACGTCTCAGAGATTAAAGTGAAAGTAACTCGAACATCGCGTGGTACTTGTCTCGAGTAACGAGCATCTCGAACACGCTAATACTCGAACGAGTATCAAGCTCGGACGAGTACGTTCGCTCATCTCTAATGGCTACATATTGCCCAAATAAGCCTGTATAGTACCTACATAATGTGCCCACATAGAAACATATTGTGGCTTATTTATTATGGCTTGGACACCAGAATTCTGGTGTCCAAAAATCACAATTTAGCCACTTTTGCCAAAACTGTGACTTTTTGACCATTTATGCTGTGCCCCGCCACTTTTATGTAAAGTTTGTGGGGCCCAGATTAAGAGGGCTTGGCCAAGCATAGCCCGTCACTGAAAACATCAGTCTAAGTAAATAAGCCTCATTGTGTCCACATAGTGCAAGGCAGTGCCCAGATGTCACCGTTTGCCCATGAAGTCAAACAGTGCACACGTGGTTCACCACTGTGCTTACAAAGAGATATATTGTACTTACATAATGCCAAATGTGTCCTTATAGAGCTATGTGGTGTCCACACATAGACATACAGTAAGCATGTGGCAACCAAGCACAGACATTTCAGAGGAAGACAGCGGGAAACATGATTTGTGTACATTCATTAAAATACCACAAAATTGCTAAAAATTTCAAAAAAAGATTTTTTATCAGATTTATATTTTTAACTCTTTACATTAAGGGCTCAGTCAGACAAGTGAATTTTTCACGCATATATAGTCTGGGGAAGAAAATTGCACAAGGCGTGTAGAAAACATTGCGTGACCAGGTGCATTTGCACTCACATATCCTATTTTTTGCAGGTGCAAGTCTTTGCGCTTGTAAAAAATGGAGATGTGACCACTTTCATTGGAAAGCCTTAGTTCTAATAGATCCATTTTAAAAATGCGCCTATACATGCGTGAAAAATTTGCTCGACTGACTGAGCCTTGAGGGAGAATTTTTGATAAATCTGAATTTTTGAACAATTTTGGAGACTTACAAATTTAGCATTAATTTCTTGATGTGCATTTTGTTTTTCTGCACCGTCAAGTATGCAGAGACTCATGTGCATCAGAAAGATAGAATTCACACAAAAATTATCCAATTTTGAAACCTACACTCCTTGAGATATTAATCTAGGGATTTTATTTTTTGCAAGACTTAATGCACAGCAGAAGAAAAATTTAAACTTAATTTCTGTTGTAAATCTATAATCATAAAGGCAGTTTTACACATACAATGCACATAAAAAACTGAAGAAACACACCCTTAAATTTAGTACCCTAGGACCTATTGTACACTGTACAGGCATTGAGTTGCTAGAATGGTAGAAACCCCCCATAAATTAGCCTATTTCAAGAACTGTACCCCTTAAGAAAGTCATCTGAGAGTACAGTAGACTTCCAGGTGTTAGCCCTTTTTTGTATTGTATGTAATTCAGTATTTGCACTGCTTACCTAGAGCTGATCTCTCCTAGGTTTAGATGCACAATTCCACTGCTACTCTACTGTTCACATGATCATATCACTGGCAATGACCACATCACAATATTGGACATACCCCCATGGTCATAGCATCATGTGACCAAAATACCTCCGCTCTGGCTTTTCAACCTCCATTCTGTCCCCTATCTGTGAAGCAGAAGGAAGGGTTCTAGCTGTGTCATGTGATGACATGTTCATTTCCTTAAGCTTGCTGAGCTGGATGAAGCATCAAGGTCATGTGACTGTCAGAAAAGCAGCACAAGAGCACATCTCAAACCTAGAGCTCTAAAAAAGTAGTGCAAAAATTGCATTACATATCACAGAAAAGAGCTTTTACCCTCAAAATCCCATTAATGCAAAGTATGTGATAAAAATAAGAATGTATTTTTTTTTACAAATATGTCACTTTCATGACATTTTTTTATAAAGCAAAAGAAATGCACCCTGAGGGCTCAGTCACACGGGCGCATCGGCACCCGTGTTAGTGCAGGAAGAAGACGGACGTCTCTCTGCAGCGCCGGGAGAAAGAACATGTGACCAGCTTCATTGCCGGTCATGTGTTCTTTTTTCAGCGCTACCGAGAGACGTCCGTCTTCAGGTACGGCCGTCTTCTTCCTTTAGTGAGGGCTCAGTCACACGGACGCACCGGTGCCTGTGTACGGGTGCTGATGCGCCCGTGTGACTGAGCCCTGAATTATAATGAGTTGATTTTT